>NW_017731774.1:392565-494114 GCF_001890085.2 Hipposideros armiger | reverse complement strand
AAGAATTTGAAATTTCTTTTTTAATTACCTTTCCACTTTCCATGCAAATTTCCCTGAGCATTTATGGTTTTTAGAGGCTTCTGATGCTCTAGCCTCTGATCTATTCCTTTTCCACGTTTGCTAACTAATCCCTTCCTGCTTTCCTGTATCAGCTGATTTTTAAATGTCAGACAGGGTAAGTTGATTTCAGAAGCTATATTTAAAAAGAGACCTGCCTGCATATTTGGCTCTTTTTTGAGGCAGCATACTTAAAGAGGGATTTGATAGGATATAGGAGGCCATTTTTTATTTTCTTTTTAGATCGCGTCTGGGAAGCAGAAGCACAGCTGTTCGCATGGTGTTCTGTGAACTCAGGGCAGCCTTTCTGCTGAGATCAGAAGCTCTCAGCCTTAGTCCTGAGGTCAGCCAGGAATTGTGGCTAAAACCACCCCAGAAATGCTGAAGGAAGTGGAAGGGAAAAACTGAAACATATATTCGTTATTGATTCGCAAGTCCCACACATTTTCTGAACATTTTAGCCCTCTTTCCTGGACAAGTTCCCAAGGACCCTGGTAGGAAGCTACAGGCATACCTTTTGATCGTGCCTCACTTGATTGCACTTCACAGATATTTTATTTTTTACCAATTGAAGGTTTGTGGCAGCCCTGAGTCGAGCAAGCCTATTGACCCCCTTTTTCCAACAGGCTCTGATGATGGTTAGCATTTTAAATCAATAAAGTATTTTTTAATGAAGGTATGTACATATTTTTAGACCTAATACAATTGCACATGTAATAGACTGCAGGATACTTTAAACATAACTTTTATATGCACTGGGAAACCAAAAAGTTAGTGCGACTCCCTTTAATACGATATTCGCTTTATTGTGGTGGTCTGGAATTGAGCCTGCGATATCTCCAAGGTATGCCTGTATGATGCTATATCAGTTAGCTCTTGCTACATAACAAACAACCCCTGAACCCCATGGTTTAACAGAATAAGCTTTTATTATGCCTCATGAATTTTCAGATCATCTAGGTGGCTCTGCTGCTCTTGGCTGAGCTCCCTCTTATACCTGCAGTTAGCTGTGGTTAGGCAGTCTATGGTTGTGGCTGTGTTTGCCGCTGTACACGGGAGTACGATGGCCTCAGCTGGGGCAGCTGAGCTCTCCTCCAAATGCTCTCTTATCCTCCATCAAACTATTCTGGCCTCTTTCTCTGGGCAGGGGTAGGGTTCCAAGAGGGCAAATGGAAGTTTGTGAGACTTCTTGAGGCCTTGGCTCAGTGCTAGCATACTATCACATAGGCTGTTTTTTACAGAGCAAATTGCAAAAACAGCCCCATTGGACTGGAGGTGTGGTCGAGGAATAGAATCCTCTACCACATTCAAAGTTCCATTGCCATGAATAGCAGAGGGATAGAAAATTGGTCATATATTTGCACACATTCTGCCACAAGGACAACTGTCTTTTCACCTTTATACATTACAGAGTGTTTCATGGCTTGACAAATGTGTCCACATCTGCAATCTCACCTGACTTTCCTAAGAATCTTAGAAGGTCAGCTTCATTCTGATTATCCTTCCCATCTTACATATGAGGCAACTGAGGCCCAGATCAGTTCATTATGTAGGGTATGAGTGGAGCCAAAATTTAAATTTTATTCTTATTGTCGCCAAGCTCCATGTTGTTTGCATGGTCCATGAAAAGATGATTACATCGAAGGACAGAGTAAAAAAGAAATACTTCTTTACGTAGCTGGATCATGTGTGTCAAAAGAGTAGTGAGTCGTTTTGTCTCTGCTGCTGCTGGTTCCATGCTGCCAAAGCATTTCATGATGCTTTCTCCTGCTCCTGGAAGGGCAAGTGTTTCCTCTACAGTTCTGGGTCTCTGCTGCTGGGCCCACATAAGATGACTCTATGGATGACCTAGAAACTGAGGTCTTCATATACCTGCAGGAGACGCCTTGTGGAAGTCTACCAGTGATGTGGCAGTGACTCAATAAAGGAGTCAACCATTTAAGGCTGACTTGGGACTATATATATGAATGTTGGTTATACAGATGTACTTCCACTCTCTGTTAGTAGGAAAAGAGCAAGTATTTTGGCACATGTTTAAGTCATTTTCTATCATGACATAGGTTCCTGGACATTCAGCTTTTATTTCACTCATTCAACAAATATTTATTGAGCCTTTCTAATTCATCCAGCACTGTTCTTGGAGGGCTCTCTGTTCTCAATGAGCTTATAGTCTAATGGGGGATACAGAAAAACATATAAATATACTACATACACACATATATGTACATGTGTACATGTATATGTATATAAATACATATATACAGATAAACATGTAAGTCACTATAACATTACCATCATTCAGCAAGTATATATTTCCTACAATTGCCACACCCTAACAAAAATACCCAACAATTTCCTGTCTTAACAATACTGCAAAGGAGATAGCCCTCCTAGGATGGGCCCAAGAAATGCCCTAAAGAGAAGAGGGATCTTCACCTAGACTTTAGCTTAATATATTTTTTAATGTGTAACTAATCATCTTTGTAGTTACTCTAGTGTTCGCTTAGAGAAATTTTTGACTTATTCAGAGTTTTACTATGTAGAAGTTTTCAATGATTTATAGTGGTTATCTTCTTCCAAGAGCTAAATTGGAACTGAGCTCTTTTATGGTTGCTATTTAATACCAAGAAAAAAACAACATCCAGGTTCCTTAATAAATTGGGCTGATGGTTTTATTATGTAAACATCTCTGTATATACCATCAAGCCATAAATAATTATCTCCTATTACATACAAGACAAATCTAGTTGGGATATAATTTATAGTAAGGTAAAGGTTAGTCTTTGGTCGAAATTCAAATCTTCTTGATATCTTGCTAGCTCAAACAGTATTCTTCATCCAGGAAATCCTCTTCAGAGATGACCTAATGCTACAGTAGTTCACCTTTGGTCTGCTTTCTCAGTGAAACTCTCTTGTTCTTTCCATATTTGACCATCTTATTAGTTACTAAAAATTTCTTATAAAAAATTCTTTTCAAGAACCTGAGATACTACTTTTCAGAAAGGGGGAAAAAAAAAAGGAAAACAAACCAGTGCCCTGCAGAGTTGCCCCCTTATAGCACAAAGTTAAGATTCATTTTTAGAACAACCGGCTGGGTAATTACACCTTCTACCTGTGCCAGTTTATCTCCGTTAAACATAGTAAACATCTCACTGCTTAATTTGCTCTGTCAACCACGGTTTTTAAAAAACTGGAGCTCTCAGGCAGTTGAGATTTTATGTCTGCAGTATAATTTCACAGGCAGAGTTTCTGTTTTTTTTTTCTTCTAATTTCGTATTCTTGGCTTATTTACAGTCAAATATCTTCCACTCCATGAAGCTTAAATGTGTAGCCATTGAGATAATACACTCTTTATCATCTGTCAGCGGAGCTGCAGAAGCTGGAATCCATATTCTTGATGCTCCCCGGCGCCTGTAGATTCAGTTTGTCATGGCATTCCTACGGAGCTGTCCTTCTCTATATGCCTGTAGGTCTTGGGCTTCATAATGCTTATCGTCATGGCTGAATGAACTCTCAAAACGAAGCTACAGAATACTCCATTTTCCTTTCCTGAAGGAATTTGTCACATAATATTACTGGATAACTTTTTACTTCACCAGTTGGGCAAAATTATAGTTGGCTCCCCAAAAGGCTTTCATGCCTTGATAAAAATAAATGGTGGACTTTCTGCCCCTTACGCTACCCTGAACTTGTAACCCATGGAGAAAAAGAAAAAGGATAGATGGAGTCATACTTCAAATGCAAACCAATATACCTCCTTTTCTCTTTCTATTCAAAGGGTCTTTACTCATCTGGAGGCCACATATCAATCAGATGCTTTTTCACAGGAGCCTGTGTGTCAGTCTTGAATTTATCACTTGAAGGTGGAAGATAGAGAATAAAATTGGTGGTACAAGTGACCCTCAGCCCCTCTGGGGATATTCTGTGGATGGCCATGACTTTTAGTGTGCTCCTAATAGAATACTGATGTCATTTTAAACAGTTGCTTCCTCTACTCTGATTAGTCAAGGTTCCAGTTACCTTTTTCTCAGGGCCCACTAAAATTTAGGTGCTGAGCGAGGGATCTCTAAGTGGATTAAAATGTACAAGGAAACTTAACCTGCTTTCTTGAAATGTATGAATTAGCTAGAGCTTACATAGGAACACATGCCCTTACAGGTTTAATAGTTCAGAAGCAAATGAGGTTTTCTTTCTGTGTTTTTTATGGTAATTTATATCGGGGCTAGTAGATTCACATTGGTTTCCTCAAATTACTACCAAGTATCAATTGGGACCTCCTATAAGCCTCACCCCACAGCTAAACATGGGGTTAAGAGGACAAATTTAAATACTGCTCAGGAGAAGGACTAATAAGTTATCCTTTAAGGTCTGTTGGTCTTTGGTTGTTGTGTTGGATGAACTCATTGGTGGGCGGGGAAAAGGGTTTCTCATTAATCATTCTTCTATTAAAAAACCATACTCCATTAACAGAAGTAATTTGGTTTCTTTTTAGATTGAAAAAAAAATTGACTACCTGAATAGATGTTAAATTCTGTTTTCCCTACAAATTAAAATTAAGAAAATATAAAAATGTAAAAATAAACAACCTGCCCATTAACCAAGATTGTGTGCCAACTGGTGTTTTTAAAGATGTATTTGCAGCTAGGAAGCTGCTTTAGAGGAAGGACTTCTAAATCAAAGGAATGACTGTCACAGGAAAAAAAATGCTGTTATGTATAGAGCATTAATGTAAATTGCAACTGTCTCCACTCACAAGTCTTAAATTTCCTCCCACTTGCATGCAATCATGGGTGGGGCTTTGGAATACAGTTAATATTTCACAAGGTTACTTAGCAGATTGATATCACAGAGGCAGTGAATCACTGACTCCCCAATAAGAGAAAACATTGTGTTTGTCTATTGTCAGTAATAGTTGTTTCTAAAGAGAAATTGGTTTAAGAAGATGCCTATTGTGACTCTCCTTTACAGTCACATTCAGATTTGTGTGTACTCTAATATACACATTAGAGTATATTCAGATTTGAATATACTTAAAATTTAAACACTTAGGTATGTACTGATGATGGAGTGTATTGAACTAGTGAGAATGAATGTTCTCAGTTTTCAGCTGAGTTCAAGGGCCCCGCCAGTTTGTGGTCACCCACTCATACTAATTTGATTCCCGTTTACCTTTTTTTAGCACTTACTTTTTTGAGACTTTAAGAAATAATTATTCTATTAGCTTAAATAGAGCAAACACTAATCTCCCAACATTTGGATTAATTCAAAATATCATTAACCTCTCTCAAAAGTTAATAAACAAATCTTTGGACTCCAACACTTTCTAGAAACTCACAAATGAACTAGGAGATGAGGAAAGTTTCTTCTAGAACTTTCATGCTGCCCTTCTGCTACTGTCATCCCTCTGTGGAGTGCACCCCAACAATCATTTTCTGGCAACTATCAGATGTTTAAGGGAAAGAGGTTAAGAGAGAAAGGAAAGGAAAAAGAGTCATTTATAGCTTCTTGAGTCTGAGTTTCTGAGTGGTTCTGGTTTAAAGAACCAAGTAGCATCCCATGTCATCCTCATCTCCCAGGCTGTCATAAATTCACAGTAACTATAGTAACAGACGCAGGGCATTGTCTGAAAGCTGAGGTTGGCTGTGGCACAGACTCCACTGTTATCCTGTCATCTTGTACCACAGATTTCTACATTTCCATGCAAAGCTCTCCACATAAATGGATTTTGTGCTCAAATCACACCCTGTAACTGTCAGATAGGCAGAGGTAGGCCCTACCATGTCTGAAATGAAAGGAAGTTAGGTTTTGTCTTACGTTAGTCTGCGCTAGTACTCAGTTGGTGAACATTTAAAAGGAGAAAAAGCTGTTGGTGATAACCCTAAAATTATCTGAGAAAGCCCAGTAAGCAGGGCCACATCAGCATGACAGCTTTTGCTCAAGTTTCTCAGTGAAGAACTCAGGAAGGTCCCTTTCTGTGTGTGGAGTGAGAAGCCATCACAGCGCTTTAATGTAAGAGGTTTCTGCAGACCGGCTGGGCAGCCTGTGGGAGCTTTCTGCCTGCTGGGTTTAATTTCAGACTCTCAGCCTATCTTATTCAGGCAGCCATACGCAAGCCTTTTTGTTGTTGTTATTTCATCCTTGGCCTCATTACCCTTTGCCATTCACTTGTTGGGAAGAGAGGGGAACGAAGTTGGTTGGGGGGTGAAGAGGGAAGCTAGGTTTAGCCTTGCCATTTTAATCCTACTCCAGCATGTGACAAAAACCTGTGAAAAAGTTTTCAAAGGGCTTGCCTCTAAAAACTCTGAGCAGTGAAATGGTCAGACCATTGGGGGGCGCCAGTGCAACAGAAATCTAATTGCGTGTCTACACCTAGATCAATGTGTTTGGGACACAACTGCAGTAAAAATAGATTGGGGGAGGGGAAGAAGATAATCAATCCCTGAAATAATTTCTCTTTAACTTTTTGTATTAGCCTATTTTCACAGATTCCTCCATTCAAAACCTGGAGGGCTTTTTAAAAAAATTTTTTTATGTTCTTCTGGGTATATTCAGTTTGCCTAACAAATGGCTCTTTACCTCTTTCTCCACCAAAACACATGTCCCCTTACATTTGCTAAATGCTGACCTCGTGGTGCAGAGGATGTCCTGCGTCTTCCAAAAATATGTAAAAAATATAATGTTCTCTTTTATTATAGGCTCTGCCAGGGCCTGGTTGATGCTCCCTGTAAGTAAAAAATGAGCTCTATAAGTCAGGCAAATGAATTAGCCTTTGTTCTGAGTCAAGCTGAAAATAGATGGGTTCAAAGAAGATGCTAATTTAAATCATGCTGTATGAAATCACACACACAAAAATGACATGTATGCGTGTGCATATTGTATGTGTGTGTTGTTAACACTGGCAATTAGTTGTAGCAGCTGTGGCAAAAGATTGGTGTCAGGGGGAATGGAAGGGAGAAACGGGAGTTTTCATCCAGCGAGCTTTTCCATCGTTGGAAAACATAAATTGGTACCCTCTCAATGGCTACTGACATGTCATACAGACTCACCTTTGGAATGTTTTTGGGTGCCTCAGTAGACCTGGCATTTTCAAAACCTAAACAGAAAGAGACTGACAGTACTTGTGGTGCCAGTGGATGCTGATAACACATCACACCCACTGGTGCCGCTCTAGCCGCTTATGTCGCATTCATAAGACAGACCGGCGGTATGTGTCTGGTGACTAGAAAATGTATTGCACAACTCAGGACACTTTTGCAAGTGAAATGAATGGTGTTGATAATTACACCAGAAAAACATACATAAATCAGGATTCCTCTAGGCAAACCAGCATCCCTAGTTATATGCTATTTTGATTGCAATTTTTAACTCTTTCTCTTTCATGAAAGTATGTCAGAGCAGGAGCGAGAGGGAAGTTTTATGGTCTCTTAACTTACTTTGAAGAAGAAAGAGGAGGAGAAGGCGGAGGAGTTACTTGCAAATTATTGTACTTCAACTTGATTAATAATAACTTGCATGCACGCCACACAACTCATTGAGTGCCAGCAATATCTCTGGACCCTTGTCTAAAGTCCAAAATCTCCTGCCCAAAGCATTCTTTTCCAGCACTCCCGATCATTGGCTATACAACACCATGTCTCAAATCTCCATTACACCTTGTTCTTTAATTATGATATTTAATGCTTTTTTTTCATTTCATATGATAGTTGTTTTCATGTTTCCTCACCCCTCCCTGAGAGGGGATACGTTTTCCCTAATCATTCCTCATTAGAGTGCCTCAGTGGCATGTTTGTATAAAGTGCTGACCTAGAGCAAGTGACAATGGACTGTGGAGTTCCAAACCGCTGAGTAGAGGCATCCCACCTTTCTGCCTGCCTGCAGGTGCTTTTCAAGTATTGACTAACAGACTGAGAATTTATTGCCAGGTAGAAACATTCCCTCCCTGTTTAAGGACTGCAAATACATACGAGGTATGATCAAAACATATGGGGAATGTTTAAATAAAAAAATTAATTACAGTAAAAGACACATTGCCATTAATCCCCCTCAGAATGTTCCATCTCACTTCAAATGCACTTATCCCATCATTCTTACCACTTCCTGAAGCAGTTCTGGAAGTCCTCTTTTGTGAGTGTCTTTAGTTGCACTGTCGTGGCTGCCTCAGTGTCCTGAATTATTTTGACTTTGGGGAAAAGCCAGAAGTCGCACAGTGCCAGATCCGGAAAATAAAGTGGATGAGGACACACCGTAATGTTTTCATT
Organism: Hipposideros armiger; assembly: GCF_001890085.2. NCBI lineage: Eukaryota > Metazoa > Chordata > Mammalia > Chiroptera > Hipposideridae > Hipposideros > Hipposideros armiger. The sequence continues at coordinate 485,799 of NW_017731774.1, read as the reverse complement.
TGACAGAAATTACCATGTACCAGAAGCAATGTGTGACAAGGAATGTTGTCATGATGGAGGATGATTTATGGCACACTTTAAAACACACCTTCTCTCAACCATAGCTCACACCCGACTGACTGCACTGAACAAGTTGAAACTTGTCACACATTGTTACTAAGATTCGTCATGCCACTTCCTGTATTTCAGATCTCTGCCTTTCAGTTGGATGTCACTTGGTAGCAGCATTCACCATATTTTTTTATCACACCTCGTGTGATCAAAAGCACAGTTGAAATGGTTGAAAACACCTCTATTCTCTAAGTTCAAAGTAAGACCAATTGCTTTAAAGAGTTGGCTTTTTGGAGAAATGTCCTAAGAGCCACCTGTTACTAAAACTAAGCATGGGTTAGTCAATGCATGGCTGGATTTAGATAATGATAGCTAATTAGCCATTTGTCAAGCAATGGAAGAGTCAGAAAGTGAGGCAGCCACCCAGCATGCTGTCCAGTCTTCTTTTCTTCTGATTAGAGAGAGAAGATCACAAGTATGATGCAAGGTCACTATTGTTCTAGTGGCCTCTAATTGAGGCTTGGAGACCTGATGGAGGCTTTTTTCTTCATCTAAAAAGGACACCCAGCAACATAAGCAACACAAATACAACATTTGTTTCCAGGTAGAGTAGCTAGAATCAGTTCCTCCTAGAAATCGTGATGGCAAATTCACTGTGTAACTTCAGAGCTATAGCGAGAAATGGCAAAGCAAGATTCCAATCAAGATGGTGAAGTGAGGTTTTCTGAAAGTCAGAATAAGATGAATGCAGATTTGTTAGAAACTATTGATAGTTCATTACAGTAAAAGTACCACAATGTTGTGCTGATGGGGGTTTGTTATTGTGCTCGCTTTCTTTTCCCCCACCACCATGAAAAGTTAGGAGACAGTCACATAACATTTATTCAATGCCAAGAGCACATAAATCAATGTGCCAAGGGGTATAACACTGAAAGGTGGAGTTGAGAAGTTCAAAATAAATGACCAAATGAACAAACAAATGAATGAATGAATAAATAAATAAATAAATAAATAAATGAATAACACAGTTTTATATAGAAGAATTCAATTTTTTTTTAATTGGGGAATTGGGGGATGGGAACAGACAAGTTGCTGTCGTTTTGTTCTTCAGTCTAGTTGTGGAGGATGTTGCTTCACTGGCCCAAGTTGGCACCATCATTGCGCTCTTCCCGGGCAAGGCAAATCAGTCACTGGCTTCTGGATGGCTGCTCACTGCGGTTGCTGGCTGCTCACGCTGGCTGCTGGCTACACACAGTAGCCCATGGCAACCCACTGCCACAGGGGCTGCAATCTACACCGTCGCCGGTGACTCACAGCAGCCCAGCTCCAGGTTGAGCTGTTGTTCAGCGTCTTAGCTGTGGAGGGCAGTGTCACTGGCCCTCATATGTGGGATCTGAACCAGGGCCCTCTGATGTCCCAAGCCAGCTCTTAACCATCGCACCACTCGGCGGGCCCAAGAATTCAAAATTTAATAGTTGAATTACATTCAACCTTCTTCCCAGCTGAAAAATTCTAGCTGTCACCTCGAGTTATTGAATACTGTTATATTTATTGAGTGCTTTTTGTGTGCAGCACACTGTGAGATAGGTACTGTTGGTACTGATTTTCTGGCAATAAAAGCTGTTGAGAGCCAGAAAAAATTTTAATTTGTTGGTAACTGAGGCCTCTGACACTTATACTGTTTATCTGAAAACAACATGGCTAAGAGATGCATGTCTGAAAATCTGGTGCCCTGGAATCATTCTTTCCGAACCCTTTTGTGCCAGTCCCAGGTGCTCACTTTCTGACAGATGTAGACTATTGATTGGACTGACTCCATGGGGCCTTTCTTACATTCTTGCTGTGCTCCGTGGGAGGGTACTGAGAGAGGAAACTGCCTGGCCGTTCTATCCCAAGCGGCAGGCAAGATAATTAGCTGATTCTGATTTGTGCCGGAGTACACACAGCTCATTTGGTTTTGCTTTTCACCCAACTTAAAAAAAAAAATCACACCATCTTTTATTTGGAAACCATTTAAAATAGAAAGAAAGCCTTTCATCAATTGAATCAGAATTTGACTTGGGGTTTTTTTTCTGTTCGTGTACTTCCTAAAATCTTTCACTAGATGGTGTTCCACATCAATCCATGGTCTCTACACCATCACTTTGGTCCCGGAAAAAGTGGGGGAAACACAAAGCCATCCCTCTGTGACTGACTTAACTTCCTTGGACTTCAAGAATGACTGGACTTTTCCCTATTGGATGAGTGATTAGGTCTGCGTATTGTTGAACTTTTTTTTTGCCAGCCACAGTTGTCAATAGTTTGGGAGTGATTTTGACAGGAAGCACTTCTGTGTGATTGGCAGGCAGCTTTGCTAGCTAGACCCATCACGAGTGGCCCCAGTGAACTAGCTGGTGCTGTGAATCGAATTGTGTACGAATTTATTTTAACTTCCTGCTGAAGACAGTCAGTTCAAACCACAGGCCGTGATCCTGACAGAAACTGAAATCCAGGTTCAGGGAGTGGGATGGCCAGATGGGTATTGAGTAGAAAATATTTACAGACGATGGTAGACCAGTGGAAATGCATAAACCCTGTGTTTATATAAATCTTCAGGCCACGTTCTCTTAGATATGGCCATGTCCCGCATCGTCATTACAAAGGACATGATAAATGAATGTTGTTGTTTTAAAATACTGAAAAATGCATTGGATCCACAAAAGTTATTGGAGATTACCTTTCAAAAAGAAACTAGATTTGAGGATTCTGTAAAACTGTCCAATGAGACGTATGAGTAGATATAAATTTATCCTTGACCACAATTATTAGTTGTATTTAGTTTCAGACTCTATTTAATTTCACAGCTCTCTCACTCTCTCCTCCTCGCCCTGACAGATTATTCACATAGCTAAACATACCATCAATTTCACAGCTATATACGCCGTTAATTCATTATTGTCAGTAGCCAAGGAGATTGCATTTTTTCATGGCATGCTTGAGGTCTGGAGGCAGCTTCAAGAAAAAAAGAACTTTCAGACAATGCAGTGAGTTGGGTGCTAAAATCCCTGGGAGGAAAACAATGGCCTGATTCCACTCGCGATCATATGGCTGCAGCATAAACAGAGCAGAAGCAGATTCAAATTGACTGATCTGATGATATGTTTCATGTGCAAGGCTGAGTTCTGGCCTGTGATAATGAAAATCATCTGAGGAGCCGAGATAAATGCAGGAACCAGAAAGGTGCCATGTTGTAGAAACATCCCTATATAGCTGCTATAATTTTACAAGGTACCAAAAGTGCTTGTGAGGATGAAGAATGGAAAGTTCCTGTCCTAAATTGCATTTTTTTCACTGAGGGATTTTTCAGCATCCTTCTGATCTTTAGTGTTCAAACTCACAATACATCATTTTCATTCCCCTGCATTGTTGGCTCTCAGGATCACCAATTTTATAGAAAATGGTTTTATACATGTGATGTATCTGACTCATTTTTTTTCAAATATTTAATGGCAATTTTTATTGACAATTATTTTTAATGACTATTTTTTCCCTTACATCCCAAAATTATATCTCATTTGTATTATTATTATTATTATTATTATTATTATTATTATTATTATTACTGAGGAGGGGGACAGTGTGTTTTTACAGGACCCATCAGCTCCAAGTCAAGTAGTTCTTCCAATCTAGTTGTGGCGGGCACAGCTCAGTGGCCCATGTAGGGATTGAACCGGCAACCTTGGTGGTGTGAGCACTACGCTCTAACCAACTGAGCTAACCAGCCGCCCCATACCTCATTTTTATTTGTTGGTGTTCCTGAGTGTGAGAAGTCTGATGACCCAGGTTTAGATACTTGTCTGAGCTGAAAGGAAAGTACAAAATAGAAACAGAAAGAAGCTTCTCATACGAACGGTTAGCCCACCTGTCACCTTATCGCCCAATGAGATACGCCCCAGTGCTATTTTCCACACATCCACAAAAATACTAATGTGAGGAATATTTGCACCTCTCATGATCTTAACATTCCTTTAATGAAGAGATCCCCATACGTGGCTTCACATTAGAATTGTAGGAGAATTTTGGTCAAAATCGTATTTCCAGGCTCAACTTTCTAGAGAATGAAGGTTTAGTAGGTCTACAGTGAGTGGTATCCTAAAAGCTGTCATTTTAACAATCATCTCCAGGTGATTCTAAGGCACTTTGTCCACATTCCAGAAACACAAAACAGTGCGATACAAGACCTGGTATAAATGCTACTGTCTTCACCACTGTACTTGGGTTATGTTAACATCAGGATTAAGTGAATATTAAGGCAGTTCTGTGTTCCATACTCCTTTCCCCACATGTTAACTCAAGCACAGAACAATACTATCACGTCAGAGCAATTTCACTTGCCTTAAAAATCTCCCTAATCTGTGAATAAGGGAGAGTCCTCCTTAAGCATACACCCACCTTTTACAGAAGAATATTTCACCCTTATTTTTATACCATTTCAGGAGGAAGGTATTCATACCTGCCTTGGTGTCTTATGAGGGAACTATATAATGCATGTCAGCTTATCCGTCTTGTGAAAAAAAAAATACTTTAAGTGGTTGTTAATGATATTGGTCATTATTTTGGCAGTAGAAGAAATGGAAAGAATGGAAGGGAGGGTAATTTAGTATTTCAGGACAGAGTGAACTCCAAGAGAAGGACTGGAAGATAAATTTAAAATAAATTAGGCAGAAAATGTTTTGGAAAAGTCAATATAATTTTCTCCGGTGGTATTTAATTTACAGGGAGAAAAAGGTGGTTCAGTTTTCTCAACAACCGTCACTATGGCCCATGGTGAATATTGTCCGTGGGCTCCTGAGCACATGTCTTCCTAATTATTTATGATAGAAGACATTTAACAGAACATAGAGCACAGACTGAGATTCATTGCTTTTTGAAAGAAAACTTGACCAGCCAGTCTGAGTTCAATAATTCACAAGATTAACTTCTGTTTAATTTAACAGATAGCACTGAGAGTTTGTTTTCTATCTTTTGTCCATGTAGGACAGAGTTCTAACGGAAGACATTGGGAATTTCATGACTTTGGTGTAGAACACAGAATTATTATCTGTCATTGAAAATATACCCCTGAATTGAAAATAAAGCATTTTCATGTCTGGTCAATATAATTAGAAACCTAATTAGTAGACATGTAAATCATGACATATATTAATATTTATTCTTAGTTATCATAAGTTTGTCTTATCAAACCAATTGCTCAGCAAATATTGACTTCAAGAATTCTCTGCTTTGCCTCATTACTGTTTGACTCATTCATTAACTTGGCATGCATTAAATAGGCCTTCACTGAGAATCCACTCTGAGTCTTGTGTAGCAAGACAAAGAAATAGGAGAGGAACTGAAATTCCTTGAGTGCTTACTGGCAATTTATATTTCATTTTAATTAATCCCTGCAAAACCCTTAGAAAGTTGCTTTTATTATCTGTTTTATATATGGGAAAACCAAGGAATTATCCATGTCTTTCAGTGGCCACTGGGTAGATTTTAATGTTAAAACAATATATTGTGGTTGTGAAACATTAGGCTTGTTTCAGGAATTTTGTTTCTTTGTGTGTGTGTTTACGTTTTCTTATGCTATAGTAGGGGTCAGCCTGTGGACCAAATCCAGCTCATTGTGTATTTTCATAAATAATGTTTTATTGGAACACAGCCACACTCCTGTGTTTTTTATTCCCTGTGGTTGCTTTCACTTAAAACCTAAGTAGTTACAACAGAAACCGTATGGTGTTCAAAGCTAAAGTATTTACTCTCTGACCCTTTACAGAAAAGTTTGCCAAGCCCTGTGCTATAGATTGATACTATCTCTCTACATGACTACACTACTTGATGGGATGATGGTAGATACTCATTGGCTAATAACTTAGAAACATTAAGTTGTTGCCTCGACTTTGCCTATGAAAATCCAAGTACGTGGTATCCTCAGGGTTGAGGGCTTAGTCTCCCATGATTAATGCAAGGAAGACTAGTTGGAGCCAAACTTCCAAAAAAGCAAGAGTGACCTCAAAAGTAGGTCTCATCCTAGATCTAACCTAATACACCTTAGTTTGAGTCATATTAATTCGGTTTCACTTAGTTATGCTCCAGCAACAGATGAGCACCCCACCCCCCATCCTCCCAATCTCTGGTTTATGATAAAGATTTATTTCTTGGTCACATTTCATGTCTTCTGTGGGTCAGTGACAGCTCTACTCTGCCCCATGGTCTTCATCCCCAGTGAGGCTGGAGGAGGAACGCCTCTGGGACATGCCATCCTCACAACAAAGGGAAAGGAGAAAAGGACTGGTGGCAACGCACACACAGCAGCTCTTAAAGTTTCCTCTCAGAACTGGTCACATGACCGTAGGACGGTGAGATAGAACTCGGCTATAGGGAGGCACTACAGGTTACCAGGCAAAGGCAAGGATGCGCACTCTTACAACAAGGATATTTGAATAATTGAGAGCAATAGTGATATCTACCACAGGCCATAATAATCAATCCTTCATCTGCCAACTAGGACACATCCATCCTCCTAACCATTGCTGAGGTAACCAGAGTGTGTTATATAAAACCTCGGTATTATTGCTTTCCATAAGCACTTCACTATCCTGCCCGTCTTCTGGGTGGGTGATTGTTCTGTGTTTTGTCCTGACAACCAGCCTTACCTCATCGTCCACACATGTGTTTCTGTTTTTCTTTCTGGGGTGAGTGCCTCTGACTTAACAAATAATCAATGGTGAGGTAGAAGTAGGGCCCGTCAACAGCTTGTGATTTATGCACTATTCTGAGGCACTTCATTTATTCCAGATCCGTGCCTTCTATTTGTCAGGGTTCTAAAGCAGAAAGTAAAATCACCTAAAAAGCTGCCTTGTGATACAAGCTTCAATTTCCTTTTTACAGACAGCTAACCCTTTTGTGAGCCTGAAGATGAAAGTTGTCTGTTAAATGCAGATATTTTTGGCTCTTCTGCCTGGAGGTCAGTGAAGCAGAAGAAGATATTAAAGATACGCCCCCAAACTGGGTCAGAACTGTGTTAAAAGATGAGAGGACTATTTCAGGAAGCCACACAATAATCCACTCGCACAGGTTGAAAAACTTAATGTATGGAACATTTTTGGACTCCAAAATACTGTCTGAGGAGATGGATTAGTCAGCCAGGGTAGCTGCATAGTGCTGGTTCACATCTTCCATTTTTAGTGCTCCATTCAGCAGAACTTCCTTATTTCAAAAGCTAAGCAAAAGCAAGTTTTCAAAAGCATTTTCATTACTTTCTACCTATCTCTGAACAAGTAAATCAAGAAAGTAATCCAGAATTATTTCTCCCACTTAAGATGGAGCAAGAAAGAAAAAACTTAGAAATTAAAAAAATATATATATATACCTGCAAATGACCTTCAAAATGAATGTTAATGCTTAGAGGTTGTCTTGTGGTTATATTTTTTTGTTTGCTTATGTGATGTATTAGATGAATATATATATATATATATATATATATATATATATATTCATATATTAAACATGAAACTCCTTCTCATTAAACTCGGTAACAAATTAGGAGCATCTGCCCTCATTGCTGTGAGTTAATGTTGTTCTGGGTATGCCAGCCAATGCAATGACCAGAAGGGACATCAGCTTTAAATATTTAAAAGGACAAGACCCAAATCGTTCATTTTAGATTGTGTGATTATGTATTTGTAAAATGCAAGGACTTCAATTTAAAATATTTTAGAAATGTGTTATAGTAGATGTACAAAACTGAATATCTAAAAAGTTGTTTTTTTTCTCACATAAAGAGTAAGAAACTAGGAGCTAGAAAATGGAAATTGATGTCAGAAGGCAGCTTTTTAGCAGAATCATTTCATCATCACAAGGGCAAAATATATATTAAGTAACTAAGAGTTAACTTAGATAAAGTATAGTACCTATAGAAGAAATCTATAAAAAAATTTTAAGGCCACAGAAAAATTAATGTTCCAGTAACAATTTCTGTTTTGCAAATTATTCCAAATGTAGCAACTTTTAACAGCTGTTTGATTATGCTCATGGATTCTGTGGGTTAGGAGTTCAGACAGAGCACAGAGGGAAGGGGACGCCTGGAGTCTCTTCTGGGAAGACCAAAATAGCTGAGGGTGATTCAATGGCTGCGGCGGGAATCTTCTGGATGCATCTTCACTCACATGTTTGATGATTGATGTCGGCCCTTGGCTGGGACCTCTTTTGGGACTATAAACCAGAGCACCCACATGAGGCCTCCCCAGGTGGCCTGGGGTTTACCATATAGCATGGTGGGCCCAGGATAGTTGGACTTCAAAAAGCAAGTGTCCTAAGGGCCAGCTGGACACTGCTCCCCACCTCTCCTGACCTCACATTGGAGGCCATGTAGTCCCTAACGGCTAACTAACCTACAAATCCTCTCCAGTTCAGGAAATCTCTTTGAGAGGAGTGCCAAAGAATTTGCAGCTGTATTTTTTAAAACCACCTCATGTAGAAACTGAAAAACATCATGATTCTAGATGAAAAGACCATTTTTCCCTAATTAATATATAGGCTTAATAGGCTTAATATAATTCTAATCATATGGACAGAAGAAGTTTTTTTAATCTTGTTAAAGTGTTTCTCCATATCACCTAAGAGAAGATGTGAGTAATCAGAGGTAAGAACATTTTGAAAAGGATGATTACTAACAGAGGGGTTCCCCTTAGCAAGCACTTTAGTATATTGTGGACTACAATAAATAAAACAGCTTGGATTACTCTAAGAATAGACACACCAGTCTTACAGGATAGAAAGCTGAGGCCCAAGTATTCACAGGACTCGTACCTGTTCCCAATACCTGCTGGGGAAAGACAGGCTTAGTCCGTCAAAGGTGTTGAGATTACTGGTTAAATGTGGGAATATGAGGGGTGCATCTCCAATTTATGCACGATACAAATGGAATGTTCAAATGGATTAAAAGTTTTGTGTCAAAATCACATCAGAAGAAAAATATTTATTTAATCTTGATGTAGATAAGTATAATAGCAATATTGGAAAAATATGTACATGTATGATTGATAATTCTGATTATATAAATATTAAAACTGTATATTAAATAACTAGAAACAAAATTAAGAGCAGATAAATAACTTGCAACATGCAAAGCAGTCAGATGGTTAATGTTCTTTTGTTTTTTAAGTAAAGTTTATTGGGGTGACAATTATTAGCAAAGTTACATAGATTTCAGGTGTGCAATTCTATAATACATCATCTATATATCACATTGTGTGTTCACCATCCAGAGTCAGTTCTCTTTCCATCACCATGTATTTAATAATAAAGTATTCTTCTAAATCAGTAAAAAATAGATGATCGCCCAAAATGAGCAAAGAACATGATGGACAAGCAGTTCACAAAAGGCCAGAAATGGCCAGTGGCTAAGTTGAAACCGTGGGGACCGATTGGTGTAAGAGCACAGGAATGGACTAGTGATTACCTAAGAGAAGCAAAGGAACCCTTTGATTGGATGGCGATACAGCTTTGTGATGCAGCTATATTTGGGACAGACTTGAGATTCAATTATGCAAAATGGCCATTTGCTATTACTATACTTGAACCTAATTTGACCATGTGTGACTTATCCTTAACTCTTAAGCAAAAGAAGCTTAGTTTTAGCAAAGCAGCATGCTTCTCTGTGACTGTTTCCCCAACTTGGTCAAAAATGGCAGACTCCAAGAGTCCCTTTCTTCCCTTAGACAGGGCACATAGAAATAATTGCCTTAAACAGCACCTGGAGGGCTCTTTTTCAGATATTCCAACATGATAGATCTTGAGTAATAATAATAAATACATTGCCAACCTAATTCAAACTTGATCTTTTTAAATGGCAGAGTCCTTTTTGTCAAACAAACTCTTACGGAGCTCCAATATATAATGTAGTTAAGTGGAACTTGGTTTAGGCCAACAAGGGCCCTGTCCCCTTGGCCTCCTTTGTGCCCCTTGTGGCAACCCCTTCCCCTGCAGCACTCTGTAGCCCCCTGTAACACACTTGGAACACCATGACTTCGAGGCAAAAGCAACTTCCAATTTGGGGCACTAGGTAAAAACAGTGTTGCGTGCGCTCCATAAGGAAGAGTATATAATTCAGTTTTGTTACTTTGCTCGAAACACGCAGACCTAACATGTTTTGTTACTGTCTGGGAACTGTCTGGGTTGCTGTTGAAAGCTGTTGCTTACTGTTTACAGCATTAATTGTAAAAACCCTTTATGAGCATTTATACAGATTGCCACGAGGAACACCTAACGCTTAACATTTTCTCCATATTTTTATGAGTAATACAGGAACAATAATTATTTTTAAATATCCTCATGGTAGGTCTGTTTAATTCAGTAAAAAAAAAATGAAAAAGAAAGAAAGAAAGAAAAATAACGTAAGGTACATGAAACACGTGACACTTTAAGAGTTCAGGATTTGGCCTCTGTGGTTGAAACACCAGGCATTTTAGGATGCACTAGAGCTGCATAAAGACGTGCAGTGATATGAGAACTACTTATAAATTGAGACGTAAAACAAAAGCCATAGGGAGAAGTGGGAGTATATCCTATGTGTGCAGCTAACCCTTGGATGGACAATGAATGTCTGTATTCAACCCAGAAAGTTCAAAAAGACAATTTGGACTTCAGTTTACTCTGGAAACAAACAATTAGTGCAAAAAACTATAAACAAGACAAAGATGCAGGTAAGAGGTTGCAGGTAGATGATTGCAGGAGGGTGGGGTTAGGCTGGTGGGCACCTCACTGAGGCATAATTCAAACACCTTGGCAGAGAAAGATGTCAGGATATAGCATCATGAACCATGGGATTACTTCCTTTTTTACTCCCTGACTTGTCAGGCCCCAGAATTTACTCTAAAAACCAAAAATTCCGCTACTCAGAAAGCCAAGCCTCCCAAACCTAATACACAGGTTTTGCATCTTAAAATTATTGCTGTGCCAACATCGGGACTACCTCCTACACCTGTGCCTGTGCCACTATCGGGGGTTTGCATTTATGCCCCAAACAGCCTTGCTGGCTATTAGAAGCTTGTTGGCATGGAATGACTCCAAAGACAGAAATTCAGCTTCTAATTGCCCATTGCCAAATATTGAAAGGAAATAGGATTCTCAGAGAAAGTTACCCTGAGAAAACCTGTGGGAAAAGAAATCAGAATTTTCACCGTCTTGAGAATGCTTTTCAGATGTTTCTTATGTCACTGAGCGTGTGGGTGAGATGTGAGTGCAACATCTGTGTGGCTAAACACTAGGGAACTGGGCCCACTTATCATAGTTGGCAATAGTGCTGGGACCAACCTGAGGGACCCCAAGCCAAGCCCTTGCTAACATGGCCAGATGCCATAGTTAGAAACACTGGACCACAGTCCAGAGGACCTAGAGAGAAGCCCGGGGTTGCCCCATTTTCTCCTTTGGACTGAGTGATACTCTTTGAACATGGTAAAAATCTTTGAGTAAGCATTTCATTATGTATACATATATCAGAACATCGCATTGTACACTGTGTATATATATATATATATATATATATATATATATATATATATATATATTGGTCAATCGTACCTCAATAAAGCTGGAAAAAAATAAAAATGAAAGAACAAAACGAATCTAAGGGAAACAACAGAAAAGTACTTCTTGTCTCTGCGGGTCCCATTTGCTTTGCTGGCCCATCAATTTAGTCAACAACGTAAGAGACACTGAAAGCATCCAGAAGTGTCAAGACAAGGTGTGGACCACAGACCTGGAGCACATGGGGCTCCTGACTGGTGTTTCTCAACAGAGCCATCGTGGCATTTTGGGCAACATGAGTCTTCCTTGGGCATGTTTAATCTAAGCATTGTGAAGTGTTTGGCACCCTTGACCTTCAGGCACAAATACATCCCATAGTCATTGTAACAATCCAAAATGCTTAGACTCCTTTCCAAATGCCCCTGGAGTGTTGGTGCCACCCCTAGCTGAGAATTTCTGAATAATTTGTCTCTTTAAGGAGCAAAGTAGGACTCTCTCAACAGGGGCTAAAATTTGGGAGTTGGCCCACAACAGTTAGTGAGATGCTATTAGCAGAGATGGCTGCTGTGACACAATTGAGTATTAAATTTTTGCTTTATAGAGTGTGTAAAATGTTTATTGTGTCCATTCTTCAGCTAAAGCGTTTGGTTCAGTTTGGTGTGTTTTTATGACTGTTCATTTCGGCCGCCTTGAATATATGACCGACATTAGGTTTACTGGAATTGCTGTCATCGTCATTTCTACGTTGTAAACACCAAATGTGAAGCTGTGTTCTTTAGTCTTTCTGGGATTTTAAAGTCTGCTTTGTGGCTTTGCTCTTCTGCATTGAAAAGGGTAAAACAGGGAAGCTCTTTTATGTGGAAGCACTTTTCCATTTTGTGCATGTCTGATTTTGAGATATGTTCTAGAGGAAAATAAGGGGAAAAATCTATATTTGAGAAAAGGTATGTCCAGCCAAAGTGCAGCCTGTTTCTCTATGATCTGTCAAGCTGAAGTGATCTCTTAGATACCTATGATTGCATGGGCTGTAGACCACCAATTTTACATAATTGAAGCTTGGGAGACTTATACCCCTGCAGCCTCACCTCTAAATTATAGCGGGGTCAGATATCAGGGGAAAGGAGTGAGGGTTTTGCAAAGGAGACAGAGGCGAGATGGACAGGGAAGGGGTGGCGGCAAATATATTGAAAGAGGCAAATTGATTCTTTACGCAATCAAAGCAAAGAGTTTTATTGTTTCCTGAGCCCTGGTTAAGTGCCGTGAACATTTTATCAGGTTTTATGATTAACAGAAAAGTTGGCCAGCAGCTCCTTTGAAGGTCACTGTTTACTTTATTGTAATATTGACATAAGCGGTTTGAGAAACGGAGATTCCCACCCTTCTCTCGAAATTGCTTTTCCTGTCTAAAACACCCCTCACTTCCCACCCCACTATCACTCCTTTCAAAGTCCTCGTTAAGAGACTGTTGTTCTCCATGTTCCTAAGCTTGCATAATGATAACAAGCACTGGAGGTGCCTGGTAAAAATATCGACCGGCAGGCCTATCGCATTGAGGTTCAAATCCAGTTGCTCCGGATTGGGATCTAAATGCAGGTGATTTGCATCTTCAGGCACATTTGGGAAGCACCTAATAACTGTTTGTCAGTGTTCCTTTGATAAAACTATCAGTGGCAGAACAGCACAAGAAGACCGCACAGTTTTGGATACAAACTCATGAATATTGGGAGAAATGACTTTTCTAGTATATGATTTTCACATGTCCAAAGATGCACATTTTTACTTATAAAATATTTCTGTGTTCTGAAAAGTACTTACTCTTACAAAATACACAACACACAGAAATTTCTAGAATACAATAGAAACTCATCCCTGCACACAATACATTTCATTGGAAAGCTTCACTCCCCGCCCCTGGCCCCTGCCCTGCACCAAACTGCCTAGATGATCAACTATTGCCTTACATTTTAAAGAGAAAAAAAGAAGTTTACTTTGTCAATGTTGGGAACAACTTGGAACATAAGCAGAAGGTTAATACAGAAGTGGCATATATGAGGTACAAGATTTGATTTCTAAAGCTGCTAGCATTATTTAAATACAGTTTAGATGCTTTTGAGAGAAAGAATTACAAGTCATGTTTTCACAACACTTTCAAATGCTCATGTCTCAAGAGATAATGAAGTAGTGTAATAAAAAAACAGGTATAAATTGATTAAAAACAAGTTTGTTTTAAGAAATTAATAATACCAGTTCATATTATTAGGTACCTAGTAGATGCCAAATTCTATGCTTGCTGCATCCATATGTATTATTTCATTTAGTCCACATTACAATCCTACAAAGGATTATTCGTTCTTGGTAGAAGAGGACTGTTAGTCCCAGAGGAGTTAAATATTTGCCCAAAGTCACACAGAATTTCAGGAGTTGGTGCCCCAGTTTGTTGGTCTATATCTGGTTAGTCTGCACTATATAACTTATCTAAATTCACTAATAACAGTGAGAAAGGATTCTATTGATAGTTACAGTTATAAATTGAGTCTGTCCTGAGGAAACTGGATATTTGACCACCGGTGCAAAGCATTATTTAGCCATCAGGAAAAATAGACACGGGGGGCATAGGAATTGAATAAGGGCATATAAAAATATTTGCTAGTTTTAAAAAAATGGCTCCAAAATATTTATAAAGTACAGCAAAATCAAACAATGAAAGCTTATGTTAACTTAGTCACCATAACTCAACTGAAATCTTCTACAATTTTATGTGAATTATATTTAATAAGTATGGTGGATTCCTTTGACTATTTGATCTAATGTGTTGTAGAACCTCCCAAAAGCCTCAAGCGTACAGTTTCCATTGTTTACACTGCCTACCATGAAGAAAAGCTTCAAGTGTCACCATGTCCAAAATGCCATCATCCTTTGCTCCTAAGGGTGGTCAACATGGCCTTTCTCATTTCAGACCTACAGGGAAATTAAGTGTTTTGCTTAAGGACATGCAGTTAGTGGCAGAACTGGAAAGACACATTTCAATTCAGAGCTCCATGTCTTTTCTAGAGTTTGTGCTCTAGACTTTTCTTGAATGGGAATATTAATCTCCACAATGTCCTATCTGTTTGTTCATGGCATTACATGCTGCACCTATAATATCATAGTGTATATTTTATCAATCTTATGAAGAAGTAATGTACCATTATCATCTCCTGCCTAGAGATAAGGAAGCTGGAGCACTGGGCGCTCCAGTTATTCATCTGATCTCATGTTCTCTCAGAACTTCTTTTGATTTTTTTAAATGAATTCATTTGTTCACTTTAAAATTCACATAGAAGTAAAAGTCACCTCTTAAGTTCTGTGAGTTTTGACAAGTGCATAACATTAGCTGCTGGCAAGGCTTTCTATCAGGCTCTAAGGCAACGGTTCTCAACCTTCCTAATGCCGTGACCCTTTAATACAGTTCCTCATGTTGTGGTGACCCCCAACCATAAAATTATTTTTGTTGCTACTCTATAACTGTAATTTTGCTACTGTTATGAATCGTAATGTAAATATCTTTTTGTTTTCCGATGGTCTTAGGCGACCCCTGTGAAAGGGTCGTTTGACCCCCAAAGGGGTCGCGACCCACAGGTTGAGAACTGCTGCTAAGGCATACAAAGAAAGATCAGGTAAAGGCCCAGCCCTGGACAGAACGTCTTCAATGCTCATGAATCCACCATGGCAGTGACACATGGCACAGCTCCATCCATCACCTCTAACAATGACCTCAGGCTGCCTCTTTGTAGTCAACCCCTCCCCTCAAGCCCTAAAACCTGGCATCCTCTGATCTGTTCTCCATGCATGTGGTTTTGCCATTTCCAGAATGCCACATAAATGGAATCCTATGGGTAAGTAGCCTTTTGAGTCGGGCTTCTTGCACATGGCGTAACATATTGGAGATTCACCCATGTTGCATCGGTAGTTTATTCCCTTTTTATTGCTGAGTAGTATTCCATGGTAGAGATGTACCACCATTTATTTATCCAGTCAGTAGCTGAAGGACATTTGTGTTGTTTTGAATAAAGTTGTTATAAATAGCCACATCTCTTGTTATTAGGGCTATAAGGCCAAAATACTTACTTAAAAAAAAAAAGTAAGAGAAACAACATACTCAATAGTTTAATTTGGTTTTGGATTTTAAGAAAATATTCTACATCCTGCATCAACAAATAATCACCCCAGAAGGTAATACATTAAATTGTATAGTGTGATCCCTTCTACACAAAGCAATGAGAAAACCTCCCTTGTCAAATAATTCTCAACCAAAGACAGTATTCTTTGTTTTGTTTTGTTGTTGTTTTTTAAAGACAGCATTCTTTAGCTATGTTCTATTCCTAAAGGAAAATGTGTAACTTAATGAAATGACAGAGAAATAGGATCATTTTACCTAAGACACAATCAGGAAGGAAAAAAAAAAGCAGAGATTTGGAAGGTACCTGGACATACGCTAAGAAGGCTATAGTTTTCCCCCTTTACGTTGCCAAACGCTCTAAGAAACATGGAAGTGCTATAGTCTGGCAGGAACTGCTTTCCTCCTTGATGAGGGGTGGAGACTGCCTGTATAATTAGGCATAACCAAAATTTTTTAAAAATCGCTCTGTGAACTCAGAACAATTTTAGACAAAACAAACTGTGTTGGGAGGGCAAATGCCAATTCTATATAGAATGTCACATTTGACGCAAGGCCCATTACTCAAATGTATTTGGAAATACAAAGGAAAGGTTTCTCTATATTGTGAGGTGACAACTGTTTCATTTGTGTCAATGGAATGTACATCTTTACATTTTAAAGATGTAAAGCTAACCATTACCACAAGGAACTTTTTTATATAAGACTAAAAAACAAATCATTCTCCTTTGGACAATAGTATGTTTAGACCACAAGGAATGCTTTATTGCAACAGCTGTTCATTTAGCAACAACCACCCTGGGTAACAGCGAGGTTACAGCCTGGAGGATATACATTTAGCTGAATTCAAAACCCATTTCACTCTCCATCTTCTGAGTTACATGCGTAGTGGAAAATCCACTTCTTAGTTGCAGTTAAAGGAAACCCAGATAGATACCTGGTTCAAAGATAAAAATGTCCATTTAAGTTTTAGGAATTATTATTGAGCTCTTTCATGATCAGAAATTGATGAAATACACTTTTTCACTGGAGAATACAGTTTCTTTAAACTTTGATGCTAAAAGGATACCAGAGATATAAACCCGTGTTTAGACTTTACGACCCAATACACAGTTCTGATAACTTTTCATTCACTGGCTCATGAAAGGCCCTTCATGATGCTTTACTTATACAGATAAATATCAGGGAAATTAATGAACAAATAAAAGAATTGCATCCTCTATATCTACAGAACTGGGCTTTCTCCCCAGGGTAGCTGTTCTCAGATGGCTAATTGGCCTTCAGCTTGTGTGGACTGCCTGCTGAGTTCACCGAGGCAGGGAAACTCTTTTTGCTTCCTAGACTTCCACTGTCCTGACCTGTGCCTATCTCAGAGGAAGGAAGGAACGCGAAAAGCCCCATCCAAGTCCTCTGAATGGTTTAGGCCTGCTAACTGTTCTCTTGGACTGGAATCCTTCCATTTAAGTTCTGGCCCTTGATACTGTCTATGCCCCGAATTCTGGGCCCCACCTTGATCCACGTCACATCTCTATCTGGCCCCAGAACATCTGAGAGATCCCCAAACTTTACCAAAACACAAAAAAAGTGATGCAATGAGGAAATGAGTTGTGTAGTATTTTATGTCTCAGGAACAGCTTTGGGTCAGGTGCCAGGTATAAAGTGTGAACATTTAATGCATGCTCTTTCCACGATTTTAATATCCTACTCAGGAGACCCCTCCTCAAGTTCACATGGAGGGTGGCGCTTATTGGAACCCAGATGATTTCGGAAGAAAGTATAAAGCAAGTCACTTTTTGTGATTGTTCAAGAATAACTGCTGGAAGAAAGCCATACCGGCAGTCCTGCCCACCCATCTGTGACCCCAGTTTCATGCTCTGCTGAAGGGGCATCAAAAAGGCCTTTATCATTTTTTGGCTCAATGCAGAATTTCTGAAAGAAGCCCAATGCACATAATTTTATATGTACTTTTTCCTTTGAGGAGGGTACATTTTACATATCATAATGTATTTTTCCATCTTGACCAGGGAGTTGGGAAGTGACATCCAAAGCAAATTCTGGTTATCATCTATAGAAGTGTAGCATAGAAGCTATGAATGGCCTTAACATTTTTAAGTGGATGAAAAATAATCCAAAGCAGTATAACATTTTATGACATGAAAACCACATGATATGAAATGTCATCATCCCCAAATAGTTTTGTTAGAACATGGCCATGCTTAATTGATTACATATTGTCTAGGGCTGCTTTCGTATTACAGTGGCAGAGCTGAGTATTTGAAACAGAGATTGTAGGACTTACAAAGTCTAAAATATTATCTGATGCTTTACAGAAAAATAAAATTTGCCGCCCCAGATCTAGAACAATTAACATTCAAGTATAGCAGCTGAATTAGCCCCCACTATATTGCTTTCTCAGTGTTTATTTGCTTAACCATGTATTGCAATGAGTAGTTTTGGTATGGCTATAAACTCTGTTTCAGGAAAATATAAAAGAGGCCAAACGTGGATGAAGTTTAGTGTAGATATGGGGTAATTAGAAAATCTTTCAAGTGCCTTTTTATAGGGAGAAAAAAATATTGTAAATAATTTTCTGCATTTGATACAACTCTCTTAGA
Organism: Hipposideros armiger; assembly: GCF_001890085.2. Taxonomy (NCBI): domain Eukaryota; kingdom Metazoa; phylum Chordata; class Mammalia; order Chiroptera; family Hipposideridae; genus Hipposideros; species Hipposideros armiger. The sequence goes on along the minus strand of NW_017731774.1, from coordinate 467,427 downwards.
CAAGATAATCTTAGGAAAAATGTTTATTATAATAGAACTCTCACAATTTATTCTTCAGTTTTTACTCTGCCTGCTTACCCCATGCTCTACCCACAAGATTTGCAAATTATTATGAGTTTAGCCTCCTACTCCTCAAAGAATCATTGCTTCCTTGAAGAAAATGGAATGTAGATTAATGAAACTGAAATTGAGAGGACAGCTCTCAAACCTGGAGTTTGAGGAGCATGGTTTATGGTTTAGAGGAGAATTTAGTAAGACACAAATCTCTCTGGATTTATTAGGAGCTCTGAATGGTATTGCTGTCTAAAGTCACGGTGGAAATTTATGTGGTCTTTTCCCCTCATATTTGCTACAAAAGCATCGCTACCATTAATTATGGGTTGGTAGTCTCAGCCATCCTGGATGTTATGCTGCCCTGTGTTTACAATATGAAAAATGTGACTGTTTCACCCTCATAGCAAATGATGGGAAGATTTGTATAAAGATCCCCAAGTTTAGGACATTTTGAACCATTTACAATTATCATCCCTGGACTAGACTTTGAAGAACTGACTTAGAGGTTTCCTGACTGGGTCCACGGATTCACTGCAATGCCATCGTAACTGAAGTTTCCAAGAGTTAACAATTGGGAAATGTTTTGGTAAACTATGGCACAGTGATATGGTGAGATATAAAATGCCAGTCAAACTGCAATGGAGACCATGCCAATAAGCAGAAATAAGTATGCAAAATAATAAGATTCATGACTCAAATAATATACACCCCCAGGGAGCCAAGGGAGTTAAAAGAGAGCATCAGTCCTCAGAGCGTGGTCTCCAGCTCCATGTGGGTCCATAAACTGGGTGATACCAGCCTGCGATCAGAAAATAAGGAAAGCGTGGACATCAAGAGTTACTATTTAGAAACTTTTATAACAATAGAGTAACTTTACTGTTGAATTTAAAACTAAAGGACAAAATTGGGCTTGCATTTTTTATGTCTTATTATTTCACTTTTATTTAGCAATTCGATTTTATTTAGTAATTCATATTGATTGTATTTTACAAGAGCATGTGTGTAATGCATTGGATGCTTTGAGAAACACTATATATCGAAAAAATGTGTTGCTTTTCACATTAAGTATGTAACACATTTAAAAAAAATGTCATGTGTGAACATTACAATTTTATTTTAATAAGAGGCTATTATGGTCCCTGGTCAGTTACTTGTTATCAAATTACTACACTTGGCCCGAATGAAAGAGTTATTTTTATTTTTTTTCCCTGGGCTTAAGCAACTTTTAAATATCAAATGCTATTTAGTGCTTCAGGGGTGTGACAACAAAATTCTGTCTAAATGACTAAATTATTGCTGGAGTATTACTGAAGGGGGAAAAACAGCAACCCTACAGAAACATGTTGATTAAGTTCCTGTGCAACCAAACCGAAATGGCAGGATCTTCCTCCACTTAAGATGCAGGGAACAGTGCACTGAGGTATGAGAAAAGAACTTGATTTACAATTTGAAGGAAAACCAGCAGTAAAATAATTGAGAGCCGGAAAGAAATCTCACTCCTGCCAAATTGCTTTTCTTCATGCATGTTCCATTTAAGGACGCTGTTTGGATACTTACATTTAGTTTGTGCCTATTTCCTTTCCACTGTGAATATTCCATCCTGTCGGATTAGGACTGTTCTCTGCTGTGATCAGCAAAAGAGAATATTTTCAAGTTATCCGGCACTGGATTGTGCTGCAGCCTTTATAAATGGGAAACGGTTGGTTTTTTTTTTTTAAGTGCAAAGGTGATAAGCTGGCTGGTAATAAGAACATTCTTGGTCCCTAAATTGCAAAAACATGAGTTTCTTTCAAATAAGTTTCATCTGAGCCCATGGGAATCAGACATGTGAAGGCACATTGCAAATTGTAAAGAGTTGGTAAAAATTTGTTAACAACAACTACCTTACAGTTATAATTTGTGACAGAGATTCAATGAATATCAACCTTGGTGTTCTTATGGCTTTTTTCCCCATGAAGTATTCATAGGCAAAGGAGGTCTTCCCCACTTACCTACGAGTGATTACCTCTGGGAATTACTTTTATATTCATAAGACTCTTATATACATAAAAAAAAATGTGTGTTGTATTGTTAAACAAATCCTCACTTAGTTGCTTCTCTGAGTCACATAGATATTTAGTCATTTATTTATACATTCTGAAAGTCAGTGACAAAATTTGGCTTAAAAGTTTGATTCTTATGCCGTTGTTCTGTCCATGGAAGCACGTTCTTATGCCTTACACAAGAGCAAGAATTTAAAGATAAAAAACATCTCTATATTGAAGTATTTAGGGGCCCTCTTTTACCTTTTTTATTCACATTAGAAAATAGTTTGGGCTTGCTTACAAGAAAAACAAGCCTAACAGATTTATTTTGAAAATTGCCTCATGTGAGCCTCTGACACAATATGAGCTGAAATCAAAACTCTAGTGCTCTCCAAAAGTAAGGCATAAAATACCATTTTGGGGGCACAATAGAGATATTGAAAAGCAAACAGGAACAGACAATGCAAATTTGGTTTGCGCCAAGAGCATACCTGTTTTAAATTTAAAATTGCCTATAAGCCAGAGGCAGTTATGCCCTGGGTACCTAGAGAAGGGTGAAGATAAATATGAAGGGATTGTTGATTTAAAAAACAAAAAATTATAGAACCATCGTCTGTAAGCTCTAAAACTGATAGTCTGTGACTCTCCCGGACAGACATTTGTCCCAGGTGAACCAGGTCCAGCACTGGGACTATCATGTTTTTCTCTCATTTCTTCAGTTTACATCAATAGGCCTCTTGTCCTTTGAATTTAAAAACATGGGCCTTTGTCATAAGCCTAAGTCACACCAAGGTGCTGCATTGCTCTGTCACCAAGTAGGAGGATTTTAACGGCAGTAAATGATAAATGGTGGGTTAGAAGTTTAAATCACATGTGGTTGTGCACACACATGCACACATACATATGTGCACATGCACATGTGCACACACATACGTGCATGCATACAACACGCACATATACATGCACACACATACACCCATTCACATCTATGTCCACTCTGGAAGCCCTGCTACCTAAGGTGATAAGGATTGGTCAGTTAAAGCAAATGATCCCAGAAAAACATGTGCTGCATATATAAATTAAACATTTTAACTTAAAACACATCTATGTGCCTTTATTTCCCCCACCTCCTGATGGAAAGGGTTTTTTCCCCACCAAGCGAAGATTTCCAAATACTTTCCAAAAGAAAGCGGGGCTTTTCTTGAGTAGAGGTCTGATGATTAGAGAGAGGGCCTCCACCAGTCTTGCAAAAACCGCACTCTTCAGGGATCATGGGTCTATCCAGCTCCGTTTCTTTAAGTGGAGTGAATGAGCAGCCCCTGTGTAGCCATCTGTGTGTAAAATCAGTCTGCACTCGCGTGCTTTTCTCTTAAAGCTTTTGCAGTTCTCTTACCACACCTAACTTGCAGCAGTGTTTTGCAGTCCTTTATCTAGTCTTTCCAAAGGATTCAATTTAGTTTTTATGGAAACCACTCTTTTGTACTCACCTTCTATGTGCTTACAGATTATTTCACTAGGTTTTATAATTGTAATAAAAAATGGTACTTCCATAAAGGGCTTTGGAAGAAAACACAACTGATGCTTGGAGAATTCAAATTCAAGAATTTCAAACAGGATCTGCATGGGCACAGTAGAGACTCACCTGCTAACTTCCAACTTGCAGCATCCACTGAATATGTGTCACTAAATTTTGCAAAGAGATTGGAGATGGTGTTGATTTATCCCTGTTTTTCTAATCTCTAAAAAGCTCAGAATAAAATGCCTGATACATTTCCACATACTTATAGAACGTGGTGGTTTGTATTTTTTCCCTAACATGACCTCTGACTTCATCTTCTTTTCCTACATTTTTTTTTTTAATGCTCATGTGTTTTCTTTTCATGTCTCATTATACTCCAAGGGAGCTCCCTTCCTTTGCTCCAGTGGCAGTGTGATTGTATTCAATTGGTGTTTGTTGTGCTGTTGTAGGCATGGTGTAGTCCATGTTCTGCAAGATTTATGTTCCAAAATTAGCACATAGGGAAAAATGCACTTAAGTTAAAATTATCTTTGAACATACCTTGAGAAAGCTGTTGCTGAGCCCAACACATCATATCTCCAGAGGTCTAAAACACCCAACTTTTCCATCTGCTTTAGAATAGATCAACATGTTGAATGTCAAAAGCAGCAGTTTGGCATGTCTTCAGGCGGGTGTCTGACAAAACATAGGCATGTTTAAAAACTAGAGTAGTATGGGATGGTCACACTTGGGGAGAGGTTCATGGGAACTGACTCATGTTAACGCCTATCACCTAAGGAATTTTAAAGCACGTTGTGCCTGGTGTTACTTACGTATACATGTCTTCCTTCTGGGTTAGCTAAATCTCATCTTTCTGAGAAGACGAAGGCAGAAGCACGTTACATTCCCTTTCCACACATTCAGTAGGACATGCTCAGAAATTTTTAAAGAGTTAAAATAAAATGAAAATGGAAAAACTTTGCTTGCATTTCCAAGCCAGTAAGAGTGCATTTTTAATTTTTTTTTCTTTTTTTAAAGTTTATCACCTAGTTCTTGGGTGGTCACACTACTGATCTGAAAATGGACTCATTTTCTCATGTGGTTCTTAAACTGGGCTAATTTCTTCAAACATTAAACTTTCAGAAAAATTTGTGCACTTGGATTATCAGGGCCCATTCTTCTTGTGTTAGCTGGGAATCTTTAAAATATGCGCTCCCTAATTTTATGAGTAAGTTTACACCTCTTAATAACAGACAGAGTATTTATATTTCACATATGTCCTATTAATAAGTTAATAAACTGTTAGTCTTCAAAATAGAACTGCACATAATACCTGTATTAGTGTTTTTCTTGGTAGAATATCAATGCAAGGCTGTTATTTTGTGGTATTTTTCCTCATTTATGACTTTTTTTTTTTTTATTCAAGATGCTTGAACTGGAGTATTTTTTTAGTTTGGACAAATTTGGGAATGTACCACTTGAGACTGTGACCCCCTGAGGATACCTGATTTATTTTTAATGAGGGAGCATTGCATAATGGTTTAAGTTTCCGAGTGTGGGCTTGGGTGAAATTGCCTGGTTTTAAATCTTGGCTGTCCCACTTACTGAACAAGGGACCTCAGGCTAGTCATATAATCTCTATGCACCTCAATTTTTTAATCTATAAATGGGCCTGTTAGTAGTATCATCCTCTTGGGGTTACTGTGAAGGTTAAATGAATTCATATGTCTAAAGCACTCGAATCAGTCCTCGGATGTCATAAGTTCTCAGTAGGTTATTATTATTAGCGTTGACCTTACGGCATACATGGGGATGGATTCACACCCGTGGGCGCCCAGTAAATATCACATGGCTGGGTCAAATGAGTTGTAATGCCTCGCTGTTCTGGTCTTTCACCTCCACCCGTCCTCTCACCCATGCAGGTGGCCCCCACCATTAAGGAGAGGATGATGAAGAAGGGAAGCGTGATGCTGGGCTACCAGCCCCACCGGGGGAAGGTCAACTTCTTCCGCCAGGTGGTCATCAGCCCTCAAGTGAGCCGTGAGGACATGGACTTCCTCCTGGATGAGATAGACCTACTAGGTAGAGACATGTAGCTGTGGCTTTTGGTCCCCCAGAGGCGCCGGTCTGTCGTGGGGAAGAGTTACAGATCCAGGGCACCTGGGGACACGTAGGGAATTGCAGCCTTTCTGGTGAGAAATAGGAAACACGCCCCACCCAGGCCCCACAAAACCAAAATGCTAAGCGACTAGTACTGAGGACACTTTAGCTGCCTAGCCATTACTGTTGCTATAACAGATTTAGTGAAAAATGGATTTTATCAAGGATCGTCCCTGGGACAGGGAATTGAGGAGTGTTTATAAGTACCATGTGGGGCCTGTGTTCTAAGCTTTCCTGGTTCTTTAAAGAACATAGGAATTCGTAGTTTAAAGCAGTGGTTCTCAAAGTGATCCCTAGACTAGGAGCATCACGATCACCTGGGAATTTTTTTAAAATGCAGATTCTCAGCCCCACCCCAGACCTACTGAATCAGAAACTCTGGGGGTGGGGCCCAGTTTCTGGATTTTAAGGAGACTTCTGGGTGATGCGGAGGCAAGGTAAAATCTGAGAACCAGCAGTTGAGTAAAACCTTGTAACGCCTGAATAATCACGCTGATGTTTTGCTAGCAAAGGAACATCTACTATTTCAGGGGTTCATGAGCCCGTCTTTGAAAATATAGCTGTAGCATTGGTAGCATGAATGTTTAGGGGCGTCAGAAGTATATCAAAGCTGTTTTTTAAAAGAGAAAGTATGTAAAATGTTTACTTTGTATAGATGTATCTTTTATGCAGGATGAATGATTATTCTCAAAAGTTAAAATTAACCATTATCTATTCTAAATTATTTAGAGATAAGATAAAAGACACTTTGTAGCAATAGTCCTAATTACTTCTCAAAATTATTGTGTTATTAGTTGGGCATAGACATTGGATATATACGTCTCTGTGTACCTCTTTTAGCTTGAGGGGCCCATTGCTTAGCTTGCTCTCTGCTTGTAGGAAATAACCAGAATGAAGTTCAGGCGATACAACATTCCCTTTCTCAAGCTTAGAAATTTCTGTGTAGACTATTAAGTGGTTGATATTGGGCAGAGAATCTGGGAGTTAGAGGCCTTTCAATGGAAATACCTCCTTCATTTTCCCATGGAGTAGATGATTATACTTCTATCTCTGATCCTGGTCCTAGATTTCTAAGAGAATCTAATTTGACTAAGAAATAAACAGAATTCAGAATTGTGGATTCAGAGTTCAACAAGCTAAACTTATGAAACTTATTAGAGCTCTGACTTGGAAGACAAATTATTGAAGAGTGTTCAAGTATTAGACTTAGCATATTCAATAATCTTTTAATCTTTTAATACTCCATCATTCACTTGTTTAAATTTTGAAGAGTAAAACACAGATATGTACTCTATATTCCATATTTTCATTTTGAGGTTTGTGATTTCTTAATATCTCCATTGGTCAAAGAACATTTTACTCTTTCTCTGAATTACTTCAGTTTCTGGTAATAGGGGTGTGTGTGTGTGTGTGTGTGTGTGTGTGTGTGTGTGTGTGTGTGTGTTGCATTTCTCGTTGCCTTTTTGTCTTAATGCCTTTCTAAAATGTTCCTGAAATTAATATTTGCAATAATTTGGGTTTCATAAAATAAAAAACAACATTAGCAGACGTTGAGTGTTTTCTTTTCCTGTCACCTTGTCTTTACTGAACTGTACCAATCAATACATTTTAGGTGAATTGAGCTCAGTTGGGAATTTAGTTAAATAATTGAGAGATTAGGTTACCAACTGTTTTTTAGTTAACACCTGGAATAAAATGGAAAAGGCAGTTATAACATAGTATGGATTTGCCTCTTGTTTAGTCTTTCTTCATCTACTAGGCAAACCTTGGCAAACTCATTAGCCCAGCTTAGCTTCAGTGGTGCCTTTTTTTGAAAGATGAAAGTTCCTTGATCAATGAAAAAATGATTGCTACCAGATACTTTGAAAATCTCATTCTTTTTTTTTCTTAAAATGTCAAGATATACCATACCCAATCAGGTATTGACTGAATGGTCAAGGATAATTTTTTAATAAAAGGTTAATCATAATTCATTTACTCATGAAATATACTGATAACTGTGCCTATTAGTTCCAGGTAGTTATTTAGGTTCTGGGGATATGCAGTGAATAAAATAGAAAAAGTCCCTGCTCTTATGAGTCTTTCAATCTAGTTGGAGCAGACCATCAACAAGTCAGGTGGTAAGTATTTTGAAGAAAAATTAAAGAGAGTAAAGGGATATTATAGTATGAAAGTGAGAGTGGGGTATGCAATTGGAGAAAAGGTAGTCAGGGTCTCTTCGTAAGGTACCATTTGAGTGAAGACTAAGGAAGTGAGAGAAAGAACCGCTGGGTATCTGAGGAAAGGGTGTTCCAGGTGGAGGGCATGGTAAGCTAAAGGCCTGAGGAGCTGCACTCATGGTACCTCCAAAGACCAACATGGAGGTAAGCATGACTTGAGCAGAGGGAATGATGGGGTGAGTGGTAGATGAGGAAGTCAAAGAAATATCTGGGAATCAGTACACTGGGCCCTGTGGATGGAGACTTAGAGTTGGATGGAAAAACATTAGAGAATATGAATAGGGTATCGAGTGATTCAACTTATATTTTAGAAGGATCATTCTGATTACTGTTCGGAGAATAGGGTGTATATGGACAAGAGTGGACTCGGGATGGCCAAATAGGAGGCAATAGTAACAGTTCAAACAAGAAATCATGATAATTCATACGAGGGTCATAGTGAAGGAAGTGGTATAAAGAGGTCTGATTCTGGAAGCATTTAAAGGTAGAGTTTATAGGGTTGGCTAATGGAGTGGACTGTTCAAAGAGAAACAAGGCATTAAGAATAGCTGCATGGACTTTGGGCCTGGGCAATTATAAGAAAGGAATTGCCATTTGCCAACTGAGATGAGGACTGCAGGAAGAGTAGTTTTCCCTGGTTTTGATCATGTAAAATTTGAACTGTCTGTATGTCATGCAGCCAGATATAAGTCATTACTTATGAGTCTCAACTTCAGGGGGAAAGTTGGGGCCAAAGACATAAATTTAAAAGCCATAGTAATAGGGGTTTTATTTTAAATTATTGGATGCAATCATCCAGAGAGTATTTGTAGACATCAAGGAGAAGCAGGCCAAGAATTGAGCCCTGGGACACCAGTTCAAGATGAAAAGCAACCAGCAAAGAAGACTGAAAAGGAGCTGCCAATGAGGAAGAAAGAACCAAGAGAAAGTAGTTACCAGAGGCCAAGTAAGGAAACATTTTTTACGTAGTGACCGGTCATATCAAATACTGGGGATGGGTCAAGTAAGAACTGAGATTTACTTTAGAATTGGCAATGTAGAGGCCATTTATTTGTAGAAATTTTATTTGCTAAAAATAAGCATTTAGAATATAATTTTTAATGTTTCTTCTAGTAGCCATCAGACTTTATTCAATCAAAAGCTTTTAAATTCCTCTCCTGGCTTTCCATATTCAACAATGGTTCTTTATTGAAAAAGATCCAATAATATAAAGGGATTTAAACTTAAGGCAATATCACATTGCTAATTGGATCTGAGAGAATGAGGTTTAACAGCATATAACAGAAAACCCAAGTAATTGTGGTTTCATTAGAGTAATTTATTTTTCTTTCTTCAAAAGAAGTCCCAAGATACACCATCCAGAGTTAGTGTTTTACATCCAGTTACCCTGTGGGCAGATATAGACAAGGATTTGAGAGCAAGCAGTCTGTTGACTTGGTAATCTCAGGAAACATTGTTCAAGGAGTAAAGTGAGGCAGAGAAGGTAAAGAAACCAGCATAGTGAACATTAATGAACAAATTAATGCTGTGGACAACTGAGGCTGGACACTGCAATGATCCCTTGGAAAGGATGTAGAACATAAACAAGAGATTACCGAACTGAGGGGTGAGGAAGATGAGATATTAATCCATTGGTGAATTAACTGGTTAAGGACTGCCCCAAGCACCATTATCAGCTTCCTGAAAACCCTGACCGTACTTTCATGGCATCAGGAAGCCTTCAGCTTGAGTAAACACTTTCAACTAGAACCGTCAGTGGGATTGGTGAGTGTTGAGATTTGGGAGGGGCACAGATGGCTTTTGTAACAAATGGATGGTACCTCTATCATGTTGTCATGGACCCTGAATTCTTCTACATTTTTACACTGCCATCCTTAGAAAGGGATTCAATCATCAAGTTTTACTTGTGGTTTCAATTTAACAGTGTAATGCCAACCATCTCCTCCACATTTCAGGCAGCAAGCAATAGGAATGCAATTTCCCAGAAGCCCATCCACCACCCCCTCATTTGCCACACTTCTTTTCAGGGGAGGCTGAGAAATGTAATTTTTAAAGATTGATTGATTGATTGATTGATTGATTGATTGATTGATTGATTTAACTACATATGTGGATGTCCACAACCATGTAAGCACATCTGTTAGTAGGAAAGAAAAATATGAGAATGAATGACAACTTGTCTCCTTTGCCACTGTGACAAATGCATTGGATGGCACCAATCCTTAAGGCATTTTTTTCTTTCCAGACAGCTCAGACATTGACCTATGTTGATAAAGCTTGATTCCATTTAAACTGTTTGGAATCCAGTTTGGTTCAAGTTTATCTGGTTCAAGCTGAGCAATTAGTTGTGTTCCATTCATATTTATCTAATCCAACTGGAAATGGATTGATGCAACTTAAAATGTCTTAGTCCCCTTAACTCAATTAGAGCCAATTTTGAAAGGGAACAAAATTAGATTAAATTTAAGCTTTTCAGGACCAGTTTGATTCCTCTTAATTTAAACTGGTCTGAACTCACCTAATATAATTTGAACTGGCCTGATTACAGATTGAAGCAATTTTATGTCTGCTTCAATCACATTCCAGTTGAGCTACCTTGATCTTGTGGAAATTCATTTCAACCATTTAGAACTGGTTTGATTTGTTCTAATTTGTACAGGATTGATTTTATACAGTTTAACTCAAGGAAAATTGGATTACACTTGCTTAATCCAACTGGATGCATAAAAAAGCCTCCTTCTCAGGAAGCTCCTGGCTTTAAGGGAGTACCACCTAGCAGAAGCCTTACAGGAAGGGGATTCTTGACCAGCTCTTCAGAGAAAACTCATCAAATAGCACAAAGGAAACCCCAGGTTAAAATGGAGTCACAGATGAGGAAAAATGAGAGCCCTCAGTCCTCATTCTGTTTTCCACTTCCTTCTTAACTGGAAGGAAGACTGAACATATGAAGCATTGGATACCCATACCCTTAAAATAAAAACCCATGGTGGGGCAGGGAAGGGGGGGTCTGTGGAGTAGAGCCAAAAGTAGAAAAAGAATATAGGTTTCCTGTTTCTTTAACCCATTAGTCCTGCAGTTATGACGATTCTTATGGCCAAATTCCACAACTTTGAGGATCCTTTATTGCAGAAAACCAGGGATGACTGTAATAATAGCTGATGCTTATTGAGTCCATACTACATGCCAAATACTGTACCCACTAATTCACATACATGGTCTTATTTCTAGTGGACAAAACCCCATCAGGTGGAAGTTATTACTATGCTCATTTTATAATTGAGGAACCTGAGGCTCAGATAGTTTAATAAGAAACTTTCCCAAGATTATCAGATTAGTGAGTGGTGGATCCAAGAGTCAAATCTAAATCGATCTCACCCCCAGAGTCCAAGCTCTAAACTTCTTCACTTTTCTTTAACTGTATGAAGAGGAAAGAGTCATCTTGGACTAATCCTAGCAATCTAACTATGTCTGGCATCCCACAGTTACTTAGCAAACAAAGGGAGCAAGAACCAGGTTGGCCTCAGAGGGTGATAATCACACTGTCATGTCCCCTTTGTCAAACCAGAAGATAGGAATTTTCTAATCTGATCTTTGGGAGATAAGAAGTTGGAGGGCAGCATTATAGAGTGACTTTGAGTCGAATTATTAAGAAATTTTAACAGGGATCACAGTGGAGGTGAGAATAATTATTTTCCGAGTATGTGGCCGTTGCTTTGTTTCACACCTTTCTGAGTTCCACGGCCACGTGTGCAAATGCGTACTTGACAACTCCACTCGGTATCTCAAGGACACCTCACACACAGCATGTCCAAAATGAACCCATGGTTTTCTACTCGCAACCCCACATCCCTTGTCAAACCTTTTTTTTATCCATGTTTCCATCCCAGTGAATGATGTCATTTTCTATCTAGTTTAGCAAACCAAAATGTATCACTTGTGCTTGACACTTCTGTCTCCCTCTCTCCCCCACTATCCAATCTACTAGCAGGCCTTGTTGGATTTACTTCCAAAACACGTCTCTAATCCATCCATTTATCCCATCTCCATTGTCATGTCCGAGTTCTAAGCTTCTATCACCTCTCCTCTGGACTACAGCAAAAGCATCCTTACTGCATCCATGCAGTGACTCTGGGCTTTGTCCAATCTACTCCCCAAACTGCCACCAGATCAAAACACAAAACTAACCCTGTCTCTCACTTTCTTAAAATCTTTCAGTGACTTTCTGTTTGCTGTTAGGATTGAAAGCTGCCAACTCTACAGAAGACCATCAGAAAGCCCGTTGGTCAAGCAAAGCTCAGCGAATTAGCCCTACTGAGTGCTGGAAGCACACTGCCTTGGATGAACCTTAGTGGTATCTCAGAAGGGGGAGGTTGGAGGATGATGTTTACAGGCTTCAGGCCTGTGCTCAAATGGGTTAAGGTGGGTCTTTCAAGTCCAGCTGATTGGGACACAGTTCATCAGGTCATAGCTTTGGATTGGTGGGCACACAAGGTGAGAGTCTTGACTCAAACCCTGATGAATGAGCTGTTGTGCGATAAGCAAGCTGTTTCTGTAGGTGAGCACTCTTTTGTCCTGATGGGAGAGATGAGTCAAGTGTTTGTCCGGATAAATGGGTTGGCAGGAATGTGCTAAAGCAAACAGGAAAAGTGCTCATTGATTTACAATCTTAACTTTCTGAGCTAGAATCTTCTGAAACAAACAGTTAAATCATGTTGATGTTCAGTGATCTCAGTCCTGATAGTTAAGCTACACGGAGGCAAGTGATTTCAATTCTCAGGATAAAGATCAACTTCTGCAAGTGGCTGCCAAGGCCCAGCATCCTTCTAACTCCCATACAGTTTAACTTTCTATTGTGCTGCCTCTCTTCTGCTGAGGGCCAGAAAAATGCATCTTCTCAGATCCTCCTCTTTACCCTGCATGTCAGAACGTTTGGATGTAGTACTCGCTCTTCCTAAGATGCTCTGTCCCCCTTCACCTGATGAAATTTCTGCCTACAATTCAGATTTCAGCTTGGTTCTCAGTTCCTTAGGGATGCCTTCTGTGCCTGCCCTTCACCTATCTAAAAGGGGATCTGTACCAATGGAAGCTCTGTAATTTTCTTAAATGATACATATTACTATTTGCAATGCTATATCTCTTTGCATTTTTTAAATTAAGATGTAATATCCCCTGGAGACTTAGCACATAATAATCACTCAATATATAATTGTGACAGTAAGGAAGGGTGGCAGGTAGTGCATTCATTTGCCTCTGGAGAGAGTGTCTTTATTTAGGGGAACACTTGGATACATAAATGTAAAGCAACTAACCCATACCTTAGAGGAAATGCCTAAGTACCCTTTAGCCTTAAAACACATGCTAAAAGCTGTGATGTTAAATGTTCTGGTTATTAAATGTGCCTCTGTAGAAAAAAGTCTCCCCTTAAAAATGAATTTAGATTTGACTTGTCACAGAAAAAATTTTCTTCTTTGGATAAGTATAATTTTGATTTCTAAATATTTCCTCTCAAGAGCGTAAGGCTAGAGCCATAAACTAACCTTAACTCATCACAAGTCATGGGTTGGTTAACTTTTCATTAACACTGCCTAGAACTCTCCCATTGGACATAGTCTGCTGTTCCTACTGACAGCTGATAACAGCGTAGAACACAATTAGTACAGACTGGGGTTCATGTGGATGGTGAGCTCTAAACAAGTTTTATTCTGCTATTTGAAGGCTTTGAGGTGTCTTTAGGTAGGTTGAACTCTGCTGGAGACCAAGGGATGAGAAAGTTATTAAGCCATAATGGAAACACAGCTGTTCTCTCTGTAGATCAGCGGTTCTCAACCTTCCTAATGCCACGACCCCTTAATACAGTTCCTCATGTTGTGGTGACCCCCAACCATAAAATTATTTTCATTGCTACGCTATAACTGTAATTTTGCTACTGTTATGAATCGTAATGTAAATATCTTTTTGTTTTCTGATGGTCTTTGGCGACCCCTGTGAAAGGGTCATTTGACCCCCAAAGGGGTCACGACCCACAGGTTGAGAACCGCTGCTATAGATGGAATCCCTTTCTGCTGGTGGGCTGGGTAGGGAAGTGGGGAGCAATGTATGCTTGAGGACAGTTCATTAGCTCCTTCCCTCGCTGCTCTTGGAACAGGACCCTGTTGTCACATTTAAAACCTATGCTAAATCTAGAGAGATGTCTTTCACATCATACCTAAGTCACCATGGGAGCTGCATTCTTAGTTGAAAGATTAGGCCCAGTGTTCAAGAACCCAAACACCATGTTTCCCTAAGGTTTCTCAAATTTGTATCTCTATAGGGGAATTTTGTCATCCTGGGATCAGCAGCCCCAACTACTTACTCTTTATCAACTGTTGCCCTGGAGCCTGTGCATAAATTTCGGTACTTCTCACATCCTTAGGACCTACTTGGAATGCTCTACTATCTTCGAACTGCAAACACTTCTAAATGCAATCAAATTGGTACCAAGTTAACTGACCTGAATACTAGCTGATGTTTGAGTTTCCTCTTTTCTAGTCAGCAGCTTAAAGCATGTGATGTGTGTGTGGGCTGCTCTATTCTAAAGTGCCAAAGTCAGGGTACACTGTTAGGAGTGACGGCATTTGTGGAAGATGGACACCAGTCTCTGATTCTGAGTAAATGGAAAAATGTTTGGCATTACCAGGGAAATTTGAAGGGGAGCTAGTTTGGCAGGTAGGTGAGTGAATCTGATTTTGGATAAGCAAGTAACTTGCAATAAGAGGCGTGTAATACAATTCAGAAAACTGAAATATGCTGACAATCATAAATTACCATGGCATGCAAAAACTGAAGAAAAACTGGGATACCAGCCCCAATGCTAACAGCTGTCTTCTAAAACGCAGTTGGTAATTAGCAGCCCATGACTGGCATTTGTGCTGCTATTGCTGATCTCAAATTCCATGCTAGCTGAGTATTGTGTGGTGCTGCCTGCTGTAATAACAACTGAATGGCTTCCAGTCGTGGGCCTAATCCTATCTGAATGGATTGCCTTTGGTTCTTATTTTCAAATAAGTAAAGATCCAATGAATGTTCATCAAAGAGTTTGTTGAATTAACACCAGGAGCTGTCTGTTTGGGTGACTTTGGACCCCTTGTGAGCTTCATTGAGTGCTAAAGTCTTTCCCTAATTTTAAGAATAATTGTCCCTGAAATCCCTTTTCTGTCTTTTCCATCAAAATAACCATTAAATTCTGAAAATAAGGAAATAGCCCTCAGCGATAGTTACTCTGGATGATAAGAGTCAAGCGTAGTCTTGACCTAGTAGGCTATCAAAGCATTGGGGCCACCACAGTCTAATGGCCTCCTTGTTGGATTACTTGAACATTTGATAAACACTACATAGCAGTTACAGTGAACATTTAAGTTAGATATGAATCAATATAGATGGATCTCAAAAACAATCTTAAGTAAAAAAAGTGGGAGTTAAAGCAATATGTACAGAGTTCCATTTATGTAAATTAGAAAGAACATACACCAAAGGTAACACTCTAGATTGTAGATGCATGCATAGATGAGAAGGATTCACATTTAAGCCATAAGAGACGTGGACTTTGGGAAGATGGGTAGAGACAGGAAGTAGGGACTTAGTATAATGCTGCAAATGGCTATGATATGTTTGTAATGTTTTGTTTATTGTTAAATGAAAGGCTAGTTTCTGAATCAAACATGATGACACACACCATAAACCCTGGATATGTGGTATAGGCCTGGGTACGTGCTGGATTTTTAACCTTTTTCATAATAAAATAATTTAGGACGAGGACAAAAAAAAGCATGCAAAAACAAGTAAACAACAATAAAACTATAACATTTTTAAAAATCTGGGTGCGACAAGTATAAATATTAATTAGAGGTAACATTATCTATAGCAAACTTACACTGAAATCTGGATAATGGCGCAAAATAGTTCAGAAGTAGTTTCTATTTGAGGGACAAATCTGTGTCCTTAAGGAAGTAACACAAGTCAATCATACATGAAAGTTTCTGACCCGCATGCCCACATTAAGTGATTTTGGGGCATCCGTTTAGCAATTAGAAAACAGATGATCTTTCCTCAAACCCATATCATATGCCTGAATACATTCTAAAGAGAACATATAATTGACTCATAAAAAATAATGCCACAGAAAATCTTTAAGAAAATAGAATTGGATATTTATTGGATCTTTGAAAAGACAGTTATTTTCTAAATAGGAATGCAATAGGAGAATTCATAAGGAAATAGAGTGATTTGATTCCATGCATATTTTAAAATGTGGATGTATTAAGTACACATTAACAAAATGAAAAGGCAAATAAAAGCTGGGAAAGTGTTTGTGGCAAATATATAATTCATAAAATCATTTAGGTGTAATAGATAAATGCCTATTTTACCTATTACACTGAAATGATTTTATGCAATAAAGCTACAATATCTAAACAAATATATGAAAAAGTTCAACATTTTATGACTAAAACAAATTCAAATAATAACAATAATGATGTATAATTGTGGAATATTAAATTAACAAAGAGTGGTAATATACAAAGTTGGAAAATGTGCTATGAAATACATGTTCTCATGTATTGTTGGTGGGAATACAAATAGACAGTCCTTCTGGGAAATCATTTGGCCAGTGATGACAAGAGCCATAAAAATATTCATAACTTCTTGGAATCTGTTTTAAGGAAATACAAAATATACAACTACCAACTTACATGTATACATTGCATCAATATTCATAATGCTGGAAATGGGAAACAATTTAACAGAGATTCATGTAGGAATGATAAATTAACAAGCATGGATACATGTGTAAGGCAAAATATTTTTTAAAACAGGGTAAAAATTGTATGTTTTCCATGGTTCTTTTCAACTTAATATTAGATTGCATGTAGTAGTCTGTGTAACTTGTCTACATGATTATCCTCTGACTAATTAACCACTTCTGTATTATTGTTTTTTAAAACTTTGATATATATAGAATCGTTAAGTTTCTTTCTTATTCATCATATTTCTTCATTTGTCCATTGAGGCTAGATCATGGGGGGAATGATCTAGTGGGGCATGCTGATTTCTAGGTAGGCTTGTTAAACTGAAAAGAAGAAAAGGCCTGTTTTGAATTTCAAAAGCTTGCAGTGAACTCAAAGCAGGGAGGAAGACAGGTCACTTCAGAGCAAGGCTCCTTTGTCCATACCACTATCTAGTCAAAAATCCCCCAGTCGAAGGGAGATAAAGGCACTATGATGAGGGAAGATGTCCATGGGGCTGGGAGCCAGTGTGCTGTAGACGTGAAGGAACCATGCAGACTTAAGCTAAGTCATAAGCCAGAGAACACCCATCCCCTACGAGAGTGAAATTGTCAGCCCATGGGAACAATGTGGATACTAAGTCAGAAACTCTTGAACTTCCAGGATCTACTCAAGTGAGCATCACATGTCTTCTGTGCCAAGAAATTACATCAATAGTCTTTCACATGAAGCATCTGGTGAGACGCTCCCAATAGGAACCTATTGCCCACTGAATCTCAACAAGGAGTGTCCCCATTGCCCCAAGAGAGTAGTATCTGACCTCATCTGTTGTGAATTAACCTAAGTCAAATTTGCCCATCATAATTATCAGACTTTTTTGGGAACCAGTAGCTTCCAATTATTAGAAGCAGAATAAGACTACAGTTCTCCCCAAGAAGCTCACCAGCAGGTTTGAATGAGCACAAGTTTCCGATCGCACAAAAGCAATCACACAAACTATTCCAAATCTCTCTTAGGTGATGTCACCATACTTCACATTTGAGACAAAATCAGCAATATTCTAGATGTGGGGGATGTAGCAACTTTACAGTTGAAATCAGACAAACAGAATCTTTCAAATCAGTACCAAGACACTGTTTTAGGAGTAGACCTCAGAGACCATTCTAAAAGATCTATACTTCTAGGTTAGCTGGGTTCTGTTCACGTGAAGATAGAATCTTCACTATATTTCCAGCCTATTCACGTACCTTGAACAAAAATTTCACCACTGAGCACCTATTTGTATGTCTATTATAATAAAAAAAAACTCTCTTATTGATAAATAAAGGTAGGTGAAATACTTGTAATAAAGGTCTCTGGAGTGTGACTTTTGATTATATATGAACTCACCATCCCTGGAACACTTTTTGATGTTGGAGCAGCTATCCACCCTAGCAATGTATATTACAGTTATCATACACATACATTAAACATATATGCTAAAGTATTTGAAAGTAAAGTGCACACTACAATTCACTATCTGAGGTCTTGCATGAGGTCTTTCAATTTCCCAGGACACTCAAGAGTCCCTCAAGTAGGAGGGTGGACACAGGATACTTACAATGATAATGGTGGTGGTATTTAGCTGAAATCCTTTCAGATACTCCACCTCCACACTTGAACTTGTTTGGGACTGAATGGACACAGTTGAAAATATCTTCCAAAACTAGGGAAGCAGTATGTTTTCTCTAGCTCTTTCTGGTCAGGGGAAGAGACCCTACTTTTGGAACAGAACTGGTTTTGTTAGAATACCTCTTCACCAGGGCTCCCCTAGGGACGATGCTGAGCCATGATTACTGCAAGTCATGTCTCCACTATTGGCACAAGCAGTGCAATTAAAAGCTGTTAATGAAGGTAATACCTTGTGTCCGCCATTTTGTTCTCTTTTTGGTATTTCTTCAGTGTTGTCAGCCGTGAAAGAAGCTGTTCTCCCATCAGACCCAGGAGATTTAGGAAATGGTTGAACAAAGACTGAAGAAAACTATCTGATGGAAGTATGATTCCCTTTATTATACTGGAGGATATGCAATGCATACAAATAAGCCTGATGTATTATTTTGTGGCAGGATGTGAACATTACTCTTATTATGGAACAATAATCAATTGGTTCTCCTTCCATTTCTTTGAAACACTAGAAAGAGAGAATGCAAGTATTTCCTTCCCCAGGGAAGGTTTGAAGATTAAATGAAGTAGTTATTTGGCTGCTAATAATTCAGGCTTCAAGTTGATAGGCTAACAAATCTGTTGAGGAAAGGGCAGGAAAAGAGCTTGGGCAAAGGAAAAAGTGGGAGGTAGAGAATCCCTTGGACTGGAAAGAGTGATAGTTGTGTAAGTCTCTGGAGAGGAGGGTCCCTGCCTGTTGCTCCCAGACAGGGACCTGAGGGCATGGTGGATTTTAAGGGAATAGTCCATGGTGTGCCTGGAAGCAAAGCTAGACCTGTGGCACTCAGATTCTCCCAAGAATAATACCAAGTCCCCAGCAAGGCAAGGAAGTGGAGGAAAGGCAGATGTGAACAAACTAGCAAGTGGGATAATGGGCCACTCGGGGATCAGGCTTCACTGAGACCTGAGGACCAGAACTCCGCAACCTCTGACACCCTGTTTTCACTGCATAAAACCTGGAACAATGGCAAAACCTCAGGAGTTAGTGGGGAAGCTGGTCCCAGTAATAAGGCTGAATTTTCCACCAGCCCAGCAGGATAGAGGTTCAGAATCAAAATTAAGTAGATTTATAGAAAAATAAGATGTGACATTTTTTGCACACCTGCGTTTGTAATCTGAGGATTATAACCACTACAATTTAATTAGATATTAAAGTTTACTGCTACATAGCATGTTTAGTTATAATGGCAACTGATGCCTCTTAAACAAGATTCCAGAATGTCTTTCTGGCTCTTTTAATTGAGAAAAAGATTCCAGAATGGTGAACTGGTGAGATCATCACACTCACACACACAGACACAAAAACACATAAACATACACACATAGAAAACAGCTCTAAAGAAATACAGAATTAGAAGGGTATTAAAATGGCAACTTTTTCTCTGCTTTTTTTTCTAATTTTATGTAATGTAGTTATTTTATAATATAAAAGGAAATGGCATATCAACATTGATGTGAATAAATGAAGATAATGAAAGTTCTTTAAGTACTAGAGGAGTCTCATAGATGATGTAGTCCCATTTACAGATGAGGGACAGAGACCCACATACTGTAAAATGTGTGATGGTTTTAAAGTATTACCACAAATCTCTGTCACTCTTCCCAATTGCTTGGTTCAATAGAGTGTGGGAGAAGTGATGTTATCTGACTTTTAAGACTATATCATAAATGTCCATGCAGTCTCTGCCTAGTACTCTTGGTACCTAGAGAAAGCCAGCCATCATGTTAAAACTCTATTGCCCTGACACTGACAGCTGGAAAGGCCATGTGTAGGTGTTTTAGAATGATAGTCCCAACAGAGCTCCCAGCTGACAGCTAGCATTAATTTCCAGAGTGAGGCACTGTGGACATCCAGTTCAGCTGAGCCATTAGATGATTCTAAACCCAGTTGATATCTGACTTCAATGATGGAAGAGACCTCAGGTGAGAACTGTCCTGCCCAAACTCTTCCCAAATTCCTGACCCACAAAATTTCAGCTAAGTAAATTGGTTGCTTTAAGCCACTAAGTTTTATAGTGATTTGTTATGCATCAATAATAACTAGAATTCCCAAGGTCCTGGAACTAAGGGACTTAGTAACAGGACTTAAACTGGAACCTAACCTCCCATTCTCACCCAGGATATTCTGTGTTCCAAGGGAATGAAATGGGGCATTGGAACAAGGCAAATCTATATATTCACAGTCACAGTTTACGTCTAAGTTTGACAACGGTGTGAAATTCCATAATATTGTTTTAGTACTATGGATTGCTCCCTACATTATTATGAGGGGCTGTTAAACACAGGGTGGCATCAAAAGAGGGTACAGTGGGTGGGAAGAGTTTTTAACTTATATTTCTGGAGGGAAAAAAATGGAACTGTTAGAGAAATGATAGATGTGCAAAAAAGTATGTGAAGTCATTGAAGTAAATAGTAATCCTTGCATGATGTTTTCTTTATTGTATGGTGTAAACATCACCACTTCGTTGGTGCTAAGAAAGAAAATGAAGCCAAATAAAATTTGTGAAGCTGTCAGAGTCATTTTGGGGAATGCCTTGAGTGAACAAGGGAGAGAGTCTTGGGCTTAGTATTGTTTCACCTTAGGAGAATTCCCCAGAAGAATTGGCTAAAGCTCTGTAGTGGGTTGAATGATGAATGGTTCCGAAAAATGATGGATGGCCATGTCCTAATCTCCAGACCCTGTGATCATGACCTTATTTGGAGAAAGGGTCTTTGCAGAAGTAATTGAGTTAAGGATCTTAAAGTGAGATCATCCTGGATTATGGGAGGTGGGGGGATGCTTACCCCAGTGAGTGGGATTTGCCCCAGTGGGCTCTGGTGCCTGTTGAGACCACCCTTTGTATATGCTGCTTGTGAGGGTAATTGGGTGGTGCTCTGTTGTGGTCTGAAGCCAACCTGAGGTATGTTGGTTCTGGGACCTCTTGGGAGGGGCTCCAGTGCAGGTCTAAGTCACCCACTACCTGTGATCAGCCGGGGACTACCTGGTAGGAGCTACAAAGTGATCCACTGTTGTTTGCTGCCTGTGCTCACCCTCGAGGCATGTGGGAGAGGCCACACTGTGAATGGAGGGTGGCTGCTTCCAGTACCGGGCCTGGAGTAGCTCTGCAAAAATCCAGGCCACCCCAAGGCCTGCTGCTACCTGCCGGCTCTCTTCAAATTCAGCTGCTGATAAAACCTCTTTTGCTATGTGAGTTGAGTGAGGCAGGGTCTTATGGAGTCACTAGAGTGAGAAGAGTTATGTTAACCAAGTTAATGTAAATTCTGGTTTGGCGCCAGTGCTGAGCCTGTATTGACTCATCTAAAGGCTCAGAGCACAAGGCCAGTTGCTGCCCACCTGGGGTTCGTGGACTCTGATAGTTTTCCAAGAAAGAATGCAATGCAGGTGGGGCTAGCTACTCAGGGAAAGTGCCTCCAGAGTTGGGGGAGTTGGGTGGGGCAGAGTCCCAACTGAGTCAGCAGGGCGGAACCGCAGAGCTCACCATACCAATCAGATCCAGATTTGGCCTTAAGCGTAGGGGGCGGGCTCAACATATTAAAGATAATGGCCACCTGCCCAGCTGCAGGGGAGGGGGAACTCATACAGGGAAAATGGCAACTGCCCTCTAGCCCTGGGCTCAAAGCCACATACCTCAGTCTGCTCTCCGTGTGCCTCTGATGCCTCCTGAGTCATTGACCCTTCGCTGGAGCGTAAGGTGAGTGCCTGTGAGCGAACGAGTCTGTGCGCGGGGCCGTTTTAAAGGATGTCTGGGTTTCCCAGAGCTTCCAGCTCACCCAGATGGATGGAATCCCCACTGTTTTCACAGCTAGATGTTGTTGTGGCTCGTCTTCTCAGCACCAGCACTCCGGGCTGAGGGCCCTGGAGTGGGGCTGTGGTCCTTCGCTCCTCCAGGGGAACCTCCGCAGCCAAGGCATCCCTAACTATTTCCAGCCACCACCTGGAGGTGTGGGACCAGCTTGGTTCACGTCTCTGCCCCTCCTAGCAGTCTTGATGTGGCCTCCTTACATCCTTAGTTATAAAACTTCTGTTCAGCCTGACTTCAGATGGTTCTTCAGGTTGATTGTTCTATAATTTGGTTGTAATTTTAATGTGTTTGTGGAAGGAAGCAGGCACAGGGTTTATCTACTCTGCCACCTTTGATCGCCCCTAATTATCATGTGTCTTTTGGGCCTGTTTGGGTTCATCTTGTTTGGGACTGTCTGCACTTCCTGGGCTTGTACGTCTGTCTGTCTCTCTTTTTTCTTTCTTTCTTTTTTTTTTTNTTTTTTTTTTTTTTTTTTTGCCAGGTTAAGGAAGTTTTCTATCATTTTTCTTCACATAAGCTTTCAATCCCTTTCTCTCTTCTGGTAATCCATGATGTGCTGGTATGTTTGATGTTGTCCCAGAGGCCCCTTAAACGATCCTCATTTTGATGGATTCTTTCTCTTGTTCTGATTGGGTGTTTTCTCTTATGTTCTAAATTGCTGGTTCAGTTCTCTGTTTCATTTAATCTATTGTTGATGCCATCTAATGTAGTCTTCATTTCAGTTATTGTTTTCTGACTGGTTCTTTTTTTGTTTTCTATCTCCATTTTTATGTTTCATATCTCCTTGAGAGATGTTCACGGAGATCACTGAGCATCCTTATAACCAGTTTTTTGAACTCCACATCTGGAAGATTGCTTGTTTCTATTTTGTTTGGTTATTTTTCTGGAGCTTTGTTTTGATCTTTAATTTGGGACATGTTTTGTTCTTTCCTCATTCTGGCTGCCTCCCTGTGTTTGTTTCTGTGTATTAGGTAGGGCTGCTATGTCTCTCAGCCTTAGTAGAGTGGACAATGTAGTAAGTGTCCTGTGAAGGCCAGATGACAGTCTCCCTAGTCATCTGAGCTGGGCGCGTCAGGTGTGTCCCTAGTGTGGGTTGTGTGTGCCCTCCTATTGTAGTTGAGCTCTTGTTGCTGTTTGCATGTCAATGGGAAGTATTGACCCATGGGCTGATTGGTTGTGAAGACTGGTTGGGACTGTAATGGAGGAGCTGCTGTGCAGGGGCTGACACTATGAAGAAGAATTCCCTTTAGTGGGGTTCTGTTCCCTGCCCCATCTGCCCTTTGGGCATGTTGTTTGTGGAAGTGGTTAGGTGATGCTATAGTGTGGTCTGAAGCTGGCCACCAGATGTATTTGTTTGGGGGCCTCTTGGGAGGGGTTCTCTTGCAAGCCAAGGTCAACCACTGCCTGTACCCTACCCAGGGTCACTTGGTATGAGCTACAAAGTGATCTGCAGATGGTTGCCCCTTGTGCTGGGCTTGCAGGTGCCTGGGAGAGGCCAAGCTGTAAACTAAGGCTGGCTGTGGCTAGTGCCGGGCTTTAGGTTGTTTAGCAAGAGGTATGTGGCATGCTGAGGCCAGATGCTGGTTGTTTGGGGTTTGCGAACCTTTAAGAGATTTTAGGAAAGTCCCTAACATGAGTCAAGACAGACATGTATATGGAAAAGCCACTGGAAGTGGTTTGGGTGGGCCAGAAAGTTGGATGAGGCAGAGTGTCAGGGAATCACCAGGGTTGGGCAAAACGTGTTCACCAGGTTGATGGAGATTGAAATATAGTGTTTGCCTGTGTCTGCACGCTGGCTGAGGGACAGGCTCAAAAAAGGAACAAAGCTTCTGCTAGCGCTTCTGTTTGGGAGAAAGCTGCTCCTCTAGCCCTTGCCCTCAAGCCAGACAATTCAGTCCCTCCTCTAATGTCCCTGGCACCTTTCAAGCTGCTGCCCCAACAATGGAGCTCAGAGTAAGTGAATCTGTCAGTGAGTAAGTCCATGTGCGGGCCCTTTAAGAGGAGAGCCTGGGACTCCAGCAGCCCTCTGTCTCACTCAGCCACAATCTCGGCTGGGTTTTACAGCCATAAATTGTGGGTATTTCTCTGCCTGGCACTGGAACTCTGGACTGGGGAGGCTACTCTGGGGCTGGAAGCCCTCACTCAGGTTGACCTCTACTGTTGAGATCTCCCTCCCAATTTTTAACTGCCACACGTGGGTGTGGGACCAGCCTGTGCTGCATCTCTGCTCCTACCAGTGTCCACATGACTTCTTCTGTATGTCCTTAGTTATAGGATTTATGTGCATCTAGACTTCAGGCAGTTCTCAATGATGGTTGTTCTGTAGTTTAGTTATCATTTTGAAGTGGTTGTGAAAGTAGGCATGCATAGTGTTTTTACCTACTCCACCATCTCCCGCGTGATTGTTTTTATAACTGGCAGTTTATACTTCTTACTCCCTTCACCTTTTTCACCCATCCGCCCGACCCTCTCCCATCTGTCAACCATCAATTTGTTCTCTGTATCTTTGAGTTTATTTCTGTTTTGCTTGCTCATTTATTTTGTTTTTTTTTAGATTCCACAAACAAGTGAAATCATATGGTATTTGTCTTCTCTAGTGAGTCTATTCTTAATAGTAATTCTTACTGATCTCGCGAGTCTGTCCTATCATTACCCCATTGTACACATTAAGAAACTAATGAAATAAAATGATTAAGAGGCTTGCAGAAAGTCATCTAGCTAGTCAGTGGCAGAACTGGGATTTGAACCCAGGAGGTCTGGCTCTAGAGGTCCCAGTTTTAACAATTTTGTTATGAGTATTTAGACAAACATGAATTTCAAAGGCAGTATATCTTTTTTGATGACTCTAGGGCTATGATTATTCTGTTGTCTACCACTGCGGGCATGGGTGGAGAGAAGACTAAGGACAACCTCAGACGCCTATGCTGCACAGGCGGCATGCAGAAGGGATTTTTAAGGATCGTGTGTGTGTGTGTGTGTGTGTGTGTGTGTGTGTGTGTGTGTGTGTGCATGCGCGTGTGCGCGCGCACGCACGCACACAGAGAGCAAGCATTTGCACAGTGTAATTTTCACTTAATTAGAATAGGAAGACTACTAAGCTATTTTTAAATGCACCAAAGATCAGGAGGTGTATTAGAATTAAATTACACTGTGTGAGGCTGATTGGCAGGCCATGTAATGTGGGAAAGTTCATAATCTTGTCTCTATCAGCACAGTTTGCAAAGTAGGCCTGAAAGCATGTCCCCACGCCCATAGTTTGGAGCTATAATTATTCAAGTAAAAAAAAATAATAAAACTAATTGGAAATGTGATAAGGAACGATTAGGCAGCCTATTTCAGGAAGAGAATGAACAAAATGAGCAGATGCCAACTGCTGTGACTTTTGCAAAAGAGGATGGACACACTCGTTTAAATGAAAGGTCTCCTGTCTGTCGTCTAGGGAAGGGATTTCCCTCAGGATTGCACCATTAGCATGTCATTTGCATGGAGAGTTTAAAACAAAACCACCACCACCACAAAATAGAAACTCCTGGGTACAAAGCGCCTGCATTCCAAAGCTGCTGACTGGTGCAAGGGACTGCATGCCTCTAGAGGGCACTTGGGGACTTGTTGCCAAGTGGGAATGCTTCTGACCTTGCAGTAGCAAGAACTGAAATAACCCGGGCAAAATGGCGCCGGCAGGGGGTCAGAAGACCTTGGCTCCTGTTTTGGCTGAAGCTCCTGGGCTGGAGCCCAGAGTCCATGCGCCTTTGAGGAATGACTTTCTCCCCTGGGCTCTGACGTGATGGTTAACCCCTCCCCTCCAGTGCAAACTGCATCTGCCCCCTCTGTATTTTAGGCTACGGGGTCAGACCCATGAGCAATCCAGAGGCTCCAACTTGCCCTCAAACCTTAGCTTCATCTCATGTTCAAGTGGGAGTGCAGGCTCTGGTGTCTGACTGCTTCAGTTCAAATCCTGGCCTAAAGATTGTGGACTGTGGGACTGTTTGCAAGACCTCACTCTCTGCCTCAGTTTCTTCATCTCTAATATGGAGGTGTCTCATAGGTGTGTGGTGAAGATTAAAGCAGATAAGTAAAACAGAGAATAGTGTTTGGCACTTACTGAGTGCTCAATATATGTTAGCAATTAATATGGATTTGTGGAGCTAAGTTGGATCATTCATATGCACATCTCCTGTAGTTGCCTCAAATAAGCACCATTATGTACTTAATGAATTTAAAAAATCAATTCGAGTTTTTAGACTTAGCTATATTTCAGGCAATGATATTTGTGAAGGCCCAGGATTAATGTGTTTATTTTTTCTAATACACATTAAAATAAAAACAGACCTACTAAAACAATGTTTTTAAAGGTTGGCCCCGTCTGAAGTCATCTGAAGTACCAATGCACAATTCGCACACTACGCAATGCTGTCCATGCATATTCATTCATCTTTCAGCGATTCTCTTAGAAAGAATTTAAACAACGCTTATCATGTGCGTGGAGAGCAAGTTAGGCAATAGAAATGAAAAACCATCTTCCCTGCCATCATTGAGCAAACAGATGCACAGGGAAGTGATGAGAATGATGCTAGAGCCCTGTAGATGAGTAGCAGGGCACGTCATCATGGGAGCATCTCATCCCACTGAGCTGGCCAGTTCTCGCAGGGGACAGCATGACATAGGGAGAAGAACCGAGCGTTATTCTAAAGGATTATTTCCGGGACAACTTGGCTTTGCTCCCAGATTCTACCTCTGTGAGACCATAGGCTTCTTACCTGCATTCTCTGAGCATGATTTCTCATCTGTGAAACGGGCATGCTATCTAACTCACAGAACTAGTGGAGGATTACATTTGCTACCCCAGCAGGTACTTAGTGAGTGAGGGTTCACCTCAGATTATCAATGCTTGCTGAGGACAGGAACTTTCCTGTTCTACAGGCCTCTAATATGTGCCCAGTTCTTTTCTGGGCTCTTAATGCTCTCTAGCCCCCAAATTACCCCCAAATCTGCCTCATTGGGAAAGCGGCCCTTGGCATACTAAACCACCTTAATATTGGCCAGTATGTACGGAAGGCTTTCCAAGTGCAAGACACAACTCCAAGAGCCTTGCATGTATTTCTTTTCACAGTGTTATCTTAATTAGGAGGAGGTCTATAAAACCCCATTTTATACGTAAGTAAACTGAGGCGTGGAGAGGTTCAGTGACTTGCCCAGGTCACTTAACTGGTAAATGGAGGTGCAGGTAACTACTAAGATTAGTAACCGCTAAAATTGTCAAGCTACCAGTTAAGATAGGAATGCAACTAATGCCCACAGTAGTACAGGACCACCTCATCTATTATAGCTCCGTGATTCTCAACTGAGAGCCATTTTTGTCCCCCCAGAAGACATTTCATGATGTTTGGTGATGGGCCATTTTTGGTTGTCACAGCTGGTGGGGTGGGTGTCACTGGTATCTAGTGGGCAGAGGTCAGAGATGCTGCTACAGAGCCTGCAATGCAGGGGACAGGTCCCTCCCCAAAGAATTATTTACCGCAAAACATCAGTAGTGCTGAGGTTTAGAAGCCCTGATGTAGACACTACCCTGTGACTATTTAGAACCCAGCTGATAACGCAGAAGAAACCACAGAATTTCTCAGATTCCTAAACAGGTAGCTCCACGTTGGGGCCGAAAATGCATATGCTTTGTCACAAGAAAGCCTGGAAACAGTGACCTGGAGCTAACCGCTCCAGGCACGTTTGTCTGGTGATACAGATAAGCTGAATAAAAGCCCCAAGTGGGATGCTGTGGCAAAGTAGATAGAAAGAGGGAGGAAGCGTGACACCTGGCAGGAATAAAAAAGATAGCAGCCAGCTGCTAGTATAAGGAAAGGAGAAAACCTAAGAAGCAGACATGTGCTCTTAGCAGCAGCCTCAGCTGTGCCAAGCCCTGGGAGAAGCAGCCAAGTGGATGGAGGCAGCTCCTTGGGTGTTGGGGTGAAGGGAATGGGCAGTGGGAGATGTACAGGGACCTGCCAGGGCCCTGGGATAAGGGGCAGGCTACCAGTAGCCTCTGCTGCATCATATATTATTGAACTACTGTGAATACTTTTGTTCAAAAAGGGACCTGAGACGGTCACTTGAAGAACATGATGAATATGGAAAAGTTAAGAGAGGATTCGTTTTGTGACATTTTTCTGCATAAACGGTAAAATACCCAGGTGAGGCTCACAGGCTTAGCGATTGTGAAGAGGAACAAGAAGCAAGAGGCTGACCTGAGTAGTTTTGCTTTATTCAATCTCATAAACATTTTATTTATATAAAAGGCGAATGATGCACAGTATGAAAATAAGTGCTTAAGACATTTGATATAAAAGAGTATATCGACTTCACATTCCTATTTTAATACATGAGTATGGCTGAAGTGTTCCATAAAAGAATAAAACTTTCCTTTTATGTATAGAAGTAAAAAGAAAAAGTCAGTATTTTTAGGAACTACAGAATGCTATTCCTTGGTCTTTTTCTTGAATAAGAAAAAAAAACAAAACATAAACAAAACAGGCCACAGTATCATCTGATACTACATTCCAGTTTATGCTGCTGATGACCCAGAAGTGACAAAACTCTTTCGAATCTTGGAAGGTCCCAGTAATGGACCAGTATTCTAGAAATTCACCACTAGAGGTCAATGGGCAACAGCTCTTGCGACGGCATCAAGTGCACGGAATTTCTGGGCACATCCATGGTTTTGCAGCCAAACCGTCCTTAGCTCTCTCAGCCCACCCCCACTGAGTAGGACGCCTACAAGTTCCACCTAATCCCAAACTTCAGCACATCTGCTAAAACTCCGAGGAACTGAGGCCTTCCAAAATCCAAACAGAGCTGATCTGCTCACTGCTATTCCCTCTCTCATCTGCTATTTGGTTGAAATTAAGTAGCTTCAAAAACATTTTGTACAAAGACATTATTTGCAGCATTAACACTTGTCTGTGAATTAACAAGTTTCCTATGGAGTATTAAAGCTCAGTCTCTCTTCTTGTCCATGGGGACACAGAGTTCCTAACTGCGAATGGGATCCCTATGTCTCACATTCAAATCCTCACTAGCAAATTCTGCGAGGGTTGGGAAGGCTGGTATGGTGGAGAAACTGGTAGCCACGACGAAAGCTTCTTGGAGGAAAGGGCTCCCCTCCCTAATACAGAGGGGGAAAGCTCTTACTATACAGACCAAAGAGAACTGGGTTAACTGGGACCTCTTAGAGGAGGCCCCCTTTAGTAAAAAAAAAAAAAAAAAAAAAAGGCCAACCTTAAATCTTAACACCAGGACCTGTAGAGGGAGTGAATCAAAATATTATACAGCCTGGGGATGACTGCTTGAGTGCACATTTCTTACCAAGGACTTTGATTACAGTGGGTTTAATTCCCAGACTGGGCTGGGGACGGGCAGAAAATATAAATGTTCATATCAAGAAGTGAAGCAGTTTGATAAGTGTGCCCACACTTTCATCTTGTGAACGACGTGGACGGGAGAGTGGAAACCATCTGCTATCTATTCTCACTTGAGGGTCCAGATTTTTTTTTTGGTAAAGTCTCCAAATATTTAAAAAGTGGCTCAATTTTATCAAGCGTTGCACTAGCTAAGCAAAACACATGTTTAGAGTGCCTGAGAAACTCCTAATTGGCCGTATAGTGCAGCTCAAATTCTTTCCACTAGGTCCAAAATATAAGTCCACATCCAGAAGATGGAACCCACTGGTGCTGCCTAGAAAGCTAGAGACTCAAACCAAGCGTGGTGAAAAATTAAACACGATGAACTCCAGAGGAGAGATTTGTTCCCTTTCCAGAAAGGGAGAAGGGCTGGGAGTGGACAATAGTAACACAGGTATGGGGAGGAATTAATATATATGAGTATCTTATTAGTAGAAGGTGTGGCAATTTCATGGATGAGGACATTTGTCCTTCTGATTTTTCTGCAGCCTGTAAAGGTAAAAATGGGGCTCAAGACATTTAAACTATGAGAGATGGGGCAACGTTTCTGAGCTAGTTGAGAAGCTGGTTCACAAACCAGATGTGGGTTTGAAGCTCAAATGAACAGTCCAGGAGAAACAACGGCCCACAGGCACCCCAGGATCTGGTCCCTAAACAGTGTGACTATACGTAGCTCCAAGGCTAGACGAAGACCCACACACAGGGAATTATCTTCCAAAAGCGAGTGGAACGTGGCCGTGGTAGGCTCTGAGACACGGAGCCTCTCCTAAGGCAAAGCCCCACCTTGTGCAGTCAGAGAACCATCCCATGTGTGATTGTCAAGTGCTAATGTTGTCATGGACCCCTTCTTCTGCGCTTGGCCCTGAAGCTCTCCAATCAAAGCTCTTTCCTGGGAGTATTGGATCTTTTTCCTTGTCTCTTTCCAGAGTATGGCTGTATATATATATATATATATATATATATATATATATATATATATAGATATAGACATATATAGATATATATAAAACATAGCTATTCCATATTTATATACAAGCATTAATAAAGTGCAAATGTTATTGGCTATTGTAAAAAATCAATCTCATTTCCTGAGGAACTGCTAACACAGCTTATCCTATGACAACGTCAAAGGCATAGAATGCTTCATGTCACCCACTCCCTGCCACTGTTGTCTCTGCTGAAATCCCACAGTTTACAGGGAGGGGCGTGACCCCTGTTTTTCCAGGAAGCATCAGTTTAGGGGCAGCTTCCTGCTGCCTCTGTTCTTTGGCAACAGGGGCGGCCTCTTTGGACTGGGCCCAGCCTACCCCGGAAGAGCTATTTGGTAGTGCTTAGCGAGCCGTCTTCGGGAATCTTCTCCTCCGAGCAGCTCCTCCCCGAGAGTCTATCCAGGTGCTCCAGCTCACTGAAGCGCTCTGCCACACACTGGGCCGTGAGCCGGGCTTCAGGGTCATGGTCCCAGCATTCGGTCAGAGTCTCACACACCATCTGGATGCCCTGCAGAGGAAGAAAGGTGCACAGGCCCCGTGAGTGAGTGGGTGGGCAGGCACCAAGGTGGCGGCTGGCCTTGTTCCCGCAGTGCAGGCCAGGTGAGGAGCCCGTGCATTGCACATATTCTGACTGAGCGCTCACTGTAGGAGGCCAGCCAGTTGCATGTGGATGGAAGGGGCGATGCTAGTGGCTGTGGACCACCCTGGGAACCTGCCGGACCTACTCATTCTGGTGCCATTTGATCCCCACAGGTTGTTGAAATGGAGAGATGGTGCAAGGGCCCTCCAGTAGGCATCTGGGGTACGGTAGCATCCCCAATACCTGAAAATTCCCACAAAGTGCACCCTTAGTGCTATTTCATAGCTTTCTACTTTTTTAGAGCAGTTTTAGCCTTTATTGTGTAGGACAGTTTTAGGCTCACAGCAAAACCGAGTGGAAAGCACAGAGCGTTTCCATGTACCCCCTCCCACCTTCCCTCACATCAACATCTGGCATCTGTGCAGCATATTTGTTAAAATCAACGAACCGACACTGACACAGCAGTATCCTCCAAAACTTAATTTAGGGTACATACTATGGATGGGTTTTGACCAATGTATCCTGACATGTAGCCGCCATTATAGAGTCCCACAGAATAAGTTTGCTGCTCTAAAAAATCTTCTGTGCTCCCCCTGGTCCCCAGTCCTTCCTTGTCCCTGAGCCCCTGGCAACCACTGATCTTTTTACGGCCTCTGTGGTTTTGCCTTTTCCAGAGCGTCTTAGAGTTGGAATCATCTACACGTTTCTATTTGAACAGGGCTAAACACCCCCGTCAGAGCGAAGTGCAGGCATCAGTCTGCTTTTACTTGGTAAAATCCACAGGTTTTGTGGAGGGATGCAGTAGCAGCTGCCAAGGGTGCCCTCCATTGTCCCTCCCTCTTCCCCAACATGAGGCTGGACCCTAGGAAAGAGTTGTCTGTAGGTCAGACCGTTTCAGAGGGTTCAACCGAACCCCATAAGGACCTCATTCAAAAGGCCTGACCAGGAAATGCTGCCAGGCCAGTGCTAAGAGTGTTCTCTCACAGCCTTCATTTTTACTTTGCATTGCAAATATTTTTGTTATCATTGCAAATCCTTTTGGGAAATAAAGCAGGCAGGAGTTACACAGATAGCCTTAGAAACAGAGTGCACTCCTGCCAGTAATAGGCTCAATCAACACTGTCACTGGTGACCCCTCACACAGGTGGCCCTGATGGAACGGCTAGATCCCAACACTGCCCTGAGCACTGGCACTCTCCCCATACTAGTAACTTTCCTCTCACACCTAGGAGCCTGTCCTGCCCTTCCCCCGACTGCCAGTGAGTTCATGACGTTGAATTAATTGTAGAAATCACCTAATTGACGGTATTGACTGATGGCCCTGTTAAGAGTGGAGTGTTATTGTTGGTACACAAGTAACATTTATTTTATTCTGACACTGTAATTACAGGCAGTAAATTAAATTAAATATTAAGCATTAACTTGAAATCAATAGGGCAACAAATCTCATTACGAGAAAAAATGTATTATGCAAATTCTTTCCAGAATTTTATCATCATGAATAATGGCTTCATTACAAGAACGATACAGCTTAGGAGGCAACCGAGTCTGAAACACTAGTGCCTTCCGATTTGAGAGTTCATGCAAAACAGCCTTGCCTTGTCAGAGTCAAAGAGGTTTTGCCCTAAGCCCCAGGGAAGCCCTGGGCTACAATGGCCGAGTTCTCGCTCTCTCCAGCTTTATGCGGTTCTGTCCTCGGAAGTGGCTGGAGGCCAGGACTGCCACAGGCCCGGCTTCCGGCTCCAGCTGTCTTCCCAATGGAGCCTGACGTGTTTCTGTTTCTTATCTGAGTTTGCTTTGCCCTTAGGAAAGCCTATGACTTAGCCCCAACCTTCCTGGGATGAGGGAATTCATCCAGAGGAGGCACTAAAAGGTTTTCCACAGTAGAAAGAACAGTTCTGTCAGTGCGATAGGGGCACACTGTTCCCTCTCCAGCTTCATTCAGGGCGCTTTCCTGGGTGTGTCGGGCAGCCCTGTTGCTCTCACAACCTATGGCTTTGTTCTTTTTCTCTGACCACTGCCTTCATTAAAACGCCCCCACACAGAAAATTTGGAGAGGTCTGTCTCTTGTAAGTCCAGAGCTATTGCCCTGCTAGGGATGGTCTTACCTACCATTTCTTGGAAAGGAAAGAAGAAAAGAAGCTGTTAGGATGTTCCCAAAAGACAGACTTCCTGTTTGTCCACTCTCATTTTCCTCCTCTTTGCTTTCTTTTATTGCAGAGTGAGGTGCGGCCTCTGTGGGCACAGCCTGCACAGGGCCGCACATGACCATGAGCACACGGCTGTCGCCTCTCGATCCAGCTGGCTGACAAACTCTGCTTATTTCTCTCTGCTAAGTATTTCCTTCCAAAGCTGAAAATTCCCAGAAGAAAACATTTGGAACCCAAAAGGGAACAAAACATAAATTCCCTATGTAAAAGCATGGGGGGGGCGTGTGAGTGGCAGAGGCCGCAAACAAAATATTTTAACTGGAACCAAGGGGGCTTCGACAAAGTGACAAATGCCGTTCAAATAGCTTATTCGTGAGCCCTCTGTGAATGTTGTATCTACCTGCCAGTTTGAAACTTAAAATAACAGGGTCAGCCCACTTGATTGAAATTTTCTTTATAAACAAAACCTGGGAGGATCACAGAACACAAAGGGACCTGCCCTCGGATTGAAGCCCAAATACCCCAGAATTCTCTCCTGCCGAAGAGGTGACCTCAGATGACTCTTACTCTCCCCTCAAAACAGTCACTCCTTACCTGGTGGTTGAGCCAGGAGCTGGGAATTTCAGGTCGTCCCCGATCTCTCAACACATTGTCCTTCATGCTTTCGACACAGGGGTGCTCCCGCACCTTGGAACCAAATGGCGGCTCATAATCTTTCACTTCTGTGAAGAAAGCAGGCAAACACTGAGAAGGGTGTGTGCAGACGGGGACATGAGCCTGTTGGGAGGTCGGGCTGAGTGTCAAAATATATCTTTGATTAATTACTCAGAGCAATTTTTAATAATAATGGATTAAGACTAGAAGGAAGGAGTGGTTTTGGAAGGAGCCTGAGAATAGTCCACAAATGATCGTTGAGTTCTTGCCATGTGCTAGCTATTGGGCTACCAGCTGGGGACGGAGTGGAGAGGAGGACCAACAAGGTGACAGAGCTGACATTTTAACACAGATGTTCTCAAACGGGGTGATGTTGCCCCGCAGAGGCAAAAGTGGTTCTTGGGAGGAAGAAAAAGCCTTACATATTACAGTGGTTTGTAGCCCTACAAAGGTCCACAGTCCATAAACAGATTTAACCTGTAGTGTTCGATTTCATGGCGATATTCAAATAGTCTAAAAAGGAATGAAATTCTGATACATGCTACAATACAGATGAACCTTGGAAACTATGCTAAGTGAAATAAGCCAGATCAAAAAAAAAATAAAAAAATAGGCTAATTCGTAGAGACAGGAAGTAGAATAGTGGTTGTCAGGGACTGTAGGGAGAAGAGATGGAGGGTGACTATTTAGTGGGTACAGGGTTTCAGTTGGGAAAGATAACAGAGTTCTGGAAATGGATAATGGTGATGGTTGTACAACATGGTGAATATACTTAACGCTAGTGAGTCATACACTTAAAATTGGTTAAAATGGTGGATTTGTTATGCATGTTTTTCCAAAGAGGGAAAGCATCACGGGGAGTAGCAATTAAGAAAAAAAAAATGTCTACAAAGACTCCTGAGGATAGCAATGATGAAAAGAGTTTGAGATATGCTGTTTAGTAAGATGACAGAGAAAAGAGGTTAATAATAACATCAATAAACAAAATTTTACAAGGTAATTTACCTTCAATGATACATGGTAGAAAGAAAATAATAGAGGATGATGTAACCCTTCACTAGGACTTCAGGTTTCAACTAAGGTCAGTTTCTTTATAGAGACTTCCTTGAATATCCCCCAAGCCATTCTTGGTTAGATGTCCTGGGCAGAACTCTAATTTAGCATGTGCCATATTTTAATATGAAAAACTCTAATCCCATAATACTGATGTTGTCATTACCATTAGGAATGGGGATGGGGACTTACAGTATATGCATGTTTGCTTCTACTCCCTGGGAAACGTCATATTTATATATTTTCCAAAACAGTTGTTCACTTTTTGTCTTATTATGGATTTTTGCAATTCCTCTTTCTTTGCTCTTCTCCCTCATTTGAACATCCTACTCCCACCCATTTCTTTCTTCTTTTTTTTTTTTATCATGTCCTATCATGTGTAAAACCATGTGTCCATTTGCCTCTCAGTCACCGGCTTTAATATTCGATTGTGGCAATCACGAAAACCACCCTCAGGCAGCACTGCTGTGTCTTGGGGGGCGGGGCTATTAGGCAATGCCATTCTGGCGTCTCCAGTACGACATCGAGGATGACCACTGACAGGCGTTACATAGGACGCCATTCCTTTCTGGAGGCCATGTCCTGTTTGCTCCTCAGTTCTTCTCAGAGTCGCTCAGAGTACCAAGGGCATTTACTTTGAGCAGCAGCAGGAGGTGGCCACAGACAACTAGGCGGAAGCCTGAACCCTGGGAGAGGTGATTGGAGGGCAGGAAGCCACTGCCAGCCAGGAGGGCACCGATGGTCTTTTCCAGGACAGAACCTCATCCACTGAAACCCAGACAGTCCTGGGGAATCGAGCAGAACTGGGGACGGGCAAAGAGTTGGTTTTCAATTCCAACTTTCTCCCCACGGGTTCAGTCATCCAGCGGCTGAGATGCTTAACCAACTTTGGCAATATGGCTGGGGCCAAATGACATATATTTTATCCCTATCTATCTAGATGTCATATTGGTTCTTCAAATATTTTTATTTTAGAAAATGTATGTAATTAAAACAAAAAAAAATTACTAAATAGACTGATATAGACAAGAGCAAATCTCTCTCCACTCCTAACCCCTAGTTTCACAGAAGTAGCTTAGGTTGAATGGTGGAGTTTAAAGTGATTTCAATTTTTCCCTTGTTGTTTATAAATGAGCACTTCTCAATCTATCCTTTATAAAAGGCCAGGTGCTTTGCCCCCAATTCACTGGGGGCTGAAGCCTCGGTAAAACACCGTAGAAATGAATTATAAGAAAAATGAATCCCACTGGAGTGTCATGGCAACACCAACTGCTACTGAAGTTACTCAACAACTACTCTCAGTTTCTGTCCTTATCATATCGCAAATCGGAAACAACCCATTTGAGGACCAGAACCTTCCACAGACGACACTTGGAGCAGCGCTGTTTTAAACGCTTTGCAAGGAATATGAGTTGCATCTTGACAGAGGAACTGAATACCAGCTATTTAACATGTTTTAAGGGTTTCACATGAGTCAGACAGAGAATGGTGAAGAAGATCCTTCAGAGATGTGATCCAACACCTCACTTTACAGTTGAGAAAACAGGCCAAGAAGCGCCCTGGATTCCGGGAAGAGCACTCAGAACGGATGACTGTTTTACTGTTACTCTGATGAAATGGCTTTGCCTTTTTAGGAAGCCTTCCTCTCTACCAAGCATTTCAGTGACCTCTTTCTCTCCCAAACAGAACAAACACAGCTGGGAGCTACGTGTCCCTCGCTGCCTTGGCTAGGCCATCCCCACCATATGACCCCGAGAAGGGGGAACTTTCTGGGACCAGTTGGATGTTATGGTTTGTAATTTCCAAACAAGCTATGCAAAACAACCCCTGATGACAAAGAGCACCCCTCTCCTTACTGCTATTGATTACTGACATTAAGCCATTCTGGGTTTAGGGAAGTCGGCGCAATGGGT
Source organism: Hipposideros armiger (assembly GCF_001890085.2). Lineage (NCBI taxonomy): Eukaryota > Metazoa > Chordata > Mammalia > Chiroptera > Hipposideridae > Hipposideros > Hipposideros armiger. Next base: position 430,419 of record NW_017731774.1, on the reverse strand, counting down.
GGTGATGGAGGAGGGGCGTGGTTGGCAATAAAGTTAATGCAGTATTTTCTAGAGTTTCTCTTTGTACATTTGACCAAATGATGCCCAGGCTCAGGCCTCTCTTCTGTGAAGAACTGCAGAGAAAGGAAGTTAAGCGGGGAGTGGGGTTAGCACGGCGAGTGCTATGCCTGGCTAACCACGCTTATAATGAGGACCACGCTTTTAAAAAATTTGGAAATGCCTCTGAGGGGAAAAAAAAAAATTAAAGAGTTTAGAGAATAAGACAGAGTTTAGCACTAAAAAAAAAAAAATAGTGCTAACGATATGCATCGTAAGTAGGGGTATTATTAGTTGCATGTCCATTGGTTCCATCATAAACTAGATATGAGGACTTGGAAAAGAAATGTCCACACTTTGGGCCTCAGTTTCCACATCCATAAAATAAGAGAAATCACAGTGCCCTCCATCATTACTCAGTACCGCAGCCCCCCCTTATCCACGGGGGGCACGCTCTAAGACCCCAGTAGATGCCTGAAACCATGGAAAGTACCAAACCATTTATATATATGATTTGTTCTCACTGCAGATCTTATCAAATCAGCATACAATTTTTATTCTCTCCTTATTAAAAACTTTCACCTTTTCACTTAAAGGAAGCAATTTACGGCTTCTCTACGGCACATCTGAATTACCCACAGTACTAGCTACTCTTGAGCTTTGGGGCAACTATTAAGTAAAATAAGAGTAACCTGAACACAAGCACTGAGATGCCAAGACAGTAGATCTGATAACTGAGAACGCTACAAAGGGACTAACAATGGGGGGAAGGTATACAGCGTGGCCATGCTGGACGAAGAGATGATTCACGTCCCGAGCACCATTTCATCATGCTACTCAGAACACCGTGCAATTTAAAACTTACAAATTCCTTGTGGAATATTCCATTTAATATTTTTGAACTGCGGTTGACTGCCGGTAATTGAAACCGTGGAAAGTAAAAGCATAGATAAGGGGGGACTACTGTATACTGCTATAGGACCGCTGGCCACACAGCCATTCCCATGCATGCTGGCCCATCTCCAACTGGGGCAGGCTGGGTATCCTGGGAGTTCACCCTCCCTACTTGCCCCAGGGCAGCCTCCACCAAAGATGGATGGGAGTTAGAAGATAAACGCCCAACTTCCTGCTCAGTTGGGTGGGGTGAGGCTGAGGTATGTGTCTGATGCTGCAGCCGGGGTCCCCAGCAGCAGTGGTTCCAGTTATCCACAGTGAAGACCAGCTTGACAACATACCACTTACGGTCTTCCTTCCCTTTCAGTGACTCACTTCCCCATCCCGTTACTGGCATTTCCAGAGCTCTCTTCTCAAACAAACTACATACACTCAAATTCTCGTTCCAGGGTCTGGGACACCCAACCCAAGGCAGAGGCCCACACAGCAGAATTATATACTCAAATCAAGCCCATGTCTCACCCACAGGCTGCTTCCTAAGATAGGTGTACAGAGGCCGAACACCTCAGGCTCTCCCTGAGTGCCTCAAACATCATTCCTAAGGCACTTCATCTCGCTGCTTGAGAACAACTCACAGTTCTTCCCAGCATCCCTTGCCCTGCCTTTCCCCACAGCGCTGACTCCCAGGCCCTTGCAGCATCCATTAAGCTCTCTCAGAAAGCTCTTAGGAGAAACTATACTCCTATCCCTCTTCCCAGTTCTGCAGCAGAGGGCAAGTCTCTGGCACAGCAATGATGTTCCTCTGAAGTCAGCATCTGGTACACAGCTGTTGCTTTGATTGTGGTTCCAACTTAATAGTGTAGCAAAGTTGTTGATAGTTTTCCCGAAGCAGTACCCCAGAGTTCTGTCTGCCCTCCAAATTATACTCCCCTGAAATCCAGGAAAATGAAGTGCTTCCATCCTAGTCTTTTTAGTCTTCAGGCCTTCTCTCCCTTTTTGTCCCCCGAATCCTTTCTTTTTGATTCATTTGCACTTTTGTCCGTCTCATGAGACTGCAGCGAGCCGACAATACGGTCAGGAGCCATTCTTGGGGTTGTGTTTATGGTCTATGTTAAATGCTTGTACAGCCGGCTGCTGTGTGTCAGCTTCTATTCAGAGGCCTAAATGGCTGGGGATTGGGGAGTCGGTCTGCTTGAGGGCCAGCTTTGGCTGGGGATGACATGAATGCCATGCCTGCTGTGCTTGCCAAGGGGAGCCTGAGAGGCACCCCGCCTTCATCCGCCTCCCACACACCCCACAAACACTTGCATGAACACCAAACAGCCCAAAAGCAGCTGACAGAGATTTCTTTGTAAAAGAGAACCAGTCTCTGTAAAAGAACCCACTCTCTGGGTTTGTCGTTGCTAAATGGAGATTTCATGACTTTTCTCCTTCATTATGAAACAGTGATACGCCAGTCACCTCCTTCTGTCTTGTTCCCTCTTCAAACAACTATGAAGCCCTGTTTTCTTAGTTTTTCTTTGGTATTCATTCACATGGTCAAAGTATTTGAAGTAAAACCCTCTGTCAGTATCTATTCCCTAACTCTGCCTTATTTTTCTTTCTAAAATCATCACAACGCACCCCTGATATTATAAGATACTTGATCATTACCTGCCTTTCTAGAATATTAGCTCTTCAGTAGACTCGCTGTCGCTTGAGGACAGAGAATGGTTTTGGTTTTTTTTTTTTTTCACTGCTTGTATGCTTAGCATTTTGAATAATGGCTGCCATGTAATAGATGCTTAATAAATATTTGTTGAGTGAACGAATGCATATATCTTCAGAGATATTTAAGAATAAGAAGGTTGTCTCAATGTAAGACACTGAGCCTGCACCATGCTACAGAATTTAGTAGCCGTGGGATTTTATTAACAGGGGATGACAGGACAGTCAATCCCGGGAATCTTTCAGAAGGGAGGCAGGTCATCACTGAATGTTCCTCAGTGTGTGGATGTCTTATCAGGTACTTCCAGAAGGGCTTCAAGTCCAAGGCCAGGATGCCCAAAGCATACTGACTATCTCATCAATAGTAATAATAATAATAATAATAACAACAATAATAATGGTAATTGTACCTGCCATTTATTAAACATGTTCTCCATTGGTCAGGCCAGCACCAAAGAGGAATGTTAGGGCCTGTGGGCTAGAGTCAGACAACAGGGCTTTGATTCCCGGCTCCACAACGTTCCTATCTCCCAAAGCCTCAGTCTTCTCATCTATAAAATGGGGCTAATAATAGTACCTACTTCAAAGAGTCCTTGTTAGATTAAATGAGCTGATCCATGCAGCAAGGGCTCAAGACATGGTACCTATCATTCCCTTGTGTTTATTTCATGACCAAGCCTTCTTCTACCAGAAAGCCTGTCCCTTCTGACCACTCTATTCAATTATGACAACCCATCTCCGAGCTCCTAGGTGGGGATTTGTGCTAACTAACAGAGTTGTGCCAGCTGGCTTCAGGAGGGTATTATCATGTTTGCCGTTTTCTCACCTGATGAGAGTGAGGGCTTCCCAGTGTAGTGCTGGGTCTTTCTTCCATTTCACCTGTGCTGCTCTGCACAGAGGAGAAGCTGGCTGATAAAGAAGCAACTCAAGGGGACACTCCTGCGTCTTACCCTTCCTTTGAGAGCTGACCTGTCCCTCACTGCCTGGCCCGACCGCTACGCTCCCTTTAGTTGATGTGGGCGTGCAGCCCCCGGTGCCCTCTGCCTTACCCTTCTGTGGCAGTAACCACAGCCTAACTGCACTGGCCTGCTTACAAGTCAATGTCAGTGTTCCAGTCCCAGTCAGCAGCATGAGACAAAGCCTGGAGGCGCGACCTAAGAGACATCCATACAGACGACTACAGAACAAGAACACAGTGTGGACAGGAGCCTAGAGAGGCAAGCGACGGCTGGCCTGGCACCCATGTGAAGGGTTTGGGCTCAACCCTAAGAACAGAATGGTGTCGCTTACAGGAAGGAAAGCTGGGATTTCACATTTTCCTGCAAGACTGTCCCCGGATGCTTAGTATCTGACTTCATCCAGTTAGAAGTTCTCCCACTTGGAATAAACTGGATGGAATATTAGTTGACTTATGCTGTGAAATAAAATATCCATCTATAATTCCTCATACTACGGTTAAGTATAGTCCACATTTCCTTTTTGTGAAATGAGACTGCTGATGAAAAATAGTAATTGCGTATGTTGTTTTTCAAGTCACAGCAAAGAAGTTTAAGCTGAAGGAAAGCCCTTTTACATCCTGCCCCCTCTCTCAGACCTTATAAATGAAAGCCTAGCATCAACTAGAGGGAATTAGGATTGATTTTCCTTGTAAGGTAATAAATGTGTCTGTGCGTGCACATTTTTAAAAAGGAGAAAAAAAACAAAAGTCTGTTTCACCGGTAGACTACACGCTTCTTGCGAGCAAGACCTGTCCTTCCATGTGTTTCTCCAACAGCTAGGAGGGCACACGTCCATCTTCAGGCTTTCTGCACCTTCCAAGAGACTCTTTAAATGTAAAAGAAGAGTCTGAAACGAAGACTAGGCTAAAAACATCATCTGTCTTTAAGATTTTTTAAGACATGCCACAAAGAAAAAAGAAAAAAAAAAAAGCTCTTAAAAGAAGCTAGAAGAAAGGGCTTGTTACGCAAGTTCACACACTTACTCAAGTGAAGAGCTTTCTGTTGGACCAGAGTGAAGAGAGATAAATAACTTTGGGTTTTTTTTTTTTCTGGCCTGAGCAGAGATGGGGGAAACAGGTCTGTGGGCTGAAGATCAAACAACATGAGAACCAGGATGGCCTCTTTCCGGTTCCCCAAATGCCGTCTGTTCTTACCCTAAAGGTTATGAGAGGTTTTCTGAGACGAGCTGAACAAATGAGATCCTGTTCCTTCCTTGGGAAAAGCTGTTTATACTGTATCTGTTTTTAGGTCTCATAAAAGCTGGTGAACTCCGTTCCTCCCCATTAGCCCGCGTTCTTCCACACTCAGCAAATATCAACAGGAAAGGGCCTCAGTCATTGCAAAGAGTGAAGGCAGTCACAAGGGGCCCTAATGAGCTGGCTGCCCTGACAGAGAGAAAGCCAGAGACACAACCTCCAGCTCATGTTCATAGAAGAGCGGGCTTGAAAGGATAGGAAAGATACTGAAATGTAGGTAAATTTATTCTGACAGTGACAACAGCATCATCTCTGACACAACTCATACCAGCCTAAGGATTCATTTTGGAACTGTCAAAGCTTTCAAACAGAAAATGATTCTCTGTGGCTGAAACTTGGTTATACAAATCTCACTGTGCAAGGAAAAAAACCAAGTTACTTTTGAAAGTGCTGTGGGGGAAGAAATCTCAGGCAGGAAAGCAGAAAATAACAGCGTCAGCCAGACAGGAATTAACCGTCCCCATGCAGGGACCCAGAGAACTAGGTGATGGCACAGCAAGGTACCTAGTGAGAGGGGGTGACCTGGACCCTGGAAAACTGGGTAAGCAGGTGGTAAACAGGATGAAGAATCAGAGTCAGCAACAGGGACAGCCAGATCCACCTTGGGCCAAAGTTGGGTAGTTTGGCCCAGTGACCAAAGCTGGGGCAATATAAACAAGACAAATAATATTGGATATTCATAGACTAAAATAAATATCCATAGCTCCATAGGGTTATAAATACATAATTAAATGAATAAACAACAGGGGTGTGAAAGGACAGATATCCTTTACAGTAGAATATCTATAATAAATATAAAAGGAATAAGAATAATAGAGAATCACTGTCAGGAAAACATTACAGTAATAATCGTTGCAGGTAAGAACTACTGATGGATCCTAAAATTAGCAGGCAAAATTACGAGAAGAAACAGGTCTAGCACCCTTACTATACAGGTGTTTAGTCTTTAGAAACAGGTTAAAGCACCTTCCCACATGATATGTATTAATTACGAGTAGGAAGAAATAGTTACTTTACAGGGGAGAGACCTGGCAGATGCCATCTTCACCAAGGATCAAATTGAACAGGCCTACTGACATCTTGTGTCCCCAAAAGGAGACATAGAGGAGGGCACAATGTCACTTCTGTGCTATTTTTGCCCAAAATACACAATCTCAATATAATCACAAGAAAACATCAGAGCAACCCAAAGTGAGAGGCCACCTGTAAAATAACTGGTCTAAATTCTTCCTAAGTGTCAAGCTTATGAAAGATAATGCTAGACCTGTCACAAGTTGAAGGAGATTAAAGAGGCATGGCCATTAAATGAACATGTGGGATCCTGGGTTAGATTCTGTTCCAGACAAGGACATTACTGGGGACTTGGACATTCAAATAAATTCTATAGATGAATTAGGAGTATTGTACCAATGTTAATTACCTATCTTCACTATTTTTGCAACTATTCCGTATGTCTAAAATTAGTACAAAACAAAGAGTTAAAAACAAAATTGGAGTTAGCTTGGTCTGACTTGGCAGACAGCCAGAACCGTGATGGGATGTGTAACTTTCTAAGGTGAGACCTAAGACCCTGACGGAAACTACTAAGAGGAGAGTCAGAAAAAGATAAAATAATGTAGACCTCAGCCATTCTCATGTCCCGGAAGTTCAGGGGACAATGCTCTCTAAAACAATGACATTCCTCCGCACCCCTGAAGAATGCTGCATTCCTCAATAATCTCTCATCACTAGGGTTTTCAAAACCTAAACAAATACATCAAATATTCTGCTTGTTTACCCAACATAAGCAAGCCATGCCCATAAAAGTAAAGTTTGAGTCAAATTCATCTCCTGAACCTTATTAATTCTTAAAAACCTTAAAATACACACAAAAAAGAAAAAAAATCAGATACTTTTTTGAATATTATCCATTTGATAAGCAAAAATAATTCTTATACTGTTAGTGTTCATCTCTTGCCAGATATTTAAATATCTGTGGAGAGATATGTCAAGAGAGAAAAGTAGTTGTATTTTAAGAAAGGAGATAAAAAAAGTTTTATGCTCCAAACAGCTTTCAGATTAAAAAACCTAGGCTTTTCAGCACGATTCCAAATTGTTCTGGAATGGCTGTGTACTGCCAGACCTCAACAAGCTCTCATGGTAGGGTTACTCTGTTGTAACCCTGGAATCGTGTCTGAAGCAAATAACATCATTTTGAAGGCACGTCCGCCATGGTACCAGGATGGGGGTCAATAGGTACCTCCTACTGCATTGCAGCGTGACGTCATTTCCCAGAGCACCAGAGCCATGGAGTAGACATCTGTCTGCTTGAAGGACTCAACATTCTCCAAATTCATCCTGGACTCGAGCACTTCTGGGGCCATGTATCTTGCAGTTCCCACCTAAAGCAAAAACAGACATTGAGGCCCATTATTTAATCCCCAGCTGCATTTTTATTTTCAAAATAGAGCTTATGTTTATCCCCTACATGAGCAGCTAGTCTTGAAAAAGCACAATGCTTTTTAAAATAATGAGACCTGCACAGAAAAGTATAGCTTATGCAATTAATTTTAAAAGTAGGTGTTCTCTTCCTGAAAACCCTTTAAAGAATATAAACAAAGCATGCCAAAATAAGAGTTGCCTTGTCTAATCCCATGATATATGTCACCATATTACACCATAACATCCTTGCAGATAACTGGGAGACAACATCTGTGATACTTCAGATGTTTATTTTTGCTTTCGCAAATAAATGTTTTTTCATTCCTAAAACTCTAAGATTTATGGTGAAAATAATAATTGTCATTAGTTTTGGTCACTTAAGGACTGTCTTAATCTTCTTTGTTTATCCCATGGCACATTCTAGTGTGTCGAGGATGTAGTATAATTTCATAAAATCTCTACTAAATTAAATTGCATGAAAATCATAAAAGACCAAGTCTGGGTCTTTATGTAGTTTTATTTGGATGATGACTGATAATATGAAAACACTGGAATACAAAGGAAAAAAGAAAAAAAAATTTCTAAGGAAAAGAATCACTTAAATATTTGATAATGCAGCATGTCTAGCTGAACTAAATAATAATGAAGTCCTACCTTCCCAAGGATCTAAGGAGGGTCAAGTGAGTTAACATTATTATCCTAAGGAATGTTTCTTGTTGGCATGTATTAGAAGAAATTTTTCTTTTTAATAGGTCATTGTATGACTCATGATCCTGGCACAATAATCAGTTCGTGTTTCAACATTTTTACCTCCTGACTGCCTGTGTAGCCACGGACCTGGAGGGCTGACTGAGCAGTAACTAAATGCTTCAGAGGCACGTTCCTGCACCTGGCTAGGGCAAATGATGGTGCTCATGAGACTCCACTCTAACCCACAGCTAAGCTTCTAGTGTGTGAAAACATGGGGCTCCGTCATTCATGAGGGATGGTAGTTTCTAGTTGCTTTCCAGTATCTCCTTAGCTAAAAAGGTTTCTATTTTAATCTGTGAGAGGCTTCAAAAGTGGAATTGTTCGTTCACTCAAGTCCATCACTCACACAACACATACTCATTGGTCACTTTCGCTGCTCAAGGCATTGTGCCAAATGGGGCCAAATGGACGTGGATTTGGCCTTCAAAGAGACGTTTTTTAGAATGGTTTAAAAAAAAATGAAAAAAATAAGAATAACCACTACAACTCCCAACAGTGCAGAGTAGAAAGGGCTGAGTGCAACCATAAAGAGAGGAAAATAATAAAGGTAAAATGCTAATACTGTTTGAAGCAAAGAAAAATAATCTGTAAATGGAAGAGAAATGAGGATCGACTCAAGGAGAAACATGTCCTGAAGTGGGGAGGATTTGAAAAAAACAGGGGAGAAATTCTGCTCATTATCAAAGGCATCCTCTCAAGAGACAGTGGGGCATAGGCAAGTGTCCAAAGTGCAGGACTGAGGCAAGAGGCAGGAGATAGGGATCAAGAGGTGGCGGGGACAAGGTAAGGGGGCTCTAGGTCTAACTTACCTGCCCGCTGTTGGCCAAGTCATCCACAGACAGAGTCGGGTCCAGGCGCAGGGAAAGCCCAAAGTCACACAGGCAGCAGGTCAAGTCATTCTTCACAAGGATATTGGAGCTCTTGAGGTCCCTGTGCACGATGGGCATCTTGGGCCTCCCGCACAGGGTGTGGTCACTGTGCAGGTGGGCAATGCCCCGGGCGAGGGAGCTGCCCAGCTTGCGGAGGTCCTCCCAGCTGATGACATGCCGCGTGAGGTATTCCTGTAGGTTTCCCTTGGCATGGAAAGCGGTGATCAGCCAATACTGCTTCCCCAACTCCGTCTTCCGCTCCTCGGCCGTCAGGAACTGGAGGATGTTCTCGTGTTTCAGGTTGATGTCCGAGAAAATGTCCTTCTCCATCTTCCAGGAGGCATACTCCTCATAAGGGAAGATCTTAACCGCCACGGTCTCAAACTGTTCTGATGTGTTCTGTTTCAGCTTGGCCTTGTAGACCTCAGCGAAGCGACCTTTCCCCACCAGGGTGTCCAGCTCGATGGGCAGCAGCTCCGTGTTGTGGTTGATGTTGTTGGCACACGTAGAGCTGATGTCCGAGCGGTCATCTTCTAGAATGATGGCAAGCTGCTCGCTGAACTCCATGAGCTTCCGGGGCTTGCTGGTCTCCCAGGACGGAGTCAGCTTCTGCTTCCGGTGAACACGGTAGCAGTAGAAGGTGATGATGACGGCTATGGCAATGCCCAGTGGTGGCAGCAGGCTGATGCCCGTCACTTGGAATATGACTAACAGCAAGTCAGGGTTGTTGGGGGAATATTCTGATGTGAAAACAAAACAAGGGAGAGAAGAAGTTGGGTTGAGTAGGTATGCATGTTGAGAAAGTGGGTGGATACCTCACGTGTCTAGAGGTTTTAACATCAGTATAGTTTTTGTAAATAATATATCGTGAATTTTTATTCCAGGGATGGATGCATTTAAACTTCAGCTTAAATGTCACGCCCTAATAGAAATCTAGGAAAACTTATATATTCTCATAGCACCCTACATTTTTCCTATGTAACACTTTAGCACAACTTAAATAACTATGACTCTACTTAGTGGTTTTTATATCTGTCTTTCCCTACTTTCCCCACCCCCAGCACACTGAGAGCTCCATGCTAGCAGAGACCATGTCTTCCTTCTTTCCTATTGTAAACAGTACCTCGCACACATCAGGTTCTCAATAAGGATTGAATAAATGGACAAAGCATTTACTGAGTGTTAACTATATACCCAAGGTATTGCAGGAGGCTTTGGGGATATAGAAATAATGACAGCTCCTGCCTCCAAAAGCTTGCATAGATTATACGAGGTAAAAACAAAGAGATTGCCACAGTGCTGCCATGGTCTTCGCTCTTTTCTAAACTCCAGCTTGTCCTGTTCTGATCAACATCCAGGCTACCCTTAAGCATCAGTCTGGGCCTATCGGTGGTGGGGAAGGGAATCTGTGGAACAGGTCTCTTTGGAAGTCAGCTACCTTATAGTCACCCAGTATTCCTCTTTTCAGTGTGCATGTAATTGGTAGTTTCACAGAACAGAAGTCCTTAACAGCAACCATGGCAACTTTCTTATGGAGGTGAGGAGTTAAAGAAGGAAACGCAGCCTGCACCTCAGAGGCAGGCCCTGTGGGTTGACAGAGGGGTCTTTAGCACCAGCTGTCTAACTAGAGTGTCATGTATATCAAACTTTGATTTATGGGCTAGTCTTGGTTGGAGCTGGTTAAATAGTTGTCCTCTCGGGAAGGACATGGATGGAATCATTTAGTGGACAGGAGATGGTGAAAGGTAGTTCAGTGAGAGCTTTGTGCTAGGCTGCCTCTGTTGGGCAAACACGCCAGAATTCTATTGCTTTATATGTCATTCATATTCCCTCAAAGGTTCCCATTAATGAGGAGGTTTCAGGCTCAGATGCTACATTCATTCATTAAACAAAGCACTCCTGAGTGCCTGCTATGGGGCTGGCAGGAGTTAGGCCATGCATGCAAATGCCTAGCAATACATATTAGTCTGAGACGCGAGCTAAAGGTGTGCTGCAATCTATGTGGTGGTGGGAGGTGGAAAAAGTGAGAGACACAGGGAAGGCAAGGATGGCTTGAGTTGGTCAATGAAGAATGGGAAAAAGTCAACGATGGGCAAAAGGAATGTTAAGAAGTAAGAACATGTGATCCATCTGAGAAAGCACAATTCTCCCACAATGACACTTTGCATAAGGGACTAGGAGGAAAAAGCCTGAGTAGGTGGTATGGAGCCAGCCATCATGTCAGAAAAGGGATATGTAATTATCCAATTGACAGTTTTCACCTACTGTAGGTGTTTGAAGAGGAAAAAGAAGTGATGAGAATATAGTCCAGGTAAAATGGAGAGAACCATTATCCTTTGACGGGAACCCACTACCTAAACTGTATTTGATATTATCACTGAACAAAGCTTAGTTAAAAATGAAGCTAGTACCATGTCAATTTGGAGTTTTTAGGTTCATTATGATTCATGACTTATTCTTACAGTAAACTCTTAGTGGAAATGCCAACGTTCACTAACTATACAGTTTAGAATGAAAACCTTAGGTCTTAAGTCTATCTGATACCACTAAAAAAACTGGAAAAATAACCCCAAAATATCATAATTCCAGCAACCAAGAGGAAAAAAAATCAGTGTTTTGAAGAAAGATACATTAGTGCATTAAAATGCAAAGGAAATGGGGCTATAATCTGACTCTTGAAAACCCGAATTCTTACACTGGGAGCCTTGCGTGGGACGAAGGACAGGTGGAACTAGGGCTGGAAGTGGCAGTGGGATAAAGCAATACCAGAAAGGACTGGAACTGCAGAAAAAGCAAGCTCTAATGGAGAAGTATGGACTGTCCCTGTTGTCTGGCACAGTATGAGCCTGGAGAGGAAAATTAAGGGGCCAGTTGAAATAACATTCAGGTGCAACAGCTGAAAACAACATTTCCTCCCTGCAACTCCACCTCTGTTATCTGAAGCGTCCAATGAATGTGTTTGCTTCAAGTACTTACTTATCTGTAACTATTATTTATAAGACGTCTTATAATCGTAAGTCGGTTTGGTTCTCTGATTGCTTGTCTCCCCCACGAGAAAGTGGGTTCTGCTCGGGTAAAGGCCAGATCTATTGGGATCATCATAATATACCCAGAGACAGGCTCAAGATGGAGCACGTTATCGTGCTCAGCCAGTGTTTGTTGGAGAAGCGGAGTGAATGATTACTTCTGGTGGACAATGTCCCTCCCATTTTTTATGTTCTGCCTCAGGGGCTGGCAAACTATCACCCAAGGTCCCGTGGCTTGTTTTTGTACAGCCCTGTGAGCTAAGAATATTGTTGGTTTTTTCCACTTTTAAAGGTTTTTCTTTTCTTATAAAGGGGAGACACTTCACTACTTATTAGGGGAATACAAATAAAAACCACAATGAGATATCACCTTACACCTGTCAGGATGACTATTATAAAAAAGACAAGAGATAACAAGTGCTGGAGAGGCTGTGGAGAAAAGGGAACCCTGGTACACTGTTGGAATTGTAATTTCATGCAGCCACTATGGAAAACAGTATGGAGGGTCCTCAGAAAATTAAGAATAGAGCTACCACATGACCCAGCAGTTCCTCTCCTGGGTATTTATCCAACGATATGAAAACACCAATTCAAAAAGACACATGCATCCCATGTTCACTGCAGCATTACTGACAATAGCCAAGATATGGAAACAACCTAAGTGTCCATCAGTGGATGAATGGGTAAAGAAAATGTGGTATATATCTACAATGGAATACTATTCAGCCATAAAAAAGATTAAACATTGCCATGTGCAACAACATGGATGGACCTAGAGGGTACTATGGTAAATAAAATAACTCAGACAGAAAAGGACAAAAGCTGTATGATTTCACTCATAAGTGGAATATAAAACAAAAAAGTAACAAACAAAACAAAACAAACACATAGATGCAGAGAATACAGCAGTGATTGCCAGAGAGGAAGGAGGTGAGGGGAGGGCAAAATGGGTAGAGGGGGTCAAATATATGGTAATGGGTGGAAACCGGACTTTTGGTGGGGAGTATGCAAGATAGTATACAGACATCAAATTATAATGTTGTACACCTGACATTTATATAATGTTATTAACCAATGTTACCTCAATAAAAATAAATAATTTTTTAAAAAAGAAGAAGAAACTAAGGTGCTCATGCAACAGTGATCGTATCTGGCCCAGAAAGACTAAAATATTTACTACCTGTACTTCTACAAAAAAAGTTTGCTGATCCCTCTTCTACAGGTATTATCTTAATAACCTGTAAGACATTGGCAGGATTTGGAGAGGCTTCATTTTGATCCACTGTGAATACTCTTTTTCACATATGAGGAAACAACACAATTCAAACGTTTTAAATATTAACTGCAGAATTACTTAGCTGTGTCTCCAGCTCATTAAAGAGAGTAAAATGCCCCAATGAACCGCTCATTTATCACTCATAATTTTATTTTATAATTCCTGGCCACATACGAAAAGGGTCTTCCTTGCTAAATTCTGTTCTTTTTGCAGGCTAGGAGAAACACAAAAACAGAAATCCCCTGAAATGTATGTGGGCATTGATTGAAGAAGTCTCTAGAAATATCCTCTCCCCTTCAATGTCAGACACCCAAGTTTGAATTTCCTGTGTTTTCTTTTTGAAAATCTACATGTAAAAATCTGGCAGGGAGGGAATTATTGAATAACATCTGTCAATTTTGAAACTTCAAAGAAGTGGTGAAAAACCTGAACAATAGCAAAGAGGCTGAAAGGAAGCTTTGGGATGTGGCTTTATCTAAAAAGGAACCACCCACACCCTCTCACAGCATTAACCCTTCGGTTGCTACTAAAAAACCCAACCGCTATAGGTGTAGGTACAAGCTAGCATCTCCTTTACTCAGACATCAGCAGGAAGTATTTCTTTTGCCAGCCCCCAATTACACAGAAACCCATAAATCAAATTTTTAGTATGAACCTGGCTGTGTCCTAAAAGATTTATATGATATTTATATTTAACCAACAGAAAAAAAAAAACCCTATGAGGTAGAAACAGTTATTATTATGAGCCCCACTTTATAGATGGAGAACCTGAGGGTCAGACGGTGTAAATAATTTCCCAAGATCATAAACTTAGTCAATGTTAAAGGTGACCTTTGAAAAGAGCCCTGTTTGCTTGGTGAGACCCGCTGCTCTCAACCCCCATGTCATATTGTCTCGGAACTTCACAATGGTGAGAGCCAATTAACAATGACTTTCTGTAGCCTCTCAATTTGATCAAGTGGTATTCTCCACTGGGGACTGGGCTAAGCGATTTTACAGCCATCCGTTAAGAGATCCCGGCAATGCTTGGATAATGTGTCTAGAGGGGCATATTCTGGGTATGCAGACTACTTCCTTTGTTCTTAACTAAGAACCACCGGGGGTGTGGGTGGGGTGGGGTGGGGGGGTCCCTGCAACCGTGCATCTTTCCCCTGCCTGGGAAGAAGTCTTACATGAGGAGCAACTCTAAAATCTTTAGCTTTCTTTTCTCAGAGCCTATCCCAGGGCCTAGAACATATAGGGGGATCAAGATATAATCGTTGAACTATTGGAACCTTCCATGCATTGTTCCTTGGGTGTATAGATAATTAGTGCTCAAGATCGGACATTCGCGTTACATGCCCTTGTTACGGAACACTGAGCTAGATATAGTTCTGAGGGGCCTTAAAAATAAGGGAATTTCTCCAAGGTTCAGAAAAGATGAGGCTCTATACAATAGTAGCAGAAAGAAGCTCTCAGCCTGCTCTTCATGGATAGAATTCAGGGCTCAGTGACTTCAAGTGGGCAAAACTTACATCTTTTTATTTTCACTAATCTTTAGCTAAAATATGTTTCCTAGTATTAGCCATACCCATGGCTTTGTCACCAATAGAAACCACAGGTATTTTCATGCCATATTACATTTGTTGCACATGTCTTGGTGTGTCATTTATACTCATCACTTAAAGACATTTCAATTTTTTTAGACCTGACGCTAGATTTTATTATTTAAGACATTACTATAGAAGCAGGTATTACTATAGAAGCAGGTATTACTATAGCATGAGATTTATGTTTTAAAACGTTTGGTAATTGCAGTTCAATGTCATTCATTTTCTTTGAAATCCTGTGTATTATATTTTATGCAGTTAAAAATATCACTCTGAGAAGGGGCCCACAGGCTTCCAAGAAGTCCATGGCACGTGCACACACACACACACACACACACACACACACGCACATGCACACATTGAAGAGCCCTTGGCAGGCTGAAGGCACTCCAACTCTCATTTCTTTGCCAGGATTTCGTAGAGCAGAGATTTTGAGAGTGCTCCGTTCTTTGGGGAAGTTAGAGGGAGGACACGGGTGCCAATGATAGATCCCCCGGCTGATGTGTTGTGTTCCCCATGGGCAATTATGGATTCTGTCAGAGCTTTTGTCACATTTTCCACTGAAGGGAGTTCTCAGTGGAAAATGATGGGAAGCCCTCCTTTGAACTCTCTTAACAATAATAAAGATAATTATCATATAATGTGTTTTACTGAGCTAGGCACCGAGCATTTCACTTTATAAGCATCCTCTCTCTTGGGAGAGGGAGAGGAATGGAGAGAGGGAGAAAGGAAGAAAGGAAGAAAGAAAAGGGGGGAATTGAGAGCTATGACGACTTCTGCAAGGGAAAGCACAGGGACCCGTTTCCCTCAGGTCTGAGCGGCCCTTTCTTTCCATTGCCACCAAGCTGTCTCCCTAACAATGAACCCAGAGGTCCATTTAATTAATAATTCTGAAAATTTCCAACCAAATGTGTCCCACATAGAGAGTGCAGACTTAGCTGCAAATAAGGAGCCATTTGCAAATGTCAGTCTTGATAAATAAATATTTTTTAAAGACAAATGGCAAAGATAAATGTTAGTGTGCCATAAAAACAAATGCAAACTGGCACAAAACCTCAAGAGGAAAGTCCATGGTATACATTCCTCTGGAGCGATTTAAAAGTAAACAAGTTGCCTAATAACACACACACACACACACACACACACACACACACACACACACAATGAAAACAGGTTGCTTTGTTATGCCTCCAAACCAACACTGGTTGCTAAAAGAAACTTAAAGCTGAACCTTTATAATTCACAATTTAAAAAAAAAAACATATTAAAAACAATACAAAATTAAGACCAACATAGTAAAAAAAAGCCTCTTTAGGGCATGTCTTGATGAAACCCAATCAACATAGATGAATTTGAGAGATGGGTTACTCTACTCAATGAAGGTGTTTGGTGCATAAATTTACCAAGGTACTAATTTTTCCGAGTCATAGAAAGGGACACGGATGACCGTGTTCTGCATACCTTGGTGCACTGCTATACTATGAACACGCATGCCAACTACAGAGCTTCTTTTGAAGCTGGCAGTGACACTCTAACCACAAAGGTTTTCACATGCGAACATGTTCAGCTACAGTGACAGGATATACACACAACTGGCTGGGACCCAAAGAAAGAAGCTGTGCTAAAGAGAGATATGCTGGGGGAAGGGAGAATTTCCTGTCTCGAGCCATTATATTAATTATAATATTAAAAAGTGCAGCATGCATTTATGGAGCACCTACTAAATGTCACACTGTGCTTTAGATCGTTTATTTTGAATCCTTGTAGCCACACTGCTAGGTCTATGTAATTGTTGCCAGTTTTCATACAAATGGAAACTGAAAAAAAACACGTGAGGTGAGCTGGGGTCATGTGGAGGGGTAGAGTTTCACAGAAGGACGATGCTGATGGCAGCCATCAGGATATTAACCCAACATAGGGTTCAACAGGACAGTTCAGAAAAAGGACAGGATTATGGAGCCAAAGAAAATAGAAGGACAGAGATAGTAAAGATAAAAGTTCAAACCGGTGAAACAGAAAACAAAGACATAAGTGGGAGAATCAACCACACCCCAAGTTGGTAGTGTATTAATATAATGACTAATGCGACATGAGACTGATAATGGAACAAAGGTGCAGAGGGGACATAGGACATAGTTACCGGCACAGCAAAAATTCAAAGGATTAGAAAATCCCATGAAAAATATTTTTGCTAATAAATTTGGAAACTTAGACAGGAATGGTCAAAGTCTTAAAAATATAGACAGGTATCTTACCAAAACTGACCCAAGAAAAACTACAAAACTTGAATAATCTTACAAATATTAAAGAAAAGAAATGAGCAATTTAAAAAAATCTTCCTATAATATAACCTTCTTAATTTTTTTTATCTTTTAAATGTTGAATTAATTTTCTTCATATTGATATGACTGAATAGGTTCCATCGTGTAATGGTTAGCACTCTGGACTCTGATATGACTGAATACACATGTCCAAATTTGATTTTTGTAGAACTGTCACTGCCCCTGAAATCTTCTTATCATAAAAATACCAGTAGAATCCTTACAAAAATGTTGAGTCAGAATATATTCAATACGAAGGAAACAAAATTACTATCTTGAAGAGCTATAGACACCCCTATGTTCACTGAAGCATTATTTATAATAATAGCCAAGATATGGAAACAACCTATGTCCACAAATGGATGAATGGGGAAAGAAAAAATATATTTCTATATCTATACATACACAACAGAATATTTTTCATCCATAAAAAGAGATGGAACTCCTACCATTTGTGACAACACAGATGGAACTTGAGAGCATTATGCTAAGTGAAATAAGTCACACAGAAAAAGACTAACACCTCATCACATACATGTGGAATCTAAAAAAAAAAAGAAAAGAAAAAAACACCAAACTCATAAATAAAGAGAACAGATTGGTGGTCGCAAAACAGGTGAAGGTAGTCAAAAGAGATAGACTTCCAGTTATAAAATAAGTCCAGGAGATGTAATGTACAACATGGTGACTATAGTTAATAATACTATATTGCATATTTGAAAGTTGCTAAGAGAATAAATCTTAAAGTTCTCATCAAAAAATATTTATAACTATGTGTGGTGATGGATGTTAACTAGACTTACTATGGTGTTCATTTTGCAATGTAAACATATATCAAATCATTATGTTGTACACCTGAAACTAATATAATGTTATAAGTCAATTATATCTCAGTTAAAAAAAAAAGGAATATGATAAAGCAGGAACCATTAGACAAATTCAGAATGTGCCTCTAGAAAACAAATAGCCTGGCCTGTTCAAAGTCAACACCATGAAAAAGAAGAAACACAGTGAAGAGACAAAACAACCAAATGCAACGTGTAGTCCTTGACTGGCTCCTGAATTTAAACAGCAGCAACCCCATTGCTTTGGGGTAATTTGAATATATATGTGCATGCGCACACACATAGAGAGAGAAATGAGGATGTGGTTAAATGTTAACACAGTAAATATTGAGAAAGAGAAAGGGCAGACAGGGATTCACTATACCATTCTTCCAAATCTTCTGAAAGTTTAAATTTTTTGAAATAAAAAGGGGGGAAAATTAACCCAAAACATTTGAACAATAATATTCCCCTAAAAGACCCAAATGCATACAAGTCCCAGATGAAGTTGAGAGCTGCCAAGCTGTCAAGAACAGTTCATTTCAATTTCACACAAACTCTTTCAGAGACTAGGAACAGTGTACCATGGCAATGCAGTCTATGAGAACAGTACAACCGAAAGCAGACACAGGCACATGAAAAAAGAAAACTACAGAACAATGTTACTCATGTACAAAGATTTAAAAACATACTTCTAAATAAAAGAGCAGCAAGCTGAATCTCATAGAGGACATAAAACAAAAAGATGAGACAGCAAGACCAAGTTACTAAGAAAGTATGTTTCAGCCATATAAACAAACAAAAGAAGAAAACAACTACTGTCATTGACCACATTTAATAATGTAATAATGTACATGATCAATTCAGTAGACACAGAGAAAGTATGTGATACAGCTAAACACCCTGATAAGGAATATATACCAACAATCTTCAGCAAACCTTATTTTAATGGGGCAATGTTAGATGCATTCCTTTTAAAATCAGAAAAAGAACACTGAAGTGTACCATAGTTACTTCTTCCGAACATGAGTTGGAGATCCTAACCAGCACAATAAAACAAAATGGAGGAATTGGCCTTGTCAGACAATTTTTATAAATCTACGGCCTCATCTGCCTGGTCCTTTACACCTGACCTCAGCGGTTCTTGGTCTCCAGATACCACTGTGTTAGCTCATCTACTGATTCATGGACAGGTGGCTTCTTTTCTGACAAAATAATTTATATTAGGGAATGATCTAGGTACCACGAAGAACAAGAGGATCACAATATTAAAAGTACACTGACTTTCAGTAAAAAAAACAACCCTGATTACTTCCAAACAGGCTAACACAAAGTACATTTTGTGAAAACAGCTTATTTGGGGATTTTTATTCCAAGTCAGAATACCGGAGATATTATATAATCTGGAATCACCTTTGTTTGCCATGCTGTGTTTGCTGCCTGGCATTTAAGTTCACTTTATTTCCCTTTAACAATTCAGCAGGATATTCTGCAACGGAGACCATATTTAAAATCCTGAAGTCTCTACTACTCTTGGAAGGGGCTTCCCAAGTGTTCTAGGAATATTATACAATCTAAGTGATGTGCTAGGATCTCTCTTGTTATTTCATCTCCAAACCCCAGTATTTCTGGACAGAACACGGAGCTGAGATCCAATTTTATGATTTTCTCATGGCACACTGAGAAGTTGCCTTTTTGGACAATTTAAAGGGGAAAAAATAATACTAGCTCTAGACTCCACCTAGTAATACTTCATCAGGCAATAGGACGCTCTAAGAATAATCACTGTAGACCCTGAGATTTAATAACTTACAGATACCATTCTGTATATTTGGAGGCAGTAGAACTTGGATTGTAAGAACTTGGGAATCTTATCTTGGACCCAGTGTTGCTGTTTCCTGACTGTGTGATTTGGGGGTCTCAGCTTCACCTGCATAAGGAAGACAACCCACAAGCAATCCGGACTGTCATGGAGCTTACAAGAGATGATGTTTGTCAAGCTCTTAAAAGCATTACACCTCTAATATAGAAAGCATTCAATAAATATATTTGTATTATTTTGTGATAGCCCTTAACAAAAATGGTTTTCACTAATAGCATATTTCACAGATTTCTAACCAGAAAAAAAAAAAGTCCTGATCCGGTCAAGACCCATTCAAGTATCACTAGGGGTGTGGCCTGTGGCTGACTTACAGTTCGCTTTGCCTCTCTTGGTAACATGTCGTATGATAATGTTGTTTATGGGGAAATCTTTTCCCCCTTGACTATCTGAGCTCCAGAATTCTTTCTTGAAAAAGCAAAACCCCACAGCCACATCAGAAATGTTTAAGAGAATATATACTGGAGCGTTTGAAGTGAAAAAAACAAAAATAAGGCAGAAGGCTGCGGAGCGAGTAGGGTCTGGCTGTTCTGAGAAATGGGAGGCAAGTGCTTTTTGGTTGTTCGGTTTGGATGCTGTTGTCTTCCCAGAGACATAACTCAGTTGAACCATATGTCTGGTAAAGTTGGACCCAGTGATAATACAGAAAATGATGAAAGTGAACAAATGGCACTGATATCTCCTACGTGTTTACTGGATATGTTTTGCGCATGTTCGCTGATCATGCAAAGGAAGCGTGGCTGAGTCACAGACATGCTGGGATCCTACATAGAAAGATAAAGGATTTCACAAGGAGCAAAACATATTGCCTCTTCTGTTACATTCCATAGCCTTATTAGCTTTCCTTTGTCCCATCACTCACACACACATACACACACATGCGCACGCGCACACACACACACACCCCAAGTCTCCATATTACATATATGATGTCTAACTTGGGAGTTCTAATATCTTACAACCATTTTCTCCATCTTTAAAACCTGTGGTACAAAAAGAGTCTCTTGGCACCCTGCTATTCAAAGCGTGTTCCCCAGGCCAGCAGAGTCAGCAGGCATTACCTGGGAACTTATTAGTGAGGCAGAATCTCAGCCCTGTCCTAAATTGCTGAATCAGAATCTACATTTTACAAAGTTTTCTCGGTGATTAATTTACACCGTCAAGTTGGAGAAACACAGCCTTAGCAAACATGGAATGAGTCCCTTGGTGCTCTGCCTTAGAGATATTTCCCTCTCACAAAGAAAATTCATCGTGGACTTGTTTGCAAAGCGATCGCACAATTGTATTCAGTGCTAGCCAATGAGAAAATGGTCCATGAAAATTTTCTAGTCAAATTAACTGCTGGAGGAGTGTAGAATGAGATATGATTCCCCATCCATCATCTCAATAAAAAGCAAACAATTAAGTTCAGGCAAACAATAAAAAATCATTTTAATTAAACAACAGAAGGACAGTGAGCTCACTAGCCATGCCGGATTTAATTTAACTTCCAGCATATTGACAGTACTTACTGTTTGTCATTCTGGACAGACTTTGAGAATATTTTTTTCCCAAAATGATGGAATATGCCTTCCCTTCTGTCGATGTGTTTGTTTTATTCTAATTATACATTTGAAAACTAAACTATTCCTCACCTTCTGCATCCCACCCCACAGTCTCCCTCACATTATTTCCTTCTCTCCTTTCTCCCCAACAAAAGGGCTTTACATGTAGTCTAATTTGGAATGACAACCTCTTCTGGAATATTCCTCAGAGATAGGCATAAAACCTCTGGCTGGAATGTTACAACAGAGGGACCCAACTCCTCCGTAAATCATGCCATAATCAATTTAGCTGCATATCTCTTAGGATAAACTCTAAACATCTGGGATATTTAAACATGTATTCTTTATATTAAGTCATATGTGGCCTTCCTGTATGTCCATGTATTGGCTTTCATGCTGCTCTCTAAAGCAGACAAAGACAAAACGATACCTTCTTCTATGGGATGAGAGGTCTTAGACGGCTGGTGGGCATTTAACCTCTTTCTCGAAATCATTTCTTTTTCAGGCTGAACACGCCTGCTTCCTTCAAGCACTCTTCAAAAGACATATGTATCAGACTTTGAAGCCTGACATATTTGTAAGGCCCTAAAATCTGCCTGCCCAGCATATAGCAGGTGCCCAATAAATGCCACGTCTTTTTCTAAGTGTAAAATGACCTGTTCTCTGAAATTATTCTTGCGATTCAAGATTCTCCGTGACACATTTCACTAGACCCAGCTACAATGCTTGAGATGTCATCTCTGCAAGCACGTTACAGTGGGACTCTTATCACCCCTTCCAAGGAGTCCCGTTTAAGATGGCTGCTGGTTGGTTGGCTTGTTCTGTTGTGTTTTGGTTGTCTCCGCCAGATCACTCCAAGTTCTGAATAATCTCAACTCACCTGTAAACCCCTGGGTCTTTATCATGAACAGGTGCCCGGTCAGTTTTTTGATGAGCTGCAACTCTGCCATTGAGCGTTTGAACCCATGTGCATTTATCTCTTGTTTCATATTACTGGTCACTCCAGGCAATTAAAACCCTGATTCTGCCTCTGCTGTGTTAGGCATTCTTTCCACTGTGCTCATCATCCCTCATGTTCCTCCTTGGAATATAGAGTGTTGATACTTCTGTGGCTGCGGCTTTAGGAGGAAGGCAACCAACATTACCAGAGAGGCTACAGTGGGCTCGGCTTGACCCAAGAAGCAACAACGTGTCTTATGGATGTCTGTTGCTCCACAGACAGCACCTCCGCCTGATATATGTTCTTCAGAGCTGGAATTTTTTCGTTTTCTTCTCCATGTTATTGTCTCAGCAGACCACTTAGCTTGGGTTTTGGTAGGATCCCTAACCTGCCCTAGTTCTTCAGTTCTTTTTCTGGCTGACTGCTGGGTTATATCTTCTACTCTGTGCAGGGGCCCTTCATGTGCTCAGGAAATCAGAAAGCAGAGACACAGTTCTTAAGTTATTTCAGTATCTCCTCCAATGGGGAGGCTAGGCTGCTTTAGGAGAGTACACTGATCACTCACCCTGTCAGGTCACCAGCACACAGCCTCACGTCTCTCCTGGCTTTCCCCGGGAACCCCAGCTTCTGCGGTTCCCTCCCACCTGCGTGTCTTCACTTCCTGCCATTATGCACACTGCCTCCCGTCCCTGCCTTGTCTTTTCCAAGGCAATGGCACCCAGCGCTTACCATCCAACCTTTCAGTCACCCTGTCAGGTTTAAACTGTGCCTGCCCTTAGTGCACAATTTCATCAGTTCTAAAATCTCAGGTACCTATTCCCAGTGAGACCCTTGGCCTCGTTCTGAAGTAACTGTTTGTAAATTGTGGAAAGCACAGTAATATCCCACATTAAAGAATCTTAGTATTCTCAGGGGGTTGGTAATACAGGTGTTTGGTCTGCTTGATTTCTCCTCCTCTAACCTAGAAGGCTGAATTTTGGCTACTTCCTGCCATGGTTGCCATTTTCTATTTGCAATTGTCCAAGTTATACAGGGGAACATGCTGAAAAATATAAAAAGATTTAGCAGAAAAAAAGTCTTGAGTGCAGTGGCTCCCAACATTGGTTGCATAATAGAGTATCTTGGGGAGTTGTTTGTTTTTGTCTTGTTGGTTTTTTTTTTTTTTAATGCTGATACAAGGCCCCAGACTAATTAAGTCCAAAACTGCAGGGCTAAGACCCAGTTCATGAGTAGTTTATAAAGCTTATCAGATGTTTCCAACTTGTGGTCAAGGCAGAGACCAACCACTTCAGCCTGACAGGGGAAATAGGTTTTTTAAATAGGATGGGACCTGGACATAAAAGGAATGGAAAGAATTTTAATGGCTACATTTAGGATCAATTGTTCTTGACATTGGAACTAGCTGTATCCTAATGAGGCAACATGAGGTATATATATTTTTTTCAAAAGTAGAAAAGCAAATGTTAATTGTCTCTTTAAAAGTTCATATGTTTTTTAATAGGCATACTTATTGCGGGTAAAATTGATATTTTGCATAATTAGCAACACGCAGGAGTGATCTGAGGACCAGAAAAGATTTTTCAAAAGCAAGTCAGCCAGATGTGCAACTGGTGGTAAACACAGCCTCTGAAGTTTAGTACGAGAGGAAATGAAAGTCAATTTCACGGCGGTTAGCTAGCTTCCTTGTGTTTTTCCACTGGTGGGACACTGAAATTCTCGTAAAGTAGCAAAAAGCGTCTCCCTCGACCTTTTCTCCATCACCCACTGGTGTGTTTGTGTATAGACCATAAGGAGGTGGCTGGGGGAGAGGAAGGCGATGGAGGATGTATCACCCCAGCCTCGCAGCAACGCCAGCCTTAGCGGTCCAACTGTTTTATTGGTCACTCACAGCCAGTGGGTGGGATTCGAGCGGGCTGTGTCCACGATGCCATGCTTCATATCAGAAGGAGGTTCCGGAGCAGACCTATTCACAACTGGCAACCACATCTGGCCTCCGAGCGCCTTTGTTTACTTTGTGGTTTAGGAAAATTAAAATCTACAGAAGCCATTGCTTTGCCTGCAGTCACTACAAGTACATTCTAAGTTTCACTGACTGCATCACAATGCCCGCTGGCAGGTACAGTCTTTATTATGTCCTTGGCGAGACATGGGGCCGTGTTCATGGACTTGGAGGATGCTTTCTAACCTCGCTCATTCACAACCAAAGGCTCCTTTCCCCTGAGTCATCACCTCAAATAACTGATTTGTATTCCCGGGAAGGACACTACTGACTTTAATCCATCATTTTGTTTTTCCTCTTCTAACAACTTTTCTCCATCATATTTCCACACTTGTTTTATTTTTTTCTTCTGCATTTAGACCAGAAAGTAAATCTGGCTTGTTTCTCTCAAAATAAAAATGCACAGCTGGCGAGACAGCTATTTTGAGTAGCGAGCGCACGGCTCAAAGGCAGCACACCCAGAACTCCCGGACCTGCCAAAGCACCATTTATGCTTCTCTTTTCTTCCAATGCGAGAACCAGGAGTTTCCCTCAAGAAGCCAGCTAGCTCCCTGGTGCTGGAGCAGAACAAACACAAAACGAGATGTGAGAGAAAGGCAACAGTACTTCCCAGTCTTCCTTGACTCAGAAACCGGTAAGAGTCAATAAACGTGGACCAGGCATGTGATCAATACACAGAGTGGGCTTGCTAGAGGGCAGGAGGCAATGTTATTAAGGTCACAGGAGGTCCAGGGGGAACCAGCCGGCTGAGATGTTCTGCTAGCAAGCTAAACACAGACAGGAAACCGTGTGTCTGATACTGTAAAAAAATAATTTGTCTTCCTGCCAGAGTTAGGCTTGCAAACCAAAGAGGCTGTTTTCATTTAAAAGAAATTCTACAACAATGAGAGGGGAAGGAATGAAATTCTGGCTACTAAGGAGTCCGCATCTCCCTTCCCTTAACTTCTCTGGTCAGTAAGCACGCAGACAGACTATGAAGGCCTGCACTCAGCGAGCGGGCAGGTCAGCAGGGAACATATCGGGTGACAGCCGACCTCTGAGGGCTTGCTTCTCCATTTCACCACATCGGATGAACTCTGAGTCACAGTGGTTTCCAGAGTCCTAGTTTCTAAGTTAACTAGCTATACTTGATGTATTTACTGATAGTTCCATTCTGTAAAAAAAAAAAAGAAAGAAAAAGAAAATCTCATGCAACCTACACATAGATATGGGAGTGTAGGAAGACAAAAGAAAAGTAAAAGTGGGAGCTGGAATCAGACAAATTGAAGAATGTTGCTTATGATGGATGGAACCTAAACACAGTGCAGTGGAAGGAATTTTCAGGAAGGAGGAGACTACAACATGATGCTGGTACAAAGCTCCTAGCTCACCTGGCCAAATCCAAACATAAGATATTTGAATTTAGGGGAACCACAGTAACTACTGACAGCCACAATTTAGTGAAGACTTGCTCTGTGCCAAGTACTGTTCTAAGTTCTCTACATGAATAAACTCATTTATGCTCACCAAAGTCCTGTTCACAGTGAGCGCCAGTTCCATCCCCATTTTTTCAGAAGGGAAAACTAAGGTGAATTAGTTCACCCAAAGACAAACAGCTTCTAAATGGCTTAGTTGGGATTGGAAGCCAGATAATTTCCCTGGGAAGACCATGATATTTTATCTAAAGATGAGCACCTAGCTAGCCATCATTTATAAACATCATTCCTCACAAACACGTGAATAGCGTGGGCTAATAGTATGGGATGTCCTACTTGCCAAGGACTTGGGGAATGGTGACTGGGGGGTGCCATTCAGTTACCAGTCTTGTGCCCACAGAGCAGGAGGCCTCTTATGTGAGGTGCATGGCCCGCCATGGGTGTAAGGCTGATAAAGAGCACACAACCCCACCTGGACCTGAACATGGAAGGGTGAGGCTATCCCCTGAAAAGGAGACAAGACTCTGACTCTTTTGTGCACAAAAGGTGGAGAACCTGATGTGAGATCTTGGGAAATTCAGGCCACTCCCTGGAGACCCATTGCTTTGTCAGTAAAATGGAAAGTTTGGACAAGCCAATTTCATGGGTTTCAATGCAACATAAAAAGGTGATGACTCCCACAAGACAAGGGAAAACAAGTGTTGGCGAGGATGTGGAAAAAAGGGAACCCCTTTTCCACTGTTGGTAGGAATGTCAATTGGTTCAGCTACAATGGAAAACAGTATGGAGTTTCCTCAAAATATTAAAAATAGGGCTGCCATATGATCCAGCGATTCCATTTCTGGGCATATAGTCAAAGGAAATAAAAACAGGATCTTGAAGAGATGTCTGCATTCCATGTTCACTGCAGCATTAGCCACAATAACCATGACATGGTAACAGCCTAAGCACCCAACAACGGATAGCTGGATAAGAAGATGTGGTATATATAAAATGGAATATTATTCAGCCATGAGGAAGAAGGAAATCGTGACATTTCCAACAACTTGGATGGACTCTGAGGGCATTAGGCAAAGCGAAATAAGCCAGACAGAGAAAGACAAATACTACAGGAGATACTTTATATATGGAACTTAAAAAATTAGTCAAACTCACAAAGACAGAGTAGAATGGTACTTGCCATGGGCTGGGCGGGTGGGGGAAATAGGGAGAGGCTGGTAAAAGGGTACAAATTTTCAGCTATAAGAGGAATAAGGTCTGAGGGTCTAATGTAAAACATGGTGACTATAGTTGATAACACTGTATTGTACAATTGAAATTTGTACAAATTGAAATTGAAATTTGCTAAGAGAGTGGAACTTAAATGTTCACACACACAGATAAATATGTGAGGTGATGGAGGTGTTAATTTCCTAGATGGCAGGACTCTTTTCACAAGGTATATCCTTATCATGTCACAATGATGTATGCTTTAAATAGCTTTTTTTTTTTTGTCAATTATACCTCAATAAAGCTGAAAAATGCAAAAAACATAACCCCCCCCACACACACACACACTCCAACCACCACCACCACCAAAAAAATTTATGACTCTAGGAAACAGGACAATACACTGAAAGTGGTTAGCATAGAAGAACCAATCCATTGTAGGCTTTCAACCTAGGGCAGTGATCATTGCTATTCTTGTCCTATGAATTCCCACAGTTTGGGCCTTGGGCATGGCACCAGCTTGCCTGCACATCACTTAAGGAAGGGGAGGGGGCCTCTGGCCTTGAAATCAAACTTTTCAAAGTCTAGGACTTGAGTTTGGTGTTAATTCCCTTTCCTGTTGTGGCCATGGTGCCTCTCAATGTCCAGGATAAGCAGTTCAGTTCTAAGTCAGGAGGAAAGCTGGGATGGCGAGGGTTCCAGTCCCCTGGGAGCTGGCAGTGGTCCAGAAGCACATCTCCTTTAGTCTCCCACATACCACCTTCTTGCTTTCCTTGTACCCGCCTC
This sequence comes from Hipposideros armiger, assembly GCF_001890085.2. NCBI lineage: Eukaryota > Metazoa > Chordata > Mammalia > Chiroptera > Hipposideridae > Hipposideros > Hipposideros armiger. The sequence continues at coordinate 402,680 of NW_017731774.1, read as the reverse complement.
CAGCTGATGACTGAGAAACAAATAGATTCGGGCAAATGCTCTTTAATGCCACTCTACTACTTGTCCAGGGCTCTCTGGGGCTGCCAAGCAACTCTTACAGATCCAATTCAGAACAACATCTTCTAAAATGCATCTTGAGAACATTCCTAAATTATCTTCTCACTTTGAGAAATATTAGGGGACAATCCCACAGATAAACTAAAACAAACATTATCATGGAAACCAAAGAAATGTTCCCAAAAATGTGCCTGATCCTCTCTCCATCCAGGCCCATGTAAGCACAGTTTGTGGAGTATATAAAAAATGAATTTCACCACTGCTGTTGAAAAACACCCACATTTCACTGGGGAGTCCTGTTATATGAATAGACTGAGTCAAGTATATTTAGCTCATTTCTAAATGACCAGGTTTAAGATCACATTTATTCCTCTTGAGCTGATTAGCTCAGCAAGTTACCAGCAAGAAGTGAATAGGCCCCATCTCTGGTTCTATCGCTAGCTGGGGGAGTTTGCAGCAGTGCTTTTCACACTTCAGTGTGCAAACAAATCTCCAGGGACACTGTTACCACCCAGATGCTGATGAAATAGGTCCAGGAGGGCCCCAAGGTTTTGCACGTCTAACAAGCTCCCTGGTGAGCTTGTCTGGTCTGCCAACACTTTGAGGAGTAAAGGTTTTCATCATTCAGAAGAAATGTGCTCATTGGCTGAAGTGTTCTCCTTACCAAGAGGATGAAGAGTAAGAAAGGAGGCACTACTGCATACCAGCTACTGTGCTGGGCCCTCCCCTTTTGATCCCTACCACAATCGCAGGTGATGGTACCATTACTAGCCTCGCTGGTCAACAGTGGCACAGGCATTCAAGGAGAAGGCCACGTGGCCCAAAGCAAGCTTTCTACTGAAAGAAAGAAGAGGGAGTGAATCCCTTTGGCAAATACAGAACTGTGATTACCCTCATCACTGATCTGAGAGGCCCTTGTGAGTCGTTCCAGTTTTATTTAGCTACCTCCTGCTGTGGTTCTGAGTCAAAACAGGAACAATGTGCCTAATTTGTAATATTATCCAAGGATGTCAAGGGATGTGGTTAGCTTTGATTAGAAATCCTGGACTCAGCATGCCCCCCTTCTTCTGTGAAGGCGTGTGGAGAAAAAGAGAAACTGATTGAGGCACAGATTAAAGCAAAGCAAGCCCCTCCAAAACTCTTGGGGTGTGACACCTGGAGATGTCTGCTGTGCAGGCATGCCATGGTCAAAACCCAGCTACGAACGCTGGAACGCACCTCAGGGCTGAACCATCCTGGCTTCATGTCCGCAAATAAGCAAAAGTCCCAAACCCTATAGAAAAAGCCCAAGTAGTAATAACAGCTAGCAGACAGTGATACCTTATGCTGCAGCAGGCTCTGCTGCAAATACTTTGCATGCATGAATCTAGTCAATCCTTCCATCACAACAACCCCCTCTTCCTTTTATTTCCATTTTATAGCCAAGAAGGCGGAAGCACGGTGGTGTCAGGTAACTGGTCCAAGGTGGCAATGCTAGTAAGGGGTAGAATAGGCCTCAAATCCGGGAAACCCACCAGTGGCTCCCACTCAATCATTACAAAGACCATTTCTCTATTATCTAAAACAGCAGCAATCATCTCCCCGCCCGGTGGTCTGCAAATGCAGTGTCTGTACTGCTCTTGGAAACCATTTATGAAATTAATACAACTGAACGGTTGTGTCTGATTCTTAATGATTCGGTAAGAGATCAATAACTACATAATGTCTTTTAAGTAGGTATGTCACTGGCAAGTGACTAGGGCACCTATGAGCTCTGGGTTCTCTCCTCCTACATCCTACTCACTTCAGTCCTGGAGCTGATAGGTCTTATCTGACTCACAGCTGTCACCGGGCCATCAGTAACAACCAAGGCAGACACCCTCTCTTCTAACTGGAGTCTTAACGTTTTGGTGAGTTCAGGAGTAGGTAGATGCTGACCTCCTCAGAAGTCTACACATCTTTTGGCAAGAGGGAGTCAGAGACAGGACGAAAAGACATGTCTGTTGGAGCACAGCTGTGAAGAGCAGAGCCTGGCCTCATTCTGTTGTAGCTGGTCCTCTAATCCCACCTGCCCTTCGCCACTTCGGGGAAACAGGAGAGGCACCGGGCACAGCACAGGCCCCACTGGGGGGTTTCAGGAGTAAAGGGCAGTACCCGATTCACTGAGAGAGACACAAGGTGTCTTTAACTCCTTTGTTCTAGAGCAATTTTCAAACTCATGAAAGCCGGCCAGCTTCCTGTTGTCCTTATCTTCTACCGAAGCTCAGTCCACACAGCAGGTGAAGGAGAGCTGAGTCGATCCCTTCCCCGCCAGTTCCTCAGAGCAGTCCCTCATGCCCCTTGGAATGCCCAGTACTAGGGAAGTAAGACCTCGGCGAAAGTCTGGACACCTCAGCTGCAGCCCAGCTCGACCACTGACAAGCTGATTTGAGTGATTGAAGGCACGGCACTTAACTTCTGTGTTGCTGTTTTTCCTCCAGCATCACCTGGAAATAGTGATCTAATTACCTTACTGGGCCTTAAGAGGATTACCTTAATGCATCTTCAGTGCATTTTCTGTATATTGCTCATGTACACAAAATAAAAGAGCTTTGAGGAGAGGGACAGGACAATTGGTGTAAAAGCCATTAGACACGCTGACTTCCAGGAGCCTGAAATGGGAAAACGGGGGTTTGTATGGGGGTCCATTCTCCCTTCAAACCACCAGCCAGGTTCCAGGATCACTCACTGCATGACATCGAGACAAGCGACACGGAGTGAGAGAGGCAATCTCAGCCGAGCTGGCATTTGGTTTTGTTTGTTTGTTAGAATAGGCTTGGTGCTTCTAGAAGCAAAGGAAAACAGCAGTGTTTTATTGGGGGGGGGGCAGGTGTCCATTCTTCAGGGGGCTGAGGCCATGGCATTAGTTAAGTAACATCAAAATCACAAAGGAAGGAAGCAACCACATGTTTAAAATGTGCATAAAAATTCCAATATGGCTGTAAACAGGCTTGAGGGAACTGATTGGGAGTCATGAAAAAGTTCTGTATCTTGATTATCAGAGCAGTCATAGAGCTATATACATTTGTTACAATTCAGCAAGCCATGCAGTTGAAAAGGGTGAACTTTATTTTATACAAATTACACATCAATGAATCTAACTTTTTAAAACTCTCAATTATATGCTTTACCAAATGTAGGATTCCCACTGCAGAATTCTATGCAGAAAAATCTCTCTGGAAGAATGGATGACCAACTGTTAGCACTGGCCAGAGAGATTAGAGGGCAAATTAAAAGGAAGACTTTCTTTGCACTGTACCCTTTTTGTAGCATTTGCATTTTTAAAATATGTGTATCTATTATCTGTTTAGATACAGTGAGACAGAGAGAGTGAGAAAGAGAGAAAGAAGGAAATAAAAAGAAGGCGGGAAGGAAAGAAGAAAGAAAGGAAGGAAGGAAGGCAAGCCCTCACAGACTTTTTTAGTTCCTACATAGCCAATTATAAATCCTAGCTATGCCACCCATTAGTCATGTGGTTCTGGACAAAGTGTTAATCTTCTCTGAGCTTGGTTTTCTCACCCATAAGATGGGGATTCTACCAGCGCCTACTCGTGGAGTGGTCTTCATTTAAATGAGGCCAAGCCATGGAAAGGCCTGAGCACTGTACATGGCAACAGCATCTTCTCTCTGTATGTGAGCTATCATTCATAATAGCACTGAAAATTAAGATTTACATGTAAAAAGAAAATCTGTAGCTCAACGTTTTTCCCTTACATACGTAACAAAATGAAAAGATGTAAGTAATTATCATCCATTGTGTTTGCAGATCAGAAATCTGGAAACAAGATCTGAGTACTGTACTAATCAAAATACAGTGTAAAACACTCCAGAGGTTTTGTGTTCGACATCTTGTTTGACTTGGAGTGGAGAAATAAAAAATTACTTCAAGAGTTTTCATTTCTTAGTATCAAGAAGAGCTGGTGGCAATAAGTAGAGAAATAGAACCTAAAATGTTGCTCTAGCACCTGTTGTTTTAGGCGAGGGAAAATCTCTCTTTTCAGAGAAGAGAGATATTTAAAAAACAAAGCAAACATCCCCTAGAACATTTTAGAAGATTAAATGCAAACAACCTTGGATCATTATTCTAAAAGACGCTGAAATCACCCAGACATCTGAGTCATCAGCTGTGCTGGATTTCTTGAGTTGTACAATGAGAAATTGTCTTTAGGGTGATTATCTCACCTCATAGAGAAAGAAAAAGCCTGATAATGAATAAGAGGAAAAATGTATGAATGTGGGCCCATGATTATCACCTGAGTTAAAATACATTGAAAACTGAAGTCATTAATATCTTAAAAGCTTATCGTAATATACATATATAGCTATCTCCAACTTGCAGGTCATTTATCAAATTGTGTCCCTTTTGGATGAAATAAACTCTTTAATTGTAGACGAGTCAGCGTGCAAAAGGAGAGAAAAGTTTCATAGGTGATAATAAAATGTCTAGATATTCTACTAATTAAAGATGAATTCCTATGGCTTACCCTGGGTCTTTTTTGAAAAAAGGAAGTGCTTGGAGAAAGCTGACATGTGAATCCAAAGTATCAGGTATTCTGCTTTAGTGTGATTTAATCTAGTTATATCTTCCTTTCTCACTCAAAGTATATAAGTAAACTGAGATAAATGTAGTGTTTATAGGACAAGAAAATAGGAGGAAGGAGTGATTTTGGAAAGTGTTGCACTGGTAAGATGTACATGCCTGCCTTCGGGTACTGAGAAGTTGGCAGAGGTGGGGAGTTGGACAGGAAGAGAGGGAAACTGGCAGCAGGTGAAGGACACAGACAGAGAGCAGGAGGTTGGTCTGCAGTGCTGGTGAGCACCATGTACAATGGAGGAAATCCATCGTTTCCCATAGTGGGGACACATAACATACAGGGATAGTGTGTAGACCCAGCACTCATGTTCCAAAAGGAATGTTTATTGGGCTAAAGTGACCTTTTCACATTCTATTTTTTGTTTTGTTTGTTTGTTTTGTTTTGTTTTGTTTTTAGCTGAGCCATCCTGCTACCTGTTGGCAGCTCAGCGGCTGCTCAGCTTGGGCTGGACTCGAACCACTGTTGCTCAGAGCTCAAACTCTTGAGCGAGCTCTTAACCAACTGAGCCACTTGGCCGGCCCCGACCTTTTCACATTCTAAATGTACATTCCTAAAACCAAGAGAATATTATTTTCACTACCAGACTGGCAAAATTAAAAGGCTTACAATCTTCAGTGTTGGAGAAGGCACATGGAAATCCCTATGCTCACATATCTTTTTTTGGAAGGAGAACAGTTTAATAGTGGTTACTATATTTCAAATGTTCATAACTTTGATTGAGAAACTTCACTTCTAGAAATCTACCTTGCAGAAATAGTAATCGCACATATGCATTGTTAAGATATTCAATGTAGCTTTAAGCGAAAAACCAGGGACACCTAAATAATCCACCGAATGGGAATGGTTCAGTTAGTGATAGGAGGTAATCCATATTATGGAATTCTAGGCAGCTTAAAGGTGTGTAGTATATCTGTATGTATTGTCTTGTTTAGAAGAAGTAAAAGTGGTTGGGTGAAAAAAAAAAAAGTCACCCAATAATATTTATAGTCAGATCAACTATTTGTACTGAAAGATGGATGAGTGGATGGGATGGATAGAAGGAAGGACAAATGGACAGGTAGACAGATGCATGGATGGAGGAAGAAAGGGAAGGAAGGAGAGAGTGAGGGGTAGGGAATGAGAGAGGGAAGGAAGGATTATATGAATAAATAAATGAGTGAGACACACATGAAAATCCAACAAATGCCATATTGCTTATCTGTTGGGGTGGGAGTGAGGGGATGAGGTTAATGTACTTCCATTTTTTAAATTTTACATATTGTTGGATTGTTTGAAATTTTGATAAGGAACATCTACTGCTTTTGTAATTCAAATCATTGAATCGTTTTTTTCAAATTGAGGGACCAGTGTGTGCCTGTCTTTCAAGCTGAGTGAATGCTGAACTTCAAAGATAAACAGGAGAATCTAATCTAGTCTTCCCTGTCTCCAGGAGTGAACCTTGGCTCATTATTTTCCTTCTGCATTTCAGTTCTCCTCTCAAATGGGACCAACGATAAGGGCCCTTTAGACAAATCCTAGGAATCTTTACACAAAACCACTTGAGTTCATTCAAAGCAAGTCCCCCTCTTGTATCAAACAGCCTCCTCTAATCTGTAGACCAATGCTTTTCAAAGTTTAGCTGCATCAGAATCACCTGGAAGGCTTGTTAAAACACAGGTGGCTGGGCACAGCACCCACAGTTTCTGATTCAGTGGGTCTGTGGTGGGGCCCCGGAATCTGCATTTCTAACACATTCTCAGGTGATACGGCTGCGGCTGTTCCGGGGACCGCACTTTGAGAACCACTGTTCTAGTGAAAGAAGCTATTTGTCCAAGACAAATAATCACATGGGCCTATGCGCCAGCTTTGATCAAGATGGAACCAACCCTGTTACTCAGTAAGCACTGCTCTCCACCAGGCGACTGGGTTGCTAATCCACAGCGCACCAGCTCACCCTCCAGCATCAGACACAGAAGGAAGTGCTGTCTTGAGCCTCAGACCGGAGACACAAAAGCAATCAGCACAGACGAAGCCAGGCTCCAGCCCATCAGGAGAAAGACACTTACCTTCTGAGAAGATGATGATGTCATTGCACTCATCCGTGCTGCAGGAACACATAAAGAAAGTCTCGCCATTCACTTTCTTTTCCTTCATGATACACTTTGGCGAAGCAGCATCTTCAAGGACAAATCCATGGTAGACGAGCTTGGGGTCGTGGCAAACGGTCTCCAGCGTGATGTTCTCATCATTCTTTCTCCTTGGGTGCAGAGGTTCATGGGGGCGGGGCGGGGAGAGAAAAAGAGAGCGGATGGATATGGCGTCTGGGCAGAAAAGCAACCTGGAAGGCATTTCCTTCATGAAGTCGTTTCTAGCAATGGCAGCTGGTTCGCGTTTTCCAACTGCAACAGCTTGCCCCATCGTCTCCTGTGCTTTTTCTCCTCACTTCAGTTTTTCCTTGGTTTATTCTCAGAGCCCACTTAGGACTGGAAACATGAGCGCTTTCCTTGGGGGCTATCCTGTCGGAGACTTTTACACATTAAGTCTTAATTCAATCATGAAAGGGGGGGCGGGGCACGGAGAAACAAGATTGCTGGGTCCTCGGGATGATATTAAACCTCCAGGAGCGCTTTGCAGCCTAGTTTATCTGGAAGAACCAGGGTCACGTCTAGCTAACCTGTTCTCAAAAAGCAAGCCTGGGAAAATGCTGCAGTTCCTTTTTTTTTTGTCTGCTGGGCCCCAGGGCACTGTGTGTGAGGGCATATTCCATGTCAGCAGCTGGCTGTTCTGAGAAAACAGAAGATACTTCCTAGATAAAGAACTGCAGTTTCCAGAATTACAGAAAGGAACAGAAGGGGAAGGGGGGACATTAAAACATATGGGGAAGAACTGCAAGGTGTTCTTCATTTACAGTTCAGTGAAATGTTGTATGCTGTCAAAAATTAATTTCTTCTTGGAATAATTTGGAGCCTAACTCGGCTAGGGACTCAGCGAATCTTTCACACAGCATTTCACGGGGGCCCTAGGAAATGCTCAGTTGGCTGTATGTGTACATTACATCTAAAAATGACATGATTAATGCCCACTATTGTAATTGCACAAGCCAAAGTAAAACTCTGGCATCTTTGGAAAGTGCATTATTTCTCTGCCTGCTTCCCTCATAAACGTGCCATCTTGGATGATTGGGTCCAATGCCAAGGTGGGTCTGACATCCTTCCTCCCAACTCTGTCCTTTTCGGATGCAAAATGTCTGTTGTCTTAAATGGTAGTCTCTGTATCAGGCAGGAGGGTCTAGGGAGGGGCTAATCAGGCCTTAAATGACTTGATAGGTCCAGTCCATCTGCACATGTAAATTTCCCTGGGGAGGATTCTGAATGCATGCACAGGAGTACACGTGTGTGCTAACACACACTAGTGTACACTCACCAATCTTCCCCTGCCCTCCCTGCCCCCCACACACACAAGGTCACTGCTCACAGCGAGGAGAATGGGAGGCAGGCTGGAAGCAAGAAGCAGCTAAGGTACAGCTTTCACCTGGAAAGAAGTGGGCCCATACCCTAGGGAAGGAGCAAGGTGACCAATCCCATCCTTGAGTGCTGAATTCAAGGACAATGTAGAGCAGTGTGTCAACAAGGGGATAAGAAGGGTGAGAGTCAGCATGAGGATGGAACAGTCCAACCAGGAATGCAGTCATGTTTATGACATCCATACAGCCCAGAGTTGACTCCAGTACACACACTCGTGGCACTGTGTGAAAACCAAGCTCCAGCCAGGGACAAGGAGGGCAAGGTCTTGCTAAGTAGGTCCTTGCTGTCAAAGGAAGAGTAAAGCTGGAGTCCTCACTCTAGGGTGGCGGCAGGGAACTAATGAAACTTCACTTGGGACGATCCCACCACAAGCGATGTGCAGGTAAAAATCTTCCTATCTTTAATCCCAAAGGTATGAGGTCTTGGCAAAAATGGTGGCCATGAAACAAGAACACCTCCTGCCTGTCCCCAGCGTGTGTGTGTGTGTGTGTGTGTGTGTGTGTGTAGGGTTGTGGTTTGGTAGCAAAAGGCATGCAACTGAGTCCTCTATGCTCCCGGAGAAAGGCATGGTATCTCTTTCTTGTGAAGCTTCCAGAGGCCAAGGAATGGGACAAGAAAGGAATTGTGAGCCACGAAGTCCAGCTGCTCTGCACTGACTGGGCAGCTCTTTCAGAGGCTCTTGCTTTCCATCTGTCCTAGCTGCTTAGAGAACTAAACTTGCAGAGAGGAAACTCAGTTATAATACTTGAGTCTGGGTAAAGTCCTACCTGCTTTCTCCACTTACTACTGTCACAGTGTTTCCCCTGAGAGCAGAGCTCAGGGGAAAAAATTGTTGCAAAAAATTGTTGGAGCCAGCTGAGCACAGGAAGGGAAAACACAATGAAAAAATATGGACTTCTGTGTCTTGTCACATTTGCTCTAAGCAATTAAAGGTGAAGAATTTGTCCATAGACTTGGAAAAAGAACCACAGTCATGAAATTAATGTTGGTTTCAAAATATTTCTACTCTTGGAAAGAACTTGAGCATTTTGCATGGAATAGGCACACAATTGACATTATTTGAATGAATCAATCAACGAATGAATGGAAACAACACTAAAACTGATAAAGGCAGTGAAATGCATTTATGATGGAAGCGCCTTTCAGTTTACACACCTGGCTCTTGCTAAAATAGCCTTCTTTCTTAGTTTGGGTGCTCTGGACACAGAAATCGAGGCTGTGAGATTTCTGTGCAGGAGGTTTTGGAAGAGACACCTATAAGGCATTGATCAGAGCAGCACTATACAGAGGAGGGGTTGAACCACAATGCAGGTTGCAGTAAAGGACTCAGCTGACCCCTCAGAAGCCGTAAAGCTGGATGGCCCGTCAGAACTGTTGCAAATTGAAGCAAAGTAGCCAGGCATTTGGACAATCATAGGATGCTGTCTGCCCAGGAACAGAAGCCAAACCCTAGGAGAGGGCAAATGAGAATGAAGCAGTCCCTCTCAGTGGAGGGGAACTCCAGGGAGGGACTGGGGGTGATCCCTCAGCAGCCAGAGCTCTAGAGGCTGACGGGGTGACACCTCAAGGCTGAGAGGGTCGGGGAGGTTAGCACAGCACCCACCATGTGTCCCTTTCTCCTTATCACACTCCCACTCCACAGGAGTGTTTCTGTGCCAAGACAGGTAAAAATAACGTTCACTGTATTTAGTGTTTATAGGGACACAGAGGAGAGAGGGAGGCTTCATCTCCCCGACATGTTCCCATTTTCTGAGACAAGCAAAACCTCTTATTCCAGAGATCTGATTCACAATCAACCATGTGGACTTGTATTGTGAGTCAAGGGAACATATCTTAATTAAAACAGCCTTTCTCATTAGCAAAAGTAAGCTCACACCACAGTGGATCTTTAAGTAAAGATGATCAGTGGAGAGGAGAAGGATGGAAGGAAGGAAGGAAGGAA
>NW_017731774.1:388349-391435 GCF_001890085.2 Hipposideros armiger | reverse complement strand
GATTTATGAGCATCTACTGTGTGTGTGTGGGTGGGTGGGGGGACAAAAGAGGGGAAGGAGGAGAGAGAGAGAGAGAGAGAGAGAGAGAGAGAGAGAGAGAGAGAGAGAGAGAGAGAGAAAGAGAGAGCAGGGAATCTGATCTAAGAGAAAAATGTAGCATGTCGCCCAGTGGTGGTATGGGTGACATGGCCAGAGCTTCTAAGGAATTGCTTGTTTTCTGGTTCCCCAAATAGCTTCCCTTTTTTGACAAGTGCTTTCCTCTTCCAACAGCCCAACGTTCAGCTTTTTTTCCTTCCATAAAATAAGACAGAGATCGTCTCAGAGGAACAAGACTCCTGGTGTCACTATAGGGTACTGAGGGGGTGTCATGAAATGCCTAGTGTCATATTCCTCTCCTTCATACAAGGAAGCGTCTCCAGATGTATTGCAAATATAAAGGTCATCTTATATATGGTCTCACACATATACACACCTATAGATACTTGTGTGGATGTATTTGAAAATGTACAGACTATCTCTGGAAAAGGCATTTAATGATTAGAAGAGAGACTGTCTATGAGAAGGGGAAATGGGATGGTGCCTACTCTCAGGGCACGGAGACATGTGGACTCCATGTACCATGAGCATGCATTACTTATAAAAGGGGGGAAGCAAGATTTTTAAAAAAGCAACCTTACCAGACAGCCACACAGACTTCGTGTGGGTTCTCACAGATGGACGTGATGCTGCAGTTGCTCATGCAGGATTTCTGGTTGTCACAGGTGGAAGACCTCACATCACAAAATTTACACAATTGTGGAAACTTGACTGCACCATTGTTGTCAGTGACCATCATGTTATTATTAACTGTGGAGGGAAGATAAAGATACACTGCGTGATTATCTAACTGCTAGGCAGCCTGCCAATGAATTCCTGATGATGTTATGCAATTTCCAATGAACCTCATGTCATAAGAATGAATACGGAGAAAGGCAAAGCGATGCCTTCACATCAGAGAATTTCCAGCACCTATGCAATCTGCAATGAAAGCCATTGTAAGGCGGGAGGAAGTTTGAATAACTTCTTGCTTTTGTCAGTGATTTAGAAGGCACTCTTTCTCCAGAAACCTTATCATCCGATCAAGAAACATAGATTGGATTGGCCCATTGCATTGTACTGGATGCTGGGAGCACAATGAAAAGTACCCATAGGGAAATTATAGTTTAGCTGGGTGGATAGACAAGGAAACAGATGAGGGTGGGATAACCTAAAATAGAGAGAAAGACAGAGGACGTGGAAGCCAGACAAGAGTCACCACCCAGATGGACAGACAGAGGTCACAACGGAGCAGAGTTGTGAAGGACAAAAGGGAGTTGGCCAACTCAGAGGAGACACTGCAGGCCCGGCAGGACATGGCCATGCTGTTCCTGGCCTTGAAAGAGCTGGAGGGACTGGCTCTGACTTCTCTCAGATGCCTTGAGGGGCATTAGTTGATTCGCCAACACAGACTGAGTGGCTCCTAGAAATAATCCCAAACACTGGGGACGCGCTGGAGTAAAGGCTGAGTTCCACCTCAAGGGTCTGCAGCCTGCTAGCTCTCTGACCTCTGACCTCAGCCCTCACCACCGCCACCAGCAGCAGCCCTCTTACTCCTTACTCGCTACCTTTTAGACACACGGACTTTTCCTAGAAGAAGCTGAGTTCCCTCCTTCCTCAGGCCTTGCCCTTGCGATCCTCTTTATCTAGTTTCTTGTCACCTTTCTGGTCTCTGGTTAAATGTCAGCTCGTCATCCTGAAGCAGCCCTCAAGTAACTAGGACAGGGCTCGTTTTATCTTCTGCACAAGTCAACTGGATCATTTACTTGCTTATAACCTAGCCACCAAAATGCAAGCTCTGTGAGACTGTATCTGCCATGTTTATCTACTGTGTCTCCAGTGCCAAAGAAGAGGGCTGTCACAGAGAAGATATCCAAAACTATTTATTGAATAAATGAGTGAAGAGATGAATATATTAAGGAATGAATATGCAAAGCTCGCATTTGGCCCTTTACACCCAGTGGGAAAGGACCTAGAACTTCTTCCCCCACATCAAGTGCGGAATGTGCTTATAAATGCAATATTTATTGATGCAATATAAATGCATCAATCATCTATTGAAGACAGACTTGTTCTTTTCAAAACACATGCTGAGACAATAGAGAAAAGGTATAACACCTCCTTCCCCATGTCTTTCCTCAAGGGGACCCGTTTCCACTAGCAATGAAGGTAATTAAAGGCATGCAATTGGAGAGTCAGGTGAGACAAGTCTATAAGGCATGTGGTCAACAAACATGAACTTGGAGACGCTGAAATGGTAGACTAAGAATGATTAAGCATCTAGACCACGTGTGGCACGAGACTAGGCCTTGGCCATCAGGAAGCTGGGAGGTGTGCTTCTCCCAGGGATCGTGCTTGGACAGGCCTGAGCACAGCCGCCTCTGCTCCTCCCGGTGTTAAGAATGCTCTTGCCTGAAGCCAGAAGAACAGTGTCAACGCCCTCCCACAGTGGCTCCCTGTCCGTGAATTTTAGATTTCTGTCATTCACACTATGCCATGCAACCGTCTTTGTCATTTAGGCATAGCACCTGTTTCCTGGGTCTCTAAAAATATAAACATATATAAAGTCAAGATTTGCTTTCTTGTGGTAACATTAAATATAGAAGAAAAAATACACCCATTCATCCCACTCAGGCCTCAAGTTCATTTCAGGAAGTGTATTTTTAGATAACAAACTATTTTGAAATTCGCAATGTCTCCCAGAGCAAGAGCTCTATGCTTAGTTAAAAATACAGGCCTATGTGAAGTGCTCTCTGAACCTTGTGTTAAATTTGGGACTAACACAACAACACACATTTTCTTCTACAATGGTGAGAATTGGACCCATTTGTGAAACAACCAGTGTAACCCTTTAGGTTTCCCTATAGGACAGGGGCAAAGCAAAAAACGCTGGGTCGTGTTTTGTTTATTTGATTATTTCTTTTAGAGCAGCGGTTCTCAACCTTCCTCATGCCGCAACCCCTTAATACAGTTCCTCATGTTGTGGTGACCCCCAACCATAAAATTATTTT
>NW_017731774.1:348828-387464 GCF_001890085.2 Hipposideros armiger | reverse complement strand
AAAGAAAGAAAGAAAGAAAGAAAGAAAGAAAGAAAGAAAGAAAGAAAGAAAGAAAGAAAGAAAGAAAGAAAGAAAGAAAAAACAAAAACCACAGGCCATCAAAGAGGGGGCAGAGGGGGGCGGGGGAAATAAAGGAGGGCCACTGAGTTGCACAGCTCAGGGGTGTCACCCAGATTGCAGTCTGTGTAAACAGCGCCCCTGGGGATAGGCAGATGTGTGATTCATGGTGAGGCCCAGAAAGATAAGACCGCTCCACTGAATTCTGAGGGAAAGGCAAACAGCCAACTTGACTCCATACTTGGAGGCAGAGGCATATGGGGGCAGGGGACGATGTATGCAGGGAACTTATACCTAGTAGCCCCTACGTGTGCTAGGTAAGGTGAGTAAGTTATCACATATCCCTGCCAAGTACTCAGCATGAAGGCCTCAGTTTTCTCTTTATTACAGTAAAAGCTTCCCCTGCTAAGGTGAGCATTTTTTATCTTGATCAGCTTTGTTTATTGTTTGTTTTTAATTTGGAAGCCTTTACACAGGGTGAATTCACTGCAATCCCCCGCAGCTCCACCCCACCCGGCAGCCACTCACTTTAGTTGACATCAGGGGTCTCCCCACACTAACAATTCCCAGCCAGTCAATGAATGTCCAGCCTTTGCTTTAAGCCAGTATTCTCCTTTGTGAATAACTGTGTTGGTGGGATAGAGTTAAGTGGAGAGGGCAAAGCTATTGGATTTTCGGAAAAATCATGACGCATTTTTGCAACGAAACACATAGAAAAAATACATCATGGCTTTCCTGACAACCCGATACCTGTAACCTTTGTTGGGTTGGGGGGGGAGTGGCGGTGGGGTCACCTAATTTTGATAAAAGCTTTATGAACTCACTCTTGAGTGAGGGGGTGGACAGACAGACATACAAACTTTGGCTCATCATTTCAGAGGGTTGGTGCACAGGCTCCAGAATTCTAGGCCCACCCCAGAGTCCTGGAGGTGAGTCACTGATATCACGCTGAGCAATACACTGCTAATCAGAGCTGGGTGGAAGGCTAGTGGGGGCAGGGGACAGTGACGGTCACTCAGTGGAGGCACAATGGTGCCTGTGCACTGGAACCCACAGGGAAAGAGGCCACTGTCATGACCTCACCTCTCAAACAACACCTTATGTTTAGTACATGTTTGTGAAGCCAAAGAAATATAAGGTAAATGCCTAGAGTTGGCCTTCTGTATCCATGGGTTCTGCATCCACCGGTGCAACCAAGCCCAGGTGGAAAATAATAGGGGGGTGAAAATGTTATGTTGCTGCTGATGTGGACTCTGCAGTTAGGCCTATGATGGTTGCCTCTCTACTGAACATATGCAGGCTTTTTTTTCTTGTCATTATTCCCTAAGCAATACAGTATGACAAGTATTTACATAGCATTTTCATTGCATTAAGTATTGTAAGTAATGTAGAGATGACTTAGAGTATATGGGAGGATGTGTGCAGGTTATATGCAAATACTACGCCATTTTATATAAGGGACTTGAGCATCTTTGGATTTGGGTATCACAGGGGGTCCTGGGAACAATCCCCCTCCCCTCCCGGGATACTGAAGGAGGATGCGCATGTGCATAGCCAGGGACAGAGCTATTACTCTAAACAGCACAACAAAAGCCACCTCATCAACCCAGTAGCAGACCCTAGCCAGCTTCAAAATTTTTTCCAATTCAGGTCGTTAAATGACTCTCCTAAGACCCTTTAGTTAAGATGTCCTATTAAGGCAGCATGTGTTAATGTCTGCAGACCCTCTGTGAGCAGCTGACCATCTTTAGGGAATTTTCCACCCATAACAGGCAAATTAGCTATTCATCTGTTCTTTAAAAAGAAAAAAAAAGGTTCCAATAAGAATGTCTCCCCCTGAGAAAGTCATTCAGTATAGGAAGTGAACATGGGCAGCTGCTTTCAGCATATGATACTATCACATGGCCCATATTTCACTTCTCTTCAAATAAACCCATGAGTAATATATCCAAATGTTCAGTCTGGGTCATACTGCCTTCCTCATTTTAGGGCACATTTTCCCCAAATTCATTGCCTAGAGACAGAGGTTCCAGGTCTTGAGAATATGAATTCAATCAGTGTTTTGCTGTGTCTATTTCTGGTACAGTCCGGTTGTCTTTGAAGGTCAGGGATGAGCAGCCTAATAAGGTGTAGACTTATTCCAGATAAATATTAGCAGTTTTGGATAGGAACTCTTCCCCCAGATCTTTGGAATGCTGTTTACTATGAGCTAAACAACGATTTAAAATCTCAAGAGTCTACAAATAATCCAGAAATGCATTCACGTATCTTTAAGTTCATGCATGTATTACTATCTACTGTTGTGGTGTAGCATGTTTTGGGTGGCACTTAAGAAGTCATTCATATCACAAACGCCTGTGGATATCTTGCTTACTGCTACATATTTCATAGCAGGAACACCAAAATTGATCCAATTAAGTGCAGCGTCTTATAGAATAATCCATGGCAACTGGTGAACAGAACTCCCTGTGCCTGGGAACAGGGCTTCTCACTCATCCCTTGGGAATCTGTTTAGCCCACAGGCATGGGGTAAGGTATTGGCTCATGCCATTGTGAAGCTGGCAAGTCTGACATTTGTAGGGCAGGCCAGCGGGCTGGAAACTTATGCAGGTGTCGGTCGGTGCTGCAGTTTTGAGGCAGAATTTCTTCTCCAGGAAACCTCAGTTTTTGCTTGCAAGGCTTTCCAACGGAGTGGATGAGGTCCATTCACATTATCTAGGGTAAACTCCTTTTCTTAAGGTCAACTGATTGTAGCTGCTGATCACATTACAAAGTACCTTCACAGGGATAGCTGGATTAGTGTGTGATTACAGAACTGGGCACGTGAGCCTAGCCAAGTACTTTGTGACATTGACCAGCACAGGTAGAAACGGAGCCTCGGTTCCCAGGTGACGCTGTTGATTCACACTGAGTAGGAAGGCTGTGGAGAACACAGTTGTTGATTGGCCATTAGTTCCCTCTATCCACTGATTTTTGGATCTAGCAAAAGTGAATACAATAAGTCCTTCCTTAAAGTCATTGATAGCTTCCTTGACTTTAAGTGAAGCCAATGTTACCATAGGCTAACTGACAAAAACAACAGTTAAGATCCTGTGGCATCTCATCAACGTCAGAACGAAACACTGTGAACAAAATGACGTCATTCGCGGACCTGCTATACTATTCCTCACCTTTTTTACAAGCCCGTCTCATCTTACAGTTCTTTCCATCTGCTTTCCTCTAGAGCCTGGCCTCCTAAACGATCACAGGCCCAGAGGCTCTGATCGCCATATGGGCCGAGAATAGAAGGACTTGTTCTCTGAAAGAAGGTTTTTAATTGCAGTTGGCATTTCAGAGGCAGACAGGCACTTGAGGCCACCATCTGGCAGGCAGTCACCATGGTCTGTGAGGCTGGCAACACACAACCCACGCATGGCCCCTGAGGCCAGGTGGGCCAAGTCTACTACTGGCTGTCACACACGTCCTCCTATCCAGAACCAAGAGCAAGTCCAGCAACCTCAGAGGAGTCCCTTCATGACTCCTCATGAAAGACAGATAGATCCCCAAGTGGATCAAATACTTTGGCCAACTACTATAAACAAACAAACAAACACCTTCCGATTAAGTCAAAAACATTTTAGGAACGTTTCCCTTCTTTGAACATCTATTGTGTAATTGGAACCTCCAACACAGTGCAACACCTTCTTTTTAGTTTTAAAATTGTATGTGAGCCCTCAGTCCCTAATTATAAGTACCTTGAGAGCAGGAGAGGAGGACCTTTCCTTTAAGTGACAGTCCCACATGGTCTCTGAGGCACCAGGGCCAGCACTGAAGAAGCCACCCCTTGGTTAACTGAGAGATCAGCGTGTGGGCAAACACATGAGGCCTGAAGACATCAATCCTTTTCATGCAAATGTTCTCATAATAATAATAATACTTTTTTAGAACCAAGGATGACCTAATGTAATACTCTAAAAACTCTTTGAAATGCCAGGGAAATCTTTCTTCCTAGTCAAAAACTTAATAAAATATACATTTTTCCACATTGAAATTGCCTACCACAGGGTCAGTAAGTAAAGATTTATCAAGTATCTGTGATGTTCACACAGTCAGAGATTTAATATCAGGTTGGTCTCTGCCTTCCTGTGGTTTGCATCATAGATTGAGAGGCAAGATTATCAAATGCAAACTACTTGCCTTTAAATGCAAACATGAGGTGGGGGGTGCTGATACAGAAATAGCAGTTTCACAGGGGAGGCTATCCTTGAAGGATGCTGGTTTGAGAGGCAGAGGATAGACAAAAAGGCACTCTGGGTTGAGAACATAGCTTGGACCAGGAGAGGTGGAGTAAAATGGGATATGCAGACACTCTAGATGTCAGGTCTCTGAAAACAGAGAATTATTCAATGAACACACCTCCTCCATTTCACAGATGGAAAGGCTGAGAGGCACACGGACATTCCAGGTGTGTGCGTGGCTCATAGGACTGGCTTGGCTAAACCAAGATTTACAACAGGCAAGGAGAGTTGAGGAGGCATAGAAAAAGCCCCAGACCCTGTCCGCCTAATCTCATAATAGAAAAAGATTGTGTTATAAACATGAACTGAATAAATTCAATGCCTCATTTACAAAGTTCAAAGTCAAGAATTAGCAAAGAAATCACTGAATATGGAGAACTGCAGGCCTTAATAAAAACCAATCCTAAATGGACTATTATACAGGTAATTATGATTGAACTGGAGAGGAGGATTGTATGTGTGAGAGTATGTGCGTGTGTGTGTGTGTGTGTGTGTGTGTGTGAGAGAGAGAGAGAGAGAGAGAGAGATCTCCCTTCCTGTGTGACTTATTCCACTGTGGGGATTTAGCTTTGAAGGTTTGGTTTCAGTAGCTTTTTTTGTCTCATGAGTTTAATAGTTTGCTCTGGATTGCTTTAAGAAAACCGCATAAACATAAACTTATATTCACCAAACAAGTAACTTAAAGGATTAAAGGTGTTTTAAAGGGATTAGCCAATAGAATACTCTAAATTAAAAACTTCACCGTGCCTTTATGATTTTAGAAATTTGACTTACAAGGAAATTTTAAAGAAGCCACCTATAGAATAAAACAAGCTGTAGCTACATGGAAAAGTAATTTAGCTTTTCCTAGTGACAAATGTAAAATACCTGAGGTGGAGAGTCCATTTCATATTTCCCTAGTTCACACTACCTACCGCCACTAACTCCAAATAACTTCCAAATATGCACACTCTGTTTTTTTGCTCATCCCTGCATTTCTTGGATCACCAAGGAATGCAATGCAGTTTGAGTTTTCCCACTACTTACTGAATTTGCCTCTTTATTTTTTAATGTAAGTCCCAGAATTGGGTCACATATGGAGACAAAACCCAAACACTGAAAATGACTTTTGCAGATGGAAATATCTATAGTGTTGCCAAAGACAGTATTTCAGAATACCAGCACTTTTTGCCAATATTCAAAAAGCTGAAAAACTTTTAGACCTCTCCATCATGTTCCTCCATCTTTAATGGGGATCGAGTGGACAACACACACTTCTGAAAGCTGCACAAGGGTGAGCAGTTTGCAGCCAAAACCACCATCCATACTTGGCAATTTTAGTTTACCAACAATAAAGATGATTTTAACAGTGCGCTTATCTGGTAAATCCTAAATGTAGGAACTTGACATGTACTAAAACCCAGGAGCATGCTAGGCTGAGGGCAAGAGGAATTCGGTTGAAAAAAATTAAGCCACATCAATGCAAATGAGATAGTATATCCAGGGAAAGAGGAAGAATGTGACATTATTTCATGGAGTGTCAAAATAACAACTTTATTCTTCTACTGGGCAGTGCTTTCAAGTTGGTAGTTTACGCAGAGTAACAGTAACTGAAAACACAATTCTCTGTTGGCTGACATAACTTGGATGGTGTGCTATAGCAACAAGGCAAATAACCCAGAGATTATTGAAAGCAAAAGATGATTAACTCTCCTGGTGACAGTCAAAACAACATTGGTAAATAACACCGTCTGATAGAGGCAAGATAATGAGTACATGATTTATGGAGTTTTACAACATTATATTCAGCGAAAATAATTTATTACTTAGCAGAAAATTTTGCCAACATAAACAAAAGGTGCATTATTTATCTGCTCTGTGAGCACGCTCATATTAAACCCCCGTGGAAAAGTTGGACCATATAAGACATGGTCCGTTTCTCAAGGTGCTTACATTCTTGTAGGGAATGAAAAAAGATGTGAAAAAATGATTTTTACCCAAAGAACTGAAAATGAAAAAAACTACCTGAAGATGTGCTTTTTAAAATGACGTTCTTCATTTGGGATTGAAACAATACTTTATCTCAGAGTACTGAGACAACTTAATGCAAAATGCAAAAACAAATACAAAATCTGGGAAGAAGGAATGTTTAAAAAGATAGCAGCTATTAGAGAATCAGAAAAAACAGGCATCTGAGAGGAGCCATTTGCTTCAATTAAGCAAGGAATTTGAATATCAATTTTCTGTGAGATCGGGCTTTTCATTTATAAGTTTTTTGGTGGACGAGTCCTCTCCCACTTCTAAATGCACTGCAGTATCCTGGTGTACGCCCAGTGCCTGGAAGGTTTTTCAATCACAGTTTTCCTAAGTGTGTGAAAATATCAGTCAAAGCAGATGACTCCCATATTGAAGCTCTGAAAAGGGGCCGGAAATATGACCACACTGTGGGGAGGTACTCCTTTAAAGGGTGAGGTCAAAGACACTTGGTTTCCGACAAACAAATAACCAGGCTGAGAAGCGAGAAAGCAGAGACAGCTATCGAGAGGTGTGTGAGCCAGGTACAGCCCACGGACCTGTTCTGTTTGGGCTAAACTCTTTTCTTTTTAAAATATGAGCCAAGTTTTAAAATTCAGATAATCCGCACGAAAAGCTGGATTTCCAAATCCACTTATGAAAATAAAAAAGATTTGGCAACCGGGGGCCTCCATCATCCCTGACAGTCAGCTGGTTGGGAAAGGTGGTAGCCCATTAAGTCTCCTGAAGCTTGCCTCACCCCTGCCTCTCCCTGGAGTCTCCCAGCTCCCTGCCTGGGCCCAGTGGCCATCTGAATTTTACCATTCATGATTATTCAACATGTCCATTCAATTCTCTCTTCCAACATGAGAGGTTTCACTGAAACGGAAAAATTCAGGGTCACTCTCTAATATGGTATTTTCTAACATGCATTTGATTGTCTACTGTGGATACTCACATTTCAGGTCAAGAAAAAGAAACATTTTCTACTTTAAAAATCAAATCTAGGGCCGGCTGAGTGGCTCAGTAGGTTAAGAGCTCGCTCAAGAGTTTGAGCTCTAAGCAACAGCGGTTCGAGTCCAGCCTGAGCTGAGCAGCCGCTGAGCTGCCAACAGGTGGCAGGATGGCTCAGCTAAAAAAATATATAAAAAAACAAAAACAAACAAACAAAAAATCAAATCTAAGTGGGACAATAATAACAATAATAACTTCCATTATCGCCATTCATTGAATGTAGACCAAACTCCAAGTCCAGTACTAAGTGTGGTGATCATTTCATTTATTCATCACAACAACTGTGTAATTTTGTGTAATCACCATTTTATAGATGGGGAAATTAAGAGTCAAAGAGGTGAAATAACTTATCCAAGATCAATGAAAGATAACAAATGAGAGACAAAGCCATAGGTCACAGGTAACCCATCAAACTCCCTGATGCTAACAATAAAATAGATATTCTCATTGGTAAGGCTGAAGAGAAGGGATTTAACTCATTCCAGTAGAAGACAAAGACACTGAGTGTGGCTTACAGGAGTTATGGGAGGTATGTAGGGGCAGGGGGAGCAGTAAGTTTCTTAGAAAAGAGATTTGGTTCTTTGTAATTCCTTCACTTATTTTAGGAGACATATAAAACAGGGGCAACTTGGTAAAATCCAAGAGTTTTAAGGTCAAAGACTTGAGAGTGAGTTCAGGATCTTGCCAGCATTAGCTGTTGGACCAAGCAGAAGCCGTTTCTCAGAACCTCCATTTCCTGATCTGTGAGATGGTACTTTCTAGGGTCAGGATGAAGAAAAAAATGTGTTTGAAATACATGTGAAAATTGTAGCCAATAAAAAGTGCCACACAAGCACTCTCTGGTTAGAAAGTAACACTGCATGCAATGTTCTGTCTTGGGAAAGAAAATTATAGGCAAGGCAAGACATGGTAATGATGTGTTTGGGCAATCTACTCCTGCTCATCAATAGAATGCAGCAGTTTGATGACTTCTAAATAATCTTTCAGGAAATTTGAGTGAAGAGACAAGTTGAAATATAATAACTTTTTGTTACCACTATGCTTCGATGCTTTCAAAGAGATACAATCCAGTCGATCAGTGCTACAATGAAGTCTTCAAGAGTGCTTAGGAACCAAGTGATTCAGTTTTAAAATATTGTTCATAGCCAGTTTAGGATCAAGGTCAATTTTCAAATTCTGTGCTGACGGCGCAATATTCAACAAGCAAGAGCTGATCCGCTTTGGCTTTGAGACACTCAGTATGTTATCTGGCAATCTTCTAATAAAATTAGTGAGTTTGACATGCAGAGATGGGGAGGCAATGAGGCGCCTTAAGATTATGGAATTCTAAAGCGTTGCGAGCAAGTTAGGTTCAACTTTCTTTCTCAAGGAAACAACACCAATACACTTGGATTCACAGCTGATGAAAGAATAGGAGAATATGAGCAACCATTTTACGAGCTTTTAAAGTATCTAGTTAAGAAGTGTTCTGTGCCATTCAGATCTATGGAAAGCAGTATTTCTTAATCTCTTCTCTTTGAGGCCATTTACTCATGGAGACATTAATTATGTGATATTGCAATACAATTTCTAGTGGAGGAGAATTCACCATGATGGGAGTGGAAGCGAGTGGCAATAGAAAAGGCCCTGAACCAACTGTGAGCTGGCTTCATGTCCCTGGGCAATTTATTAGCCACTCTCTGTGCCTGTACTCTGACCAGTCAGACAGATGCACTGAACATGATGATCCTTAAGGTCCCTTTCATTTTGGAAAATATTCACAATTCAACCCTCAAAATGCAAAAAAGCTGAATAATTCAAATATGTTCCAGCTTAGACCTGGCAGACCTGATTCAATAGAATGAGATGCTATGTTTCGGCTTGTAAGAAAAATGGCTTCAAGACTGTCAAGCAGGGCATTTAGATTTTGGGTTGTTTTCTCTGATAATTGAGTAACCACCTTTGAAACTTCCTAGTATGCTATTTCAGTGTCGCATCCCCCCTTAACGCTCACATACAGACTTAAACCTGAAGCCTCCAGCTGATCGGACTTGCGAGAACAAAACTCCTCAGTGTCATCTGTGCATCACGAGGTCAGAAGGAAGGAAAACTATGGAAGGATCACTTTCCACTCAGCCCCTGTAGGCATTTCCTCTAATTTTATGGGGGATGTGGAGGAAATTTTGATTGAGAGCAGAGACATTTACTGTAACAGTTTAAAACACGCTGAGCATGCTTCTAATGTTCCTAGTCTAGGTTTACTCTGAATCCATTCTCTGGGCTCAGCTTGAATGATGAGTAATAAGAACAAAAGGCATGATTGTGTAAAAATATCCTATTGTTTGATCAAAGCCTTGATTGTGTCTGACAAATGGTTGTGGAAGATTAATATTACTGTTCCCATTTCGCAGAAGAGAAATGTATTTAAGTAACTTGCGGGGTTGGCTGTAAGCTTCCTAAGGGCAGGGACTGTCACTTGTCTTGTTCCATGATGACAGCCTCGGCCCAGGGTCTGACACATAAATAGAGGCCCAATAAATGTTGATGGAATTAAAAGCCAAAATTGAAAATCAATCTCCTTCTACTATATCATCCATTCAAGGCCGATTTTCCCCAAAGGGCAAATTAAGAAAAATATAGTCAACTTTAAAACAATGAATGTGTGGGAATCACACTTCTAGTATAATTTCACTGATATATTAAAACAATGATCCACTTCTAAAAGAACTTGGGGAGGCTTTTATTTGACTACTAGCAGCCAAACCATCCTTGACTACGTAGCATAAGAGGACTAAAAGGCACCTTAAGATTTGCTTTGGTTTCTGAGATAACACCAAACACTTTGAAACCTGCCACCCCTGCCCCTCCACACACACACTTCATGTTTTTCAAGCAGAGGAAGTAAAATAAAAAAGAAACAAGTTTCATGCATTGTTAAGGCTTCAAGAAAGGACAACAAAGAGCAGGAAATCTGAAATGAAATCTGAGAATCTGCCTTTACGCTGGGCAACTGTGCTTGTTTTCTCACAGTGCACTTGGATGAGAAAGGGGGACGCTAATCTTTGCCTTTCCTGGGCATTACTCATTGCCGTCATGACCTTCATGTTGTTTGCAGTAAACAGCAGAAAGGTCTCTCGTGAGATAAGCAGCTGCCATTTGTATGATGCTACCCATCGATAAGTGAAACGTCAATTTCCCTCCAAGTCCTAACAATCCCACTGAAGTTGGTGAGAAGACAGGACAGCATGGACATGACGACATTATTTCCTTGTCAACAGGTTGTGGCAGAGTCTAGATTCCAGGAGCCATTTTAATATGGAAAATGAGAAACCACTCAAACATCTTTGAAGTACATTCTTCTCACATAGTATTGGAATATGGTGGACTCCTTACGACCATGAGGAATGACCACGTTTGCATACTGAAATAACATTTACTACTAGAGATTGACCTTTGACTAGGAAGTCAAATTATAACATGTTCTAGTTCTTAAGGCGGCTTAACCACTCAAACATCTTTGAAGTACATTCTTCTCACATAGTATTGGAATATGGTGGACTCCTTACGACCATGAGGAATGACCACGTTTGCATACTGAAATAACATTTACTACTAGAGATTGACCTTTGACTAGGAAGTCAAATTATAACATGTTCTAGTTCTTAAGGCGGCTTTTCACGCAAGCTCTGGTCCACAGCTAACCTTTGCGCCTCTGATTTGCACCCACATGCGATCTTATCTGTGACACCGACCTAGGAGCGAGAGCCGAGTTGCGTAAAATGCTACATGGCCCCAGAGGCGACTGCGAAAGCACATTTTTTACTACATTTCTATCTTTTATCCAAAACTACAAAGCTCAAGGTTTATTAAGTCAAAATCAGCGGTATAAAGAAGTAAGTTCAGAAGTCACAGAGCGTTTCTGTCCTGGGAGAAGCTGGTGTATGAAAGTGGGGGACCGTGGAGCAGCGAAGAGGGGATACTGCCCTCAAGAATACTGCATTCTAAAGTCAAAGGACCAGACTGGAGCTGCACCGTGTAATGTGGTGGCCATATTGGCTTTTGAAATCTAACTTTAGTTAAATAAAACCACATATTCCGTTTCAAGTCTCACTAGCCATTTCCAAGGGCTCGGTAGCCATGTGTGACTAGGAAAGATTGCTATCACCACAGACAGTTCTGCTGGACAACACTGATAGAAAGAAATCCAAAAGGCTAGGTTCCTCAGGGTCCAGGGAGACCTGACACCAAAGGCTACAAGGAAATGGAAGGAAAAGTAAAGCAGAGATAGAAAAGGAGTCTCACTAGGAAAAGACAGGACTAGTGGGTTGGGTGCCATTTGTAATTCAAGTTCTATCCTGATTTCTTAAGGGGTGTGTCTGGTATTAAATGGTTGGCTTTCTGTCACATCGCTGCTGAGGCAGGAGCAGGCGACCATTAGGCATAAGGGCTAGAGTTCCACAGTAAACCTATAAGCCATGAGTGGCAGCGGCAGAAGGTTCCAGAAGTAAGAAAAATGGACCGAACTTGCTTGCAACAAGCTGAAACCTGTGAGGGCTCAAGTCAGCTGGCATAACCCCTCAAAATGCAAATCCCTGTGCCTGAGATAAAAGACGGTTTAAAAAAAAAAAGTAAGGCTTGTCTGACTCCTAAGGTATTAAGTAATTCTTATTAAACCCCATTTCAATGACTGAAACATAACTCAGAGCCGAAGCCCAGATTAAGTTTCTCGTCAAAGCCCACATAAGCCTGTAGCAAGGAAATTAACATTTTATATATATAAAAAAAAAAATACTGGCCTTTTTTTGTCCAGGTTTTTTGGAGGGTTTAAGTCACAAACATGCCAAATACGGGTGAGTTTCTAGAAGAACATAGCAGAGAGGTGACCAGAGTGGGGAAATTTATTCACCGGGGAAAATCCCAGTGGCCTGGGGCAAGCTGCTTCACTGGGCTCCTGTGATGGAAGCGAAACCTAATTAGAAGCATTCCTCCAGGGCAGGTTTTCTCCTCGGAGACTCTTACCTGCCTCTTCAACTTCTCTTTACCCAGGGTTTCCAGGAGTTTGGATGCTTTATAATCCCTAGCACTCCACAGGCATTGCCTTTAAGCATAATTTTTTTCTCCCGCAAGACAATAGTAATTTTACACCCCTTTTAAGATGAAAACTAAAAAACACAGATGATAAAAGGCGTCTGGGTGGACCTTCCTACAACAAAGTATTATAATTAGAGTGCATCACTAAAAAATATTTCCATAACCGTTAAAATATGTCTCCAGGACAGAAACACTCTAAATCCCAAAGTCCAGGAATGGAAAGGTACAAATTATTTCATGTGTCCCACTAAGATTGTGGGCACTAAGAAATGTGCCTCTTCAGAGGACTGAAGGAAAATGGGAATTTTACGGATGCTCTATAACTGTTGTGTTCATTGGGGTAGTCAATAGCCCCAGGTGGCTCTTGATATTTAAGTTAATTGAAACAAAATATTTAAAATTCAGTTCCTTAGTTGCACCTGCCACATTTCAAGCCACACGTGGCTACTGGTTACCAAGTTGGACAGCACCGATCGATATAAGATACTGTGACAATTTGCAGAAAGCTCTACTCATAGCGCTGCTCTCCAAGATGGCTACCTAATTTGTCCCAATATCGTCACGGAGATTATGAAGTAAAAAGCTCCCTAAATATCAAGTTTCTGGGCTACTGGCAACCTTCTCCACTTTGGTGAATTCCTAGCAGTGGTTTATATTATATATGTTGTATAATCAACCCAACCTCCCATTAAAATGGCATTCGATATAATAAAAGTGTTCCACTGAGGCTCCACCTAAATGAAACTCTAAATTCTTCAGGATTCCAAAAGTATGAAGTGTATGTTTGAGATACTTGAGGTGCGAGCATATCAGAAAAATGTCTGAGTCAGGAAAATGTCTATGAGTGAGGCACAGGCCAAAAAAAAGGCACTCTCTGGAATTAATAAATCTGTGTCCTCCCCCAGAGAATTCAGCAGGTTACACTGCGCAGACAGAACCTAAGGATAAGGTGGGAATACTGAAAGTTCTGGGACGTTTAAGAGTTTCCCCATGTATCTTTTCAGGTACCAAGAAGGGATGATTGTTTTTAAAAATCATGAAGTGCTGATGATGAAACCCTAGCCCCAATGTGGGATCAGAAACAGGAAGGGCCCAGATGCTGACTTGATGCATAGGGAGGTGGTGATGGGCTCCCCTGACATCTGCTAACTGCAGAGGCATTATGGGAAAGAAACAGAGAGAGTCGCTACCTTCACATCATCACCAACTCCTGGCCTTGCCACAGTTTAATTATATCATTCTTCTACTTACAATTTGCCAGTGACTCAGAGACTTAAGCCTAAACTACATGGCTTGGCATTTAAGGCCTCCACAACCTAATTACATTTCTTCTGAACAACCCCGTTATCAAAAACCCTTTGATCAGTTAACTCCTTCTGCCTTTTCCACCCCCAGCATTTCCACCTCCCCACAAGATCTACCAGTGTCTGGCCAAGGGATGATCCCCAAGGTGGCCAACTCAGCTCCCAGAAAGGGTTCAGTGAGCTTTGCTGTGACTGGGAGAAGGAACTCAGGGAATGGCGTCTCCAAGGTCACCTAGTGTCTGACACTCCATGAGGAGAGGCCCAAGGCAGTTAGCACGCGGATTGCCCACATTGGCTGTGGCTCGGGAGAGCTGGAGAACTCCTCTGGGTGGTGGGTGGACATAATCCCAAGCAAGCATCTTCCCAGCTGCCCGTTTCCTGGAAGCAGGTGGAGAAGTATGACTTGGTCTAACAACTCGACAATGGTGCCACTGAGTTGTATCCAGCCTTTCAGACCCGGGTCAACTGTTTTGTCCTTTGGAAAGTCATCCTTACCACTCATCACCAACACAACCCACGGGGATCTGCCTACTTTGGCCTTGATTTTTAACCCCCTTCATTGTGAGGTAGCCTCTGAGATGGGCCTATATTTATCCTATTCTGCAGGTGAGTTTCCAGCAGGTAATGGATTTTGAGTCTCCCAAAGCTCTACTCCAAAACCTGCCTCCTATTTGTTATACTGGATTTAGTAAAACAGTCAGAAGATG
Organism: Hipposideros armiger; assembly: GCF_001890085.2. NCBI lineage: Eukaryota > Metazoa > Chordata > Mammalia > Chiroptera > Hipposideridae > Hipposideros > Hipposideros armiger. Next base: position 373,043 of record NW_017731774.1, on the reverse strand, counting down.
GGAGGTTTTGAACCCAGTAAATGGTACTTATTTGCTGGGGGATATCAAGTTAAGTACCTTGACCTCTTGGATCAATTTCCCCATTTGTAACCTGCCTGAAATAGGCTAGGTCAGTGTTTCTCAACTAAAGTTCCACATCAGAGTCATCTGGGGATCTTTTAAAACAGTACTGATGCCAGCACCCTACCCAAGGGCAAATAAATCAGAACTTCTAGGGGTTTGGCTCAGGCCTTAGAATTGTTATATAAGCATGCTAGATGATTCTAATGTGCACCTAGAGTTGAGAAAAAAAAATAGTAAAGGATTTATTCTATACGGATTGAAGAACTCAAAGGGAACAAACTTAGGGGTTAGAGATAAGGGGAATGGCAGCGCTGGACAGAAGTGGACAGGCCTACATGCTATGCGTCAGTTCGCCTAGCTGCTAAGCAAAGTCACAAACTGCATTATTGCAGAATCTTATCATACATGTAAACAGGTAGCGTCAAGCCCAACCCAAACAATTCTCTGCTAACGTTTTAAGATGAGACAGGGATCATTAACATAATTGGCCCCAAGGCATTTAGCTGCTATTGTACAAATTCTTCCTGGAAGATCATATTTTAGATTAATTTTTAAGCATGGGTTTTATGAGTTCCTATATTTTTAAAGGGTGGAAATCCTTACCAAATCACCAAGGGGACAATAAACTTAAAAGGAGATCTTTTTGAAAGATCTGAGGAGCAGGTTTCCTGAGAAAAATGAATTCTAAAGTGTTTTGACCCCACGAGGCAAAATGAAGAGTGAGTTCAAGGAGAACAACGTGAGAAAGTTTGTCTCCCTTTAGAGCAGCGGTTCTCAACCTTCCTAATGCTGCGACCCCTTAATACAGTTCCTCATGTTGTGGTGACCCCCAACCATAAAATTATTTTCATTGCTACTCTATAACTGTAATTTTGCTACTGTTATGAATCGTAATGTAAATATCTTTTTGTTTTCCGATGGTCTTAGGCGACCTGTGAAAGGGTCGTTCGACCCCCAACAGAGGTTGCGACCCACAGGTTGAGAACCGCTGCTTTAGATAATCCAGCAAAGAAGTTAAAAAGGTAAACAGGTCCTTAGATCAGAGTTAACAGTTGTGGATAATCTTGTCCTTCAGAAAATCACAAAACTAAATAGATATAACACAAACTAGGTAACTTCTAAGTCAACATATTCCTATAATTTAATTTCTCTTCCTAGTCTCTTGATATTTTTCTTCTTTATTCCACTAAACAAATACATATTGAGCACCATCATATATCAGATCTGAAGAACCATTCCTGAAATGGACAAAATTTGAGTATGCTTATTGGTACAATTACATTTGCCTGAACAAGATTCAGTAGGTAAAAAAATCACGGTTTTTAAAGGATTATATATAAATGGTATTACTCCAGAAGATTTACTATCGAATACTTTTAAGAAGAAAGTGCATAAATAGGTAACACTAAAACCTAATGTAGTTTCAAGAAAATCTCCCCAATTATAAATTCATGAACCCAGTCGTTATTGAACGAAGCTCATCTTTTCAAGGAAATTTTCACCAAGAACGAAGGATGAGAATGATTGTCAGTTCCAAGTCCGTTGGAAAACTGATCCTGATGAAAACTGGTGGAAAAGAAGACACAGAAGTCCATACTAAAGTGTGGGAGCTGATTGGATGTGACTCCCTAACCAAACTTAAGTGAAACAACATCACGACTCAACTTCTCTTTTTGTGTTGTGGGCAAAATAGCTTATGTAAAGCAAATTGCAGGAAAGCAAGAATACAAATTAGCTTTGTGTGCTGGCAAACCGAATACAGTTTCTGCTAATTGAGATCATCCTTTATCATATCCTTTGAAAATGTCGTAATCATGCAAGTAGGCTTTGCTACTCCTTAAGGCATAACCTCTTTTATATAAAAGGAATTTGACTAAATATTAGATGTCTATGTTACTTGTCTTATACCAGTCAAAACAAACTTGTTCTTCTCTAGATCGTTATGCAGACATTCATGTTTAAGAAGTTCTGTAAAAGGAAACCCAAGACACTACTTGACCTCTATGCCAATGTGATGAAGAAGCACCCTTCCTATGTAAAGACACCCATGTCCCTGATTATGTTAAGCACCTTGAAGCTCTGGGGATGAGTAAAACTACAGGACTGCAGAAACTGCCATAGTGTTTTTGTAAATGGCAACATCTGTCTACTGACAATGGTGACCTACCCCTCAAGAAGACAGACGCCATGGTGCTTACAAGAAACACTGTCCCCACAAGAAAAAAGGAGAAAGAAAAATGACTCATTATATAACTTGAACTCCAGTAAGACTGGTGGACAAAACCCTCAAGGAAGTGTGTCTTGAGAGGAAATCCTCGTCTTAAATGTGGCTTCCAATCTTCGAGGCCAAGAACAAGGCTTCCAACATCAAACCTTCCATCCCCTCTTCTACAATTTAGCTACAAAAATACAAAACCATGACATAACCATAGTTTATATCTTGGGTTTACTCAGAAATTAAGCACCGAGGAAATACAATGACTAAAAATGGTAAAATGATGAAAACAACAAATGTGTGATACTTTACAAAGCCTCAGATGGCTTCATCTTTCTGGGCCTCCATTTCCATAATATCTGTAAAACAGGATAATTATATCCATCTCAGAGGGTTGTTTCCAAAATTAAATATGACATGCGAGTGAAACTGTTTTATAGATAAGAAAGCATTCTATTAACATAAGAGATTATTAAAAATTATTATAACCACACATGGTCAATATGTTTTCTTCAAAGTTGCCAGACTCAAGTTTTATCGCCTGGCTGCTCTTTCCTCTGTTAAGTCTCAATGATAGAGAAGTTTTTCAAATCACTTCTCTTTTCCATTTTCCTGGCATTAGTTTTTCTCTGCCTGGACAAGTCGGCAAATGACTATTTTTACAATGTTTGTTGTGATTTTAATATTCATTTGACAGCTATTTTAACAACAGAAGACCTTTTATATGTTCCCAAGAGATATGCATCAAATGGGGCTGTGGGCAGAAATGTTGACTAAAATCAGGACCTTCCACTGCAGCCCGGACACTGCTGACTAGGTGCGCACAAGTGGCTGTCAATCAGCAGGGTCACCAACAACCCACTCTGGCACTTTCCCTTTCTTATAAATTCAGGGCCCTTCAATTTAGAGAACAGGGGCTAGGTCTGCCTCCATGACTATATTGTGTAACATGAAGTGACACAGGATCATCAGACTTTCCCCAGGTTTTCAGCGGCTCATTCCAAAGACTCTCCTTAACATAAATTTTACACACATATATATATATATACACACACACACACACACACACACACACACACACACACACACACACACACACATATATATATGGAGAGAGAGAGAGAGAGAGAGAGAGAAGGAAGAACACAACTGTTTTGACCGACAGAACATAGGTAATGCGGACATCTATCATTTAGTCAATTGCTTCTATATAAAAGAAGTTATACCTCAAGGAGTAGCAAGGCCAATAGGCTTGGAGCTGGATTGATTGTAGCTACAACAGTCATTCAAGAAGTAAACACTGAACTGTTAAGAAACTAGATTCCGTCCTGTGCCCTGAAGACACCATAAGCATCTCGTTAATAAACTGATAACAGGAAACAGTTTGACAAAATGCTTTGTAACCGTGATGAATAAATATAAGTAATTATATCATGGCCACAAACATCCTCACCAATATCAACATCCAAATCTTGGCAGACAACTGTTTTCAGCAGTGTGAAAGCTTACCAGTGGCACATCAAATTAAAAGTATCCTATCTCAACCATTTCCAGTAAGCACCCCCAGGATATGAAGACAGAGAACTCTTATTTCATCTCCTCTCTCCCCTCGATAGAGCAGGTAGGGCATTGCTAGCCCACGTCTAATGTTATGAAGTCAGCAGCAGCTCCAGAATTTTCAGAGGAGGGGCTCCGCAGGTGATGATCCTGCTAGAAGTGGAGCTGGTCTGGAAGCTGTGTTGGCTTCAGAGGCACACTACCTCTGGTTTCTAGGCTGCACGTCCATGCAGGGTGGCTTTACAGGGAGCTGATGGAGACGAGGGTGGAGGAGGAGGCTGAAGACCTTCAAGACCGTCCCTGGAGACCCACTCCTAGGAAGCACCCATCTAAGACAGCCTTCATATTTCAGTCTCCTAGTCACACACCTTTTTTAACAGGAGTCACCTTTGCAATATGAGGTGTTTGCCCTCAGCCAAGTAGAAGGGTGTCTTCAGACACTCTCCATGCCCCAAGAAGCATTCACGTAACTGCCCCTTCCCCAGCCATCCCAATGACAGGAGATAACCTATGATTCATAAAAATGAAAGACAGGAGTGGCAAACACTGTCCTGAGTCAGATGGTATGGTTTACTTTATGACTTTTTCTGGCCTCTCCAGTCATCACATTAGGCCCACTATAAAAGATTCACATACAAGAAGATAAATGAATCAAAGGCAGTCTGCGATGGATGGAAAAACAACAGCCCTTAACACCCACAGACTGCAGCTCCCTCAAATTCACAGAAGCTGAAGACTGAAGACAAAGGAAACCTCTATTGTAAAGGGCAACTTACCCATATCAGATCATTTGAAATCTCCCACAAGCCCATGTTCTCTCAGACAATACTATAGGTGGCTATAAATAGCACAGCCATTGATGACATACTCGGTGGTGAAAAGATACGTAGTTTAGGGAAAATGTGTGCGTGTGTGCATGTGTGTGTGTGTGTGTGTGTGTGTGTATGTGTGTGTGTGTGTGTGAGTGTGTGATGTCACCCCGTCTTGGATTGATAAGCAGTTTTTCCCTGGCCTTTAACGAGTCCCAAACAGCAATAATATTTTAGTGAGAATGTGTGCTGAGTGCTAGAGAAGAATCAGAAGGTTCTATCTCAAAGGGTTTTCATTCTAGTTAAGAGTTAAAACACACACACATACAGCCCCATGTAGCTTGATGGCCAAGGTCACCTGAGTGAGAACAAGGCCTATTCGAGGAACTGAAAAGGAGAAAAGGAAATCTGACTGGGGTAAGAATAACAGAAGACCCCCCCCCCCAAAAAAAGGGGCATCTGGCCAGGCATTATTTCAGAAGATGGAGGCGTTGTAGGGTCTAGGTAGAGAATAGGAAACTGGGAGGAGCAGAAAATTTCTAAATTTTCAAGTTAGAAAATTTCAAAGCAAAAGGATGTGAGGAAACCTGGGTAGAAGTGGAACCAGGGCCTGGGGCATGTGCAAGGGTTGAAGGGGAGATGGGAGGGGTCTGGTCTCTTACAGGCATGTAGTCATCAAATCGTCCTGTATCCCATCTGTGTGTCTTAAAAAACAAGGAGACTGCTGCAGCTCCTGACCTCCAAGAGGAACATGTAATCACCTGGGTCCGTGCAGAGATCCATGGAAGGTTTTCTAGCGGGGACCACCTATTCCCAATGCTGTGTGTGGAGGTGGGGGGAGATGTGACTGATGGTAATGTATGTGTGTTGAAGTGATCAGACACAAGAGGTATCCGTGGGCAGAAACCAAAGAGGAGATTCTTACAGATGACAGAAAATAGGCATTCAGAGTTGCATTGCGGTAGCGTAATGTTAAGAGCAAAAATGAAACCTAATGGTTATACATTTCGTGTAACTAGGTTCCTGTTGTAAATAAATGGTTGATTATGAGACTCTAGGTATTAAGATTTTAAAACTATTCTGATGAATAAGTTAAGATTTGATGCAACAGGAGATACAAGTTGCAATGGAAATGTTTTTTTTTCTTTCTTTCTTTCTTTTTTTTTCCAAGTATAGTTAAGATGTCAAAAGAAAAAATAAGCCAGAAAAGAAAATTACTTGGAAAAATGAGAAAGTAGTTGTGAGAACTGGTTGTTGTAACTGACAGGGACCCATAATTCTTGAAGAAAAAAGTAACTGAGGTGCAAAAAATTGCCTTATGATGAGTAAAATACAGAAGCCAATGGTGGCACTCTCAAAAGAGTCTAAAATAAATGTTGAGAAATTCAGGAAAAATTTAGTGAGTCCTCACCGAGCAACAACCAAATAAGTTTCTCAAAGCAAAAGATGGGTTTTTTTGTTTGTTTGTTTTTAAATGTTGAAGAGTAGACTACTTCCTGAAAGCCTGACATTAACTCATTAATTTGGGGTACACACTTTGTACACAGCAGAGTGCTACATATTTTAAGAAACGCCCACATGTAATAGCTCTTCATTAAGGCCTACAAATGTCACAGCGGACTGTGATGAAACGCCTCATGAGTAAACCTGATGAATGCAGTGAGTTCAGCAGAGAAACAGATCCCTGGGACCCACAGTTGGTCCAGGGACATTCGGTGGAGGGAAGAGCCATGCAGGATGCTCTGGGAAAACAGACTGGTTAAAACGGATAAATTGACTTGCCTTCGGTGCCATCTCTCTTCTGCTAGCCTTAGTGCATTAGTCACAACCAGTTAAAACGGGCCTTGTCGTTTAGGAGGAGTCAAAACACCCTCGTAAAACTAGGGGCTACTCTTCCTGGACTCCCCTTCCTCAGGGACAGAACTGAGCCCGATCTGACCCGCTGCAATTAGTGCAGATCATTTGGCTCCTCTGTCCAAAATGCTTCCATGCTGTTAGAGAGTGCTTCTCAAACCTCAGTGCGTACATGAATCACCTGGGGATCTTGTGAAAATGCAGATTCCCGTGCAGCAGGTCTGGGGAGGGGCCCAACATGCTGCGTTTCCAAGAAATTCTCAGTGATGCTGATGTTGCTGGTCCCTGGCCCACCCTTGGAGTCGCAAGGTATTAGAACATCTTTAGTTGTAAGGGATGCTATAAAAGCATGGTTTAGGGGTGGGGAATGCTGGAGCTCAAGATGTAGGCCTCGATGCATATGGTAACTCATGAAAGGTAATGTTAAAAGGGATGAGGCTCCTGAAGGACTCAGAAAGGACACGCAAGGCTGCCGGCTCGAGGTGATGGAAAACAGGAGACAGCAACAAAGGGGAAAAAAGGCTGCCAGTTGCTCATTAGAATAAATAAACAGGTGATAAGAGGGGCAATTAAAATCATATGATTCATTATAACAGAAATTAGAAGAATTAAAGTAAAAGTGCGGGGGGGGGATAGATTATTAGGAATTATTTTGTAACAGTGTAATTTAAGGGACATCAGGATAGTGAATGCAAAATATGTTACTTTTTTTTTCTTTTTCGTTTTACATATTTGAGGGAAAATTTTATCGCATTATTCCCCAATACTATGGGTCTTAGAGAATACAACATAAGCATGCTATGTAGCAACAAAATAGCCATTCAAAGAAGTAGTCGCAAGTGCTCCTCTGTGCAGATTGCTTCATACAGAAATGCAATTATGGTACTCAGAGCTACTCCCCTGCCTAAAAAAGCAGTCTGGAAACTGCCAATCTGTAGCAAATTTTGTCTTTTCTGAGAATATTTTAAGAAAAGTGGCAGAGAAATCTTTGAAAGGCAACAGAAGACTAATTATATTCAGACAAGTTTCCTTTTTCTCCCCCAAAACACAGAAGGTTCTTCAGGACTTTCTTTTCCTAGACATAGAAAAGCATTTCATAATTCTCTGCCTTTGGAAAAAAGCTTCACAGACACTTTTACCAAGTCAGAGGCAGGGGAGAATGAAAACACCGTAATTAACCAGAGAAAAATGGGATTACCACCAAAACCAAGTACGCCTTTTCTTCAGCACGGAGTGAGTGCTAGCTGAAGTAAACATACCATTTAGTCAGGATGTATGCTCGGGCACCTGCACCAGGAAATCGCCAAAATAACTAGGGTGTCTTTTTCTTTTTTTAACAGTAGTCATCTCCAACAAACTCCAAGTGGATGTTTGTGGTATTTGTCCATTCTGACCTGTTATAACTTTCGATAGCTTTCTATTTTGATTAGTTAAGGGTTATGTTTTCTAAGTCAACTTCAATGGCTTCCTCTACTAACACACGGAATGAAACATTTCAATGGAAAAAGCGGAAACTCCCGTCTTGTCTAATTCTTATCACTGTATCAGCGGGACCGAAGGACTTAAGCAGGTCACCCAGACACCTGGATTGCTGGTATAGCATGTTTTAGTCTTCACCTGCCTCCTAGGCAGAGTCTTAATCTCAAACTAAGGGGTAGATCTGGGTTACCTTTCATTCAAGATCAAAGTTTTCTGATAATTACATATTTGGGGAGATGGGGAGGAGACATTTTTTATTTATTTTCTAAGCCAACAAGCAAATCCTACCATTAGGCAGAGAGGCAGGTCTTATAGAAGCTGAAGCCCATAAATTTCAGGGACACTAAGAAAAAGAATACAAAAATTAATAGAAATTTAGGTATGAAAGAGAACACGTAGAATTTAAAATGACATCTTACGAATTACAATTTTTTTAAAAAAGCTATAACTAACACAATTATGAAGTTTAAAAGAAAACAAATATTTGTGTTAATTAACTGTGTGATACACCTCTGAAATATTTGTGCTACATTTTCCAGTTGCATACTCTTTGATTACCTCTTCCAGTGATATTTTGCAACATTCTCTATAGAGAGAATAGAAAAATAGTTTAATCTCTCCTCTAGAACTGTTGATCAAAATTTGTCACTTAAGTGTCTTTCAGCTTCATAACTCATTATAAGTAATGTCATATAAATGTTTTGGATTGCCTCTAAATTTGGGAAAACCTCTATCAAGTTTCTTTTACATATGAGCTGTAACGTTCAGGGCATTGCAAGATTCCTTAAATATTCTTTAACTTGATTCTTTAACACTCATTAACCACATTGCCGGGGCTCGTGCCAAAGCCCGAGGATGGGCCTGTACCAGGTTGAGAAGCCTTGAGTTAAATTCCATTCACTTCACGGTAAATTCACCTTGGAGTACTATATATATTCCCTACCTATTTATGCATATTTAGCACATATTTACTGCCTGTTTTGCTCAGAATACCTAAACTAAACTCCTTGATGGCATAACTATTCCATGATTCAGTGAAGCCTATCACCTGATGTGTACATTTAATTTTCCCATTGAGGAGGTCACACGACCAGTTTGACGTTTGACTATTATGTGTATGAATCAAACATTATTTTATTTCGCTAAAAAAATTAAATGGGGTAACATATGAAAAAAAATGCTAAAGCATTAGAAAAATGTTGGATATTATTATTGCTCTTATTCTCTAGAGTCTCCTACCACCCATGCTATAATGGAGAAGTCATTTATGTCAGTTGAGGCAGCCTAGTCTCAGTGTAACATAACAATTAGGGTCTAGGTCCCCAAACCAGACCATCTTGGTTCCAACCCCAGTAAAATCATTGGCTAATCAGGTGGCCTCCATTAAGTTTCCTAATCTCTATAGAGAATTTATAATGAACACTACAAAATCTACCTCACAGAGTTGTTCTGAAGGTTAAGTAATCCAGATGGAGCGCTCAGCCTGATCCAGGCAGTAAACAGTAAGATCTGAACATGTTAGCTACATACGTTATTCGAAATCCTATGCATGAAGGCTCGTGAGGAAAGATAGGAACACCACTCACAGGGAGCATGAGGCCAATTCCATTTCCCTGTGTAGAAAAGTCCTGCAGAGTTTTAGGATGACCACAGTCATCCACAAAGCAGCAGAGTGAGTTTCCTCCAAAGTCAATGAACCTTCTGCCATGAATTCCAACTTCAACAACATATAAAGAGCCACTGTGACATATGCTAAGAATACACACCTGACCCCATGTTTTTCTTCAAAGACATTTATGTTTGTTCTGCCAAACCCCTAGTTCTCTAAAATGCATAGCTTAGACAATCCTATACCTTTTAAGAGTGCTTTTTACTTCTTTACACTCTTCCGATATTCTTATTTTCCTTAAAGAGGCTTGAGAGGGTCATGGAACACTCACATATAATATTTACCACAGTAGAAGACAATATCCCGATAAGCTTCACCTTGCCCTAGCGTTCCCTTCAGGAAAATACAAACTACAAAAAAAAGTGAATTTCTCAAAGGAAATACAACACTACAATTACAAACTCAACTTTTTCATTAATGAGCAATCCCTCCACTCCAGGGAAAATATGATACAATCAATAAAAACTAAGTTTGTCCCCAACACTTCCGAAAAGGAATACTGTTGATGTCAGACCCACCATGGACATTGAAAAGCCCAGAGCAAGAGGCTAGATGGGGGCCCACATACCATGGCTCAAATATTGAACTTTATAAATAAACAGACCAACTGTGCCATAAAATAGGTTTTATCCTTCTACCTTGACTGAAAAGTATGTCTTCATAATGTCTTGGAAGAACCAAGTACGACTTTAAAGCTCTTGAACTACAACTTGAAGTCCTTCCCTGGGTGTTTTGGGGAAACATCATCGCAGGCCTAGCCAACAATCTGCCTCCCTCTTTCCTCGGCCGGTTCCATCACACATCGAGAGAGACCGTGTGACATGTGTATGGACAACCAAGCATTCACATTACCCCACACATACGCAGCTGTCCCTTAACCAGCCCTCCAGCGCACAACCAGTGGCTATGAAGGCCCTCAGGGAGATGGACCCAAGGGCCCATGTAGGCTGTAAAAGCTGGTCCAGGGCCATCTGGATGGTGAATTTGGGGTTCCCAAGTACCTGAAACACAGGTAAAGCAAAGTTTGGACTGAGAGGCCAGAATCTCTTCATCCCATGTACGGGGGCCTAACCAGAGAAGAATAAAAGCAGTACCCTCTAAAGCCCAGAGCAGAGAATCTTTTGTTTCAGATGAGCTGAAAAAATTGGGGGGATATATCTCATCAGAATAAAGAAAAGAAGGAGGGGGGGGGAGAGGAGAAGAAAGAACCATGTGTTGAAAGCAGACAGCCTTTCCCAAATACAATCTCACCAGTCATAGGCATTTACCCTGCAGCTCAATTCATTCTAATGATCTGTAGCTTCAGCCCTGTAAACAAAACACAGATGCTAGGGAACCCTTAAGGGCCTAAGCAACGTATCCTAAGTTGACTGCATCCAAGGAAGTAGTTGATCCATGGTGAGAGCCCATACCCAAAATGCTGATCATAGCAAGGAAAAGGCCAGATCCTTTCATGAAGAGAAGAATCTTAGTCACTACAAGTTTACAAATTAGTTGGACCGCAAAAGTTAAATCCTCCTCCTTTGTTATGTTGGATAACTTCCACTCTTTCTGCTCTCACCAGCAGTTGAGGCCTGTACACAGATGCTGGTCCTCCTACATGGCTGGAATCTGGGGTTCACAATACATGAGTTTGAAAAGGGTGCATGTCCAACTGCTGTAAATCGTTAGACCATGGGTCACCGCAGTGGGTCCCACCACCAAGATGCCGTTATCAGACTAGGAACAGTCGAGTTTCCTCATGCAAAGAGACTCTACCCTATCTTGATTTTCTGTAGCACAAAGACAGTCAGGAAGGAGACAGGTCACGCAAGCAAAGCAAATCATGAAATCAGGAGCACTGAACTGATGACATCAGATGGTTAAGTTTCCCATTTCTCAAATGTGATGTTCCCTAACCCCATCCCTAACTTTCAACCCAACACGCACATACATACTGATACACCATGAAAAAGAGCTAGCAGAATGCAAGCAGGGCAAGCTTAGTGCACACATGTGCACACGCGTGGGTGCGCGCGCGCGCGCACACACACACACACACACACACACACACACACAGGCAAACCTCAAGTGACCTTGAACAGACTGTATCTTCCCCATTTATAAAATAAAGATAATACAGCTTATTGTCCAGGGTTCCTCTGAAGATGGAATTAGATAAGCAATGTCAAGCAGCTGGCTCAGAGCAGATGCTCAAATGTTAGGTCTCCCTGCTCCCCACTTCTCCCTGAGATGAGCCAATTTGCCTGCTCATATTCTAAACGCTTCTGACACGCCAAGCGAAGGCAGTCATCATTATCTTGCCTCAGTAAGAAGCAACAGGTACCTGGGGAGCAAAATAATACAAGGTACGGGGAGTGAGCATTTCAGCTGCGGATGCAGGTTGGTTAAGTCAATGCTACTGAAAACCTTGAGTTAAGTCTGCTGGACTCACCCCTGGAGGGCGGACGCTAAAGAAGTGACACAGTTATGTTTGTATGTGGAAATGGGTTAAATAATGCCATGCTGTAGACAGGAAGAACGTTTCCTCTGCACCCTATTTTAAACCAGTTTGATGTTTTGCATCCGACCTAAATAATATCCACGCTACTCTACAGTAGACAGCAGCTGCTGCAGGACCATACTTCCCTTAGGCCAACTCTGCTTCACTGCTTATAAACCAAAACATAAAACCCTGATTAAAAAAAAAACCTTAAAAACTAAATTAAGAGTTCAGCACTTCATTGTTAATGAAAGTCTCCTTTTGACAACCTTCTAGGGAAGAGAGAGAGACAGAGAAAGAGAGGATTCAGTATTCACTGGAAATTTTCTTTGGTGAAATGTTTTAAAAGTTTGCAATAGCTTTAAATGCTGGCCTACACTAATTGAAAATGCATAGTTCAAGGAGTTGGATGAAAATTTCTAGCAGCTTTCCATCATGTTTGGCAGAAATTGAAGCATCTTATTCATCAGAATAAAAGAACCAAGTATATAGAGTCAAAACAGCCAAACTGCCTATTTAGGTGAGAGCTGAAACTCTTCTTACTGAAAGTAAGATTTTACCATTCAGACCAAAGTCCTAATACAGAGTGACTGCCTGGTTGTTAAAATGCTCCACTTGGTTGCACGACCTCCAAGAAGACAAAGTGGAGGCTGAGCTCAGGATCTCCTGGATATGAAATGATGCATCAGGTGCTGCAGGAGACCTGGAGATAGAGAAATGGATAAGAGACACCACTTGCCTTTGAGAAAATTAAAGCCCTAAAGGGCAAGGGAGTCACATGAAAATATGATTTTGGCTTATTATTGTTAACTATTGTTACGAGCTAAAAGAGAGGCCTACCCTCAGGAGAGAGCAGTTGGCTCAACCTGAGGCATTCAAAGCAGGTTTTCTTAAGAAGATGACACTTGAGTTAAGTCTTAAAAGAAGAGTGAAAGTTATCCAGGTAGCAGGTGTTCCAGGCAGCACCATGAACAAAGACACAGGTACCTAAACTGCTCACAGCATATGTACATGGTGGTAAGAGTGGCCTGGGAAAGCGTGCGTCTTGGTAGGATATGGAGCTGCAGAATCACATAGGAACCAGGTCACTGAGGACCTCGTTAGGCCAGATTCTGGCAATAATAATAATAATAATAATAGAAGCTGATATTTATTGAGCATTTATTATGTTACAGGCACCATGTTAAGAAGCACTGAGGGCTAGAGAAGTCAAGTCACGCAAACAGGCTACACAGCCGGTAAATGGGAGGAAGGTTTGGAACCCAGGATAGCCTGACTCCAAAACTTGTACCGATACTCTTCCATCTCCAAGTCTATCTTCAAAAGAGAGACTGGATGGGCACATTGGGTCCATCATTCTGGCTACAGAATGGAGAACTGAGCTGGCCCAACCGGAGGCCTGTAATAAGGCAGGTATAGGAAAGAGCAGATCAATGGAAACAAATAAGTTCAGAAGGGCTGAGAAGGAAACATTCAACATGCACCTTCTGCTAGCTCATCCAACAGCAAAATGGGCTTTTGACAGAGGGGCCTAGGGAATAAACTACCAGTGTTCGGTAATGCGTCCAAGTACACAGGGTTAAAATATGAATGTTCTCTTTGCCTCTAACACGCCCCCATATGTTACACTCAATGAGGGCAAAGACCACGTCTGTCTTATTCATTTGGAATGGTGTCTCCAGTCTGAGCCTTTTGCCTTGTCCAAGGACACTATAAATACTGTTGATAAGGAAAAATGAGCAGTAGCCGCTTTTTACAATGGCACTGAGGAAGTGTCCGTCTTAACTGGGAAAATAGGGTTAAAAAATAAAGAAAAAATTTGAAAGTTGTCCGGATAAATGAGGATTGGTAAACTGAAATGAAAAACGCGTAGCCATTAGGTCAACTACACAGATGGTAATGAGGGCCTATCATCATGGGGTGCAACCTGCACGCCCCACCCCCCAAACAAAGCCGATGAATCCAAAATGTGATGAGTGTTTTGTGTAAACCATAACTGGTTAAAAATAAATGTTATTAAAGAAAGTGGCCTAGAAGTGAAAATGTGCTTTCTGGGAACAAAAGCAAATAGACCAAGATCAAATTCTGGGCCTACTGACTTCTCATCTCTGACTCTGACAAAATAAGCACATCATTAATGTGATTTTAGTAAAGAAGCTTACCCGTTGACGCTTTTACCAACAGTCATCCACAAGAATCTATTGTTAGTTATTTGAAAAGTTAAGTCACATTTTTCAGATCTGAAGAGTTCTCAGATATTTTAAAGCTTTTCCCAAAAGAGCAATTACTTAATTCTGAGCATTCAGGAAGAATGAATCTACTAACTCAAAACCAAACATTTTTTTAAAGTTAAGTACATTTCTTAGTGAACTTTGTTCTTGTACTGAAATCCTTTGCCCACTAGTCAATCTACTGAACAGGAGATGGTTGTGTGTGTGTGTGTGTGTGTGTGTGTGTGTGTGTGTGTGTGTATGACCTACTAGGAGGCTGTAAATAATCTCATTTCTTCATATCTTATCATGTATTAAAATATTTTGAAATATGTCTTGACATATTTCAATTGACAATCATGTTAGAAAAATCCTGAAACCATTTACTTACATGGAAAATTAAAATGCAATCATGAATTAGGTTTCTTGTTCTCATTACAGCTGCTTTCAACCTTCAACTATCTTCTTAAATTTAATTTCAAATTAATGCATGTTCAAAATGATTCTTTAGTTCAACCATTTTGAAACTTTAATTCTATAAAAGTACAAAATCTGTGGGTTTTGTAAAACTGTTTAAAAGCCCAAATAAAAAGCCACGAGGCTTTTAATTGTTTAAAAGTGTGTATATAGATGAAATGAAACTGACTCATGAACTATTGCGTCTGGAATTTGCAAATCATAAATCTTATCCTTGTAAACAAAACCTAACAAAATCAGAGCCCACAAATTTCCTTCTTTCGTAATCTGAAAGAAAAGTTTTAATGATTTTTAATGTACACAGAAAATTAAGGGTGCATTTAAAATATTTATTAGCAAAATATAACTCAGTTTTTAAGAGTCTGGGGTACAATCAGAGACAGTTGAATATACTGGTACTGCAATGTAGGAAAACATCCAAAAATGAAACACTGGGAATTTATTAAACCGTAGAACTCAAATTTGTGTTAGAATTTTTTTTGTTTGTTTACAATAGTACTTTTTCCTCATTACATTAAAAACTCCCAGCTCCACGCAACCTTCAATATGAAACATAATTTTAAGAAATTCTCCATCCACTTCAAATACTCTGGAATGTACCATTTAGAATCTGGTGCATATTTCTTCAAGACAAACCCAAAGGTAAGTTTGCCTGAGGCCCTTGGCAAATGAAACATGTGCTTCAGGGTACTGGCGGCTGTCAAATGCTCTCCATTCCACCCCATATCTACACACAGTATCTCTAAGTCACCAACGGGACAGGAGAGGGGCATAACACGTTCAAGATGAAGGGCATGCAAAATTACCCAAATCTAACCATGTCATTTTACAGATGAGAAAACTGAGGCCCTGAAAGGTCCAAGTACTCAGTTACCCAGACAGAGCACAGCTGCAGATACTCAGTTATGTGGATCATAGCTGCAAACATTCTAATTTTTAAGGTCTCAGGGGTTTGGGATTTTCCATAACACATCTTGAAGAACTCAATTCTTGCATTCCCCCCCCCCTTGGCCCCCCACAAACACCTCTATAGATAGAGATCAGGTGCGCAGCAGATTTATGGTTTTAACCCTTCCGTTTCCATCAAACGATAATTGCAGAGAACCCAACTCCTGGAAGGTAGGGCTGTCGTGCTCCAGGAAACATCTCCAGCACCCAGCACCCAGCAGGCACTCAGTGAATAATTCTCCGCCTCCCTCAACAATCCTCACTCCCTCGTCCATCCAGGCCAAGCCTTCAGTGGAGTCAGATAACTTTCCTTTGGAAATCACTTCTTTTCCTATAAGTTTTGTCCAGTAACTCCAAGCCCAGAATCCGGCCTGGGGGAATGCGTGGCCCTTCCCAGGAGTTAAGGATGGAGTCACTGGCCACTTAAGGGGGTGGCTCGGCAAGTGCTGGGTGGGCACGCAGCATCGCCACGGGCCGCAGTGGCCCCAGGTGTGCCAGCAGCTCGGGCGGCCGCGGCGGCAGCCGCTCCAGGCCGCTGTTCCCCTGCCTCCTCCAGATAACCAACTTCTCAAACTTCCCTTTCCGGGGGTGGGGGCGCGCTGCGAACGCCGCCAACACACAACGCCTTTCCTGCCCGCACAAAGGGGGCCAAACGCCCCTCGCGCCCCCTGCCACTTGAACTTGCCTTCTCTTTTCAAAGAAAAACGCACACAACCCCGTGGCTAAGGCGGTAGGGCGGTATGGGTGCCCCAAGGCAAACTTTCCCGTTTCCGCCCGAGCGCTGCGCCCCCGAGTAGCCGCCTGTCAAGCGCAGCGAAGAGGCGGGGAGCCCCGGAGACCCCAGAAGCCCCGCCAAGCCCGGCTTGGGGCCACTCACCCGACTTCTGAACGTGCGGTGGGATCGTGCTGGCGATGCGCGTCCACAGGAAGATGTGCAGCGGCCACAGGCCCCTGAGCAGCCCCCGACCCATGGCAGACCCCGCTGCTCGTCATAGACCGAGCCCGGTGCGCAGCGGCCGGCGCCTTCCCGGACCCCTGGCTGCGCCTCCGCGCCGCGTCCTCTCGGGACCCCGCGCTCTGCCGACCGGGCAGATGTGTGGGCCAGATGTGGTGCCCGCTCCGCCGCGAGAGGGGGGCCTGGAGGCCGGCTAGGCGCGGGGAGGCCCCCGGCGGCCGAGGGGAGCTGCGCAGGAGGCCGGCTCCGGCCCCGGCCGTGTGCGCGCGCGGGGTTGTCGTCGGTCCGGGCGCGCGAGTGACTCACTCAACTTCACCCGGCACTGCGGGGGGAAACAGGAAACTCCTCGCCAACAGCTGGGCAGGACCTCTCACCGCCAGAGAGCCTTCTCCCTCTCCTCGCTTCCAGCCCTCGCTCTCTCGCAGCTGCCAATCATGTCCCCTAGACCAGCCCCTCCTCCGAGGACTTTGGCAAACTTTCAGCTGCCCCTCACCGCCCTCAGGAGTTCCTTATTCCGGAGTGACTAAGTGCACACGTTTCACAAAGTAACTGAACATAGAAAGTGTGTATACTTTGCAAAGCACCCCACGAATCACCTTTCCCCTCTCCCCACCCTTCTTTGGATTGTTCTACTTGAGAGCTAGGGTTTCAAACGGCAAGTCTCAACCCAGGCGTGGATGCTGAAATCGAATGAGCTGTGAGCCCATTCTCCCACACTCCCCCCCCCCCAAATAAAATAGTAAGTATTGCCTCGTTAAACGTTTGTTTCAGTTATGTATGCATACACCGTTACATTGTAAAACGTTTTTCTGACTAGAGGTTGAAGTCCAGGTGTTTTTTTCTCAAATAATATGCGTATTGACCACCTGAAAATCTTGCTTAAAATGCAGATTCTGATTCAGTACCTCTAGGATGTGGCATTTCTTTTGAGCTCTTGGGTGGTGGGTCCCATTTTCAACGGCCTCTTCCAGGGGGCGATTTAGTGAGGAATTATAAATGATTCACTGAGTGATAATGCTGGGTAATGTTCTCTTCAGAACCTATCATGTATGGCAGAAAATGTAAAAATAAAAGTGGCCTGGCAGTTAGCCGAATGCCAGGGTTTGCGTTCCAATAAGGCCAGTGAAGAGAGAGAATGCTTAGCCTCTCTTTTGCAAAAGGGAAAACTGGGAGCCAGAGCCCGACAGGATACATTTCCAACTTTCCCTTCTTGCTAGGGTGACCAGGTTTGCCCCAAATGGTCCTGGTGTATATCTGGTTTGAAGTTAAACATTATCCAACCAAGACACATTCTCTTTTCCATGCATCTTGCTTGGATAATGAATTATGTGCTCACCCTACTTCCAGCTCTCAGAGACTTAAACTCTCTATAGCCCCTCTGGTCAGGGGATCTTCCAGCAGGATAAAAAAGGAACTCCTTTATCTGAGACAAAGGCCGATTGCAGAGAGGCAGGTGGCCAGGCTTACTAGAAAATGCATAAAGGTAAATAGCCCCTCCCATAAACCCAAGTCCTGAAACCTTCCCTGTCAATCTGTGGTTTCATTTGCTTGATCCTGGCACCTTTAAGTCTTGTGACCATTGTTCTAACCAGCCCTGAAGCTACCCCTGATTGTGTCTTTTAGGAAAAGACCACTTCCCAGCTCTTACATTTAGGAGGCAGGGAGGGCAGTAAAATTAGAAGGGCTGGGGCATTTTCTTGCCCGCTAACAGCTTTGGCAAAGCTGGAGTCACTTTAAGATGCAGAAAAGTTGAGTTCAAAATCTGCTTCTCCCCATTTCCTCTGCAGCCACCTCACCTATGCCATTGCGGTCCCTTGAGCAGGAGTCTCCCAGCCTCTCACCCTCCGTCAGGGCCATCCTGGGCCCTTTCACTCTTTCTCATACCAGAGTTGAAGTCAGTTTTCCGTAATGCACACCTGATTACCAGCCCCCTGATTGAAATCACTGCCCCTGAGATAGAGGATAGAAAGCAGATTAGCATGCCTTCACAGCCCCCTCCTCTCCTTACCTTCCACTGGGCTGCTCCTGAGGGCCTCTTCTGAATTCCTAGGTCATGCCCCTGTATCCTTCCTGCACAGAGCTCTCCCCAGTGTGCACTTTCCTTCCTCTGACCTTCCTTTTCTCTTCACCCAGCCAACTCTGAATCCTCCTTGGGTAAATCAGAACTCCCGTGATGGGAAAGCTCTCTCTGACCTTCCTGCGAAGATCTTCTATTATAGGTTCTCTCGGCACCATATGCTTCTCTTTTTTAGCCCTCGCTACAGCTATAGTTGTATCATTCTTTAACTTGTATTCCTGTCCTCCACTCAAGTTCAAATTCTTTGAGGACAGGGATCACATCGTCCCTTCCACTCACTATTGATCCCCAGCACCTAGCACATAATAGGTGTTTAATGAATATTTGTTGGATGGATAAGTGAATGAGATAACAGCGATTCAAAAGGAAATTGGAGTTAATCATCCTAGTTACTTCATAACTGAAGAAGGCATTGTATTACCTAATAAATTCAAATAAACAAGCTAGATTTTAGCTGAGGGTGATGTCACTACTTCTTCCTTTTCTTAAAAATGGAGAAATGCATTAGCTTCCTCTTTTTCTAAATTTGCCCAAGTTCTTCTGGCCAGCATACATGTTTTCTTTCTCCCCACAAAACACTGAGGCAAATAAATGCCCAATTGATTCTAAGAGACTTTCTTTGTCATATTTATTGCAAAGACAGGTGTTTTACATTATTTAAGGCCAGGTTTGAGGTATTAGAGTCCATGGTTGAATATTTAACTGATGGTCTTTGTCATCATATATCACTAATGTTGATTTTAATTTTGTCTGCCTTTAACACTTCTGATTTAATCCTCAGTCTCCTGTGAAATTGAGCCTGAATTCAGTGCAAATTGCCAAGTGCAAACTCTTCTTTTAGAAACCATCACAATGAAATCACAAATATGTAAATTCACACATAATACAAGTTGGCAATCTTTAAAATTTGTCAATATCGCCTTCCTTTTGGGAATCCCATTGAAAGAGATGTTCGATATTCTCTTTCAAGACTTTGTTTTCACAAATTTGTATATTGACTTATAATTTTCTGAGTATTCATATAGACCATTAATAAACATATACAAACATTGGTCCATTTGCAGATAGAAACAAAAAAATAAAAGTTTGACTCAGGACTTGAAAAACTAGGAAAGTATAATATTTAAGCCTTTACCAAGTTGACTATAAAAACAATAAAACCAACTTGAACCAAATTAAACAGCTTTAATATCTTCATTTTTCCAGTATTACAAACTCTGAACACACATACAAAACAAATGAACTGAATCAAAATGTGGTTAACTTGAAGCCTGCATTACCCGGTTGTGATGAAGCAAGAACTTTCTACTCCCCTGAACTTGTTGACATGCAGCTGTTGAGGTTACTGGCATACAGAGCAGTTGACAGGGAGATTCCTTTCCATGTAAATCAATCACTGTGCATTCTCAACTCTTATCTCTTGCCCAATATTCCTTCTATTGTGAAGCAGACCAATAAGCACTGAGACAATAGTGAATTTGTGGGAGTCACCTTTGCAAGGTCATCTGTGCTGCTAGGTCCTCCAAGAAACAGTCTGTGATCCCTCCAGCCTAATATAATCCCTCTTCTCCCAAGGAGAACCCAATGAGCATTAAGTTTATTTAACTGATTTTTGTGTGTTTGTTTGTCCCATGCTGACATAAAATGCATTATAGTTATGCATTTCTTTTTTAGAATTCTACCCACCAATTGTTGTCTTTGAAAGCACAGATTATTTATTTTTCAACTTTGAATCCCACTCTGTGCCCTGCAGTACTCAATGTATGTTTCTGATCATTAATACAGGAAAAAATGAGAATATCTATTTCCCTAACCCATTCCTTTGTTTACAATTCTTCACAGATATTAGTAGAACTTGCAATTATGTCACATGTTTACAGAAAGCATGAATAGCTTCTTTTAGAAAAAAACAATAACTTTTTTTGTTAATTACAAAAGTCATATATTACTTTTAGGCAGGAAAAAAAAAGTCTGAACTTCAGATCAGCCAAAGGCAGAAAAAAAAAAATCCCTAATCTTATCACTCAAAGATAATCATTGTCAACATTTTGGAGCACAATCTTGCAGTACTATTCGAATGTTTACAGGTGAAGAAATTGAGGATTACAGAGATTAAGTACTTGAGCATTTGGCAAAGATCACATACCTAGTAAGGGACAGAAACCAGGTTTGAAAAAAGACCTGTGTAGCGCCAGTTGTTATGGCAGCTCTAACAAACTAATACACCCCATTTTCTGCCTGCTTGTTCAGCTGTTTCTTCTCAGGTTTGTCTTGACGGGTTTATTTTCTTTCACTCATTATTCAAACATGAGTGCTTACCAGTCCTGTCCTCGGCCCTTCCCTCACGCTTCCTGGGGAACACATCTGTGTCTATGGCTTCCCTGATACATGATGACTGCCAAATCTACTTATCAAGTGCTGATTCGCACCTAAGCTAGAATTATTCCAATTGCCTCCTTTACTCTCTTCATAAATGTTCTGTTGTCATCACACACTCATTACTCTAAAATGGGACTCTAAAATGTATGTCCACTTGGCACATATCCTGTATAGAGTGAAGGCTCTATCTCCCAACAGGTAACCCAAGCCAGAAACATAAAAATAAGGTAAGAACTTGCCTCTATTTTCTCTATTTTACAGGGTCTATCTATTTACTTCCTAAATATCTTTTAAAGTAATTCTGTTCTCATCCCATACTGACACTATTTTAGTTCTATTTCTTATTCCATGTGGGATTATTTCAATTTCCTCATCTTGCCTCTCCAGGCTCACCCCATTCGACTACATCCTCCACTCTTACCAAAATGTTCCCCTCCAAAAATGCAAGAACAATCGCATTAAAAATTATCCAATGGCTTTCCATAGCCTTGAGGATCAATTTGCAACCTACCATCCATCTATTTATTCATTTAACCAGCATACCCAAATACTGTGGTAAATGATGACGACGTCAGGACTAAGAAAATGTAATTCTAGCCTTAACTGAAGGGCATTAGGGTGTCCTTATGATCTAATGTTGTGGGTAGGTAAACAAATAATATTAATGGATATGATAATATGCTTGTCACAATGGTGATAAGCTCCATTATACCACAGGAGCAGGCAGTAAAGACCACTCACTCATCCAAGCTGAGAGTAAGAGAAATCCTAAGGGGAAAAAATGCCTTTTGAGCTGAATCCTTCAAGATGGTCAGGTGAAGCCAGGAGGAAGATGTGACAGATACGCAGCCCAGCAATGTCAAGATAAGGAGTTGTGTAAGCTTGGAGTGGGTAAGAAAATGCAAATATTTCAGAATGGTTCAAGTATAGATTTGAAGGAATTTTAGGTTTCATTTTTGGCTCTAATTCTGCACCCCTTCCTGAATTCATGCTCTTTGCCTTGTGACTGTATAGTCCTCCCCACTGAAGGACAAGGGTTCTTATAGGCAAAAATGCGCGTGGGGTTTGTTTATGGGGACTGGGAGTGAGGAGGCAGTAGACTCTAATTTAAATTTTTGGTGTCTTCTTTAAATGTGGTTATATATGATGTTACAGAATACAGCTGACATCATTGCTTGCTTGCACAAAATCCATTCTCCCCTTTCCACTTTTCTGTCAGAAGTCCAATTTTGTTTAGGATGAGGCTTTAACTACATCTTCTGGAAAGGGCCCATCCTTCTTTAAGGGTAGATATATGATCCAATTTTGGCAAAGAAATATAAAAAGAAACCTGATGGGGACTTGTAAGAAAGAGGCTGTTCTATTTGGTTAGAAAGACGTGCCCAAAGACAGCCTCTCTGCCCCTCACCCCTTCTGTTTTCTACCTTTGAACATAATCAGGGTGATAAAACTGTTACAGGTGATATAATCACCTTTCAACAATGAGAAGGGCAAACATGTCACAGAGTAGAACCACTGAACCAATACCAGCAACTCCCTCAATGTGGCTGTTACCTGAGTGTGGTAGTTCGTCTTCAAAGATGGCTATGATTCCTTTCTTCCCTCACTGTACTCATCCATGGCTCCTCGCATCAAGAGGTGGGATGGAGTGTATTTCCTATTTCCCCTCTCCTTGAATCTAGGCTAACTGTCGCCAATAGAATATGGAAGAAGTGGCATAGTGGCAGTTCTAAGACTAGTCTCAAAGTCAGGCTCCCTCTCTTGGCGAAAAGCCTGAATACCCTGGAGACCATCCCGCTGTAAGGAAACCCAAGCTATAGCTACGTGAGAGGCCACAGGGAGAAAGAGCTCCCAGGCCCGCCAGCAGCTATTCTAGGCTTCCTAGCAGAAGCACCACACGTGAGTGATGAAACTTATCTTGGACTTTCTAGCCCTGACAAATACCGAGCAAGTCCCAGTCCAGATTACAGAATCATGAGACATAGTAAACTGATATTGTATAAATTGTTAGTTCTAGTCAAAATCATTTCAAACTAATACAGGGAAGTCTGCTAAAGAAATGGAAAGAGGAAGATTTCCCCGTCACCATATGGCTGTCAATCTGGGTAACCAAGGCATAACCACATCAACCATGAATGAAGAACTGTATGGTTTCTTCCATTGTCCTGTGAATCACACGATTATATTTTTATGTATTTGTATTCATAAGTACATACATATTTCATATGCATTTGTATCTTATATGGTTGATTATATGTTTCAAACATGCAAGTGTACCAAACTTTTGAGATTTTATTTTAGTAGTTATCTATTTTTACACATTAATAAGAAATCTCAAAATCCAAGACTGGCCCAGGATGACTTCGACTCTGAGAGGCCCTGTTTTTCAAGCCAGACAGAAAATGTTCATATTTCATACTCAAGATGATGAAAGACAATGAAAGAGATTCTGATCATTGGAGGGAGATGATCATAGCTAATCACATAAGATTTTCAAGTTCGTGATTACAAAGTCCGAAAGATGCACCTGAGGGCATAAGACCTTGTCAGGAAAATAGGTGTGAAATAACAAGTCTGAAACAAAGTCATGATCATGGGAATGAAGAGAAATCAGCAGATAAGAAAGAGCAGGAAGAACTCAATTTAGTGGGAGTTGGTGTCTGAATTGACAAGGGATGAGGCAGAAGGATGCTCTAGCGGAAGGCAGCTTTCAAAGCACTGTACACTTAATAATTGTAGCCAATTTGTGTTGTCCAGCACATTTATTACTATGTGACAAACACTGTTCTGAGTTTTTTATGTGAGTAATTGCCTTTAGTCTTCCTAAAAACCCTATGACGTAGTTAATACTGTATCCATTTTTTTTTTTTAAAGATTTTTATTGGTGAATTGGGGGGGATGGGAACAGTGCTGGGGAATTGGGGGAAGGGGGACAGACAAGTTGCTTTCGGTTTGTTCTTCAGTCTAGTTGTGGAGGATGTTGCTTCACTGGCCCAAGTTGGCACCATCATTGCGCTCTTCCCGGGTGAGGCAGATCAGTC
>NW_017731774.1:344918-348665 GCF_001890085.2 Hipposideros armiger | reverse complement strand
GCAGTGTCACTGGCCCTCATATGTGGGATCCGAACCGGGGCCCTCTGGCATCCCAAGCCAGTTCTTAACCATCGCGCCACTCGGCCGGCCCATACTGTATCCATTTTATAGGTGGGAAACCTGAACCACAGAGAGGTTAGGTAATGACAGAGCCAGAATTCCAACCCAGCAAGACTGGCTGGCTGCAGAGCCCAGGATCTAAGCCACTTTGTCATCTGCTGCCACCTGTCATTCTCCACTAGACTGTGACATTCTTGAGTCAGGGACTGTATTTTTCACACCTTTCAGCTTCCCCTGCCTGATCCATATTTGTTGGTCAATAAATACCTGCAAATGAGAAGATGTTTCAATGAATAAACTCCATAACATATAATATCCAAGAACTGAAACTTTGGAAAATATATTTTGTAATACTATTGATGCCTGAGTACTAAACGAGGCTAGTAATATTGTCATGCTATTTAAACACCAGCATAAACTTCCTCTTTAAATGCTTCCTAAAAGTGAAAATGGTACAAATAAATGAAGATAGATTTCACCTCCCAAGAGAGCGTTTATGCCCTTGATAGTTACATTATCAATTTCATCCTGGTAAAAATGTTCATCTCCATTTCTCAAGTTATTTTTTTTTTTTAAAAACAGCTTTACTTTTGTGTGTGTGTGTGTGTGTGTGTGTGTGTGTGTGTGTGTGTGTGTGTGTGTGTCTAACTCAATCCTTGCTTCCTTAGAAATTCTGGACAATTTCATTCTTATTTGGACATTATTTTTCAAGTTCCAAAAACATTCAGTTTAATAAGTAGTTATTAACCAAATTATATCATAAGACTTGAAAGTTAGAAACTTAATCAAGCATAAGTTATTGCTTTGATTATAACAAACTATTTTAATTGCTCATTTCACAAAAGCACAAAATCACTTAACAGTATAGGTTCATTGACCTAAAAATATACCTTAAGGTGGATTTATTTAGTTGGTGTCAGAAAATGATGATAGTAACCATTTTAAGAGCTACACTTAATTTGTACTTCAAATCCATGGTAATATACATCTTAGAGGCTATCATATGGACGTGCTAATTAGATTCAATGAAATTTGAGATTTTCTGGTAAAAATTTGTACACTACTCAAAGATAAATTTTCTAATGGTAGCATTTAGAAAGTTCTTATCAAAAGACTGCACCCCTAGGCAGCTTCTGCAATCTTTATCTTTGATTGTTAATTGACATAAGGGAGATCAGAAATGAATTCTCATGAGTGAAACAATTGGTGCTCAAGATATGTTGATTGGCTTATAGGAGTGGAGCCCTAGACCTAATCCAGTATCCTGTGTTTAGCCACTTTTGGAAGATTCTGACGCTTGATGTCAGATTACTTAAATTCTACTGCTAGAAATGGTCACATTTTCCTGGAGGAACCATTTCCTGTAAAATATTTTCTGAGTATTGAAAAGAGCAGTATCTTCACGTTACTACAGAGCAGGTCAATGATGGTTTGCTAATAAATACTTGTATGTATAGCAGAATTCAACCTGAGACTTACTTTCATTGTTAAATGTTGCCTGGCAGGGATGATATGGGGAGACCTTGAGTTCTCACTCATTTCTGAATTCTCCCATCTACCAAATGTAACCAAATATTTGTCAATGGACAAAAATAATTTTGGGCAGTTCACAGCAGTTCTATAAACTCTGAAACTTTAGATCAACCGCTAAGAACAATTGCAAAAACAATTTGGTAACAAAACATATGCTTTAGTGTATCAAGGGTGAAGAGTTTCACAGTGTGATGTGTGCTCTTGCCTAATCATTTGTGAAAGTCTCAAGAGGTTATTAATTATTAACCCAGTGAATCATTGGAAAAGCCTGCGCCTCTTGTGCCTTCAGGCATTTCAAAGGGTTGCCGCCTTCCTGAACTTGACAATAGACTCATTGGTTCTTGTTTATCTCCAAGTCATAATAATATTAAACCTTCTGCCCCGTGTGGTCATTCCTCACTTGAAGGCTATCAGAAGGCTACCAGTTCTTTAGAATTCCAGAGGAAGTAGTTCTGAGAGCCTGCCTTTGAAATTTATCATTATGTCATTTTACTTCCATACGAAACAAACTCCTGAAAGACAATTAAAACATTGGACGATTTTCATTACATGTAACGTTTTATTCGGCTGATTTTATAGTCACCTTTTATTACGCTCTACTTTATTTCAGCTCAGCCATCTGTTCCAATGAAACATTAGCTTCTTTAATGGGGAACACCCATGTTACCATCCATGTTACCTGGGATGTGTTTCTCTAAATAGAAAAACAAAAACAAAAACCAGATCATGATTTTACCGTAGAATTTTTATAGGTTTCCAAATCAGGTCTTTTACGTAAATATCTTGTACAGGAGAACAACAATTCTGTACATAAAATTCTACTTTTGGGTGAGGTGTACAATCTCTAGCCAGACCTAAAAATAATATTGGTGTAGCATTTTTCATTTCACAAAGAATCTCCATGTATATGGCCTATTTGTTTCTCATGAAAACCACATGAGCAGGGCAGGAATTGTGAACTCCATTGTACAGGTGATGAAATTCAGATTCCAAGACCTTAGTAACGTGCCTGGGCCTGCACAGCTACTAAAGTCCTGAACACAGATCAGTTACCTCACTGTTCGTTTTTCTATTCCCTATGGCCTTCTTAACCTCTCTTTTCTGCTGGCTTCCATGTCTCAGAATTGGACTTTCACCTCTGCACCCAGATCAGGGTATACCGATACACTTACGTCAATTCCCTGAAGTCCATGAACAGCCATTTGTTCTGGAGCCAGAGCCGGCTAGAAGCATTGCTACAGTGCATGGAGCATGGGGACTGACAGCTCGCAGATGGTATCGTAATGCACAGGGGAGCCCAGTGGAGCTGCCTGTCCAGAAAAGTCACCCCAAAGGGAACCGGGCAGAGGAGAACAATAGATGAAAGGAGAGACATCTTCTAATCTAACCACTGCTCTTGGCATTACCATGATACCCTCATAATTGTCCTCTCCTCCTTACATGGCCTCAGAGCCTCTTGACCCTGAGATCAATGTTTGAAACAGCAAATGGAATTTCCAGGATGTGCAAAATATTGTAGGTATTTACATAAATGTGTCTTTCAAAAAAGAGGATTGTGACTTTTATCAGATTCTCAAAAGGGTCTGTGATTAGAAGAAGAAGTTTACTAATAATATTTAGTGTGACTAATAGATCTGGGAATGGAACCCAGTCCATCTCACTCTAGAGCCTTTATTTTTAACCCAGTTTCTGATCTTCTACTAGGTGACCCTGAAGAACTTATACAAGATTTCTGAGCCTGAATTAAGTTTAATATCAAGATGATAATCAAGTCATGTCAGACTTCCACTTCCAAGAAAGAGGTATAGATCTACTTGTCTGTATTCCTCCTGATAAATACAACGAAAAATCCTGGACTCTATATACAAGAAAATGTAAGAAGACTATTAAAAGGTGGAGAGAAGAAAGAAGGCTAGCTATGGACTTGGATCCGAGAAATGTCATGGTGGTGAATTCTCCATTTTGTTTTGTCTTTTGTTCCCCCCCCCATCCCCTCAATAAAGTCGGTACTTGGAGTTAAAGAAACCAGCAAGTTGTAACTTGGAAACATCAATAGATAAGACAGAAAAAGAAAAAGAAAAGAAGAGGGAGAGAGAGAGAGAGAGAGAGAGAGAGAGAGAGAGAGAGAGAGAGAGAGAGAGAGAGAGAGAGAGA
>NW_017731774.1:321787-343725 GCF_001890085.2 Hipposideros armiger | reverse complement strand
ACAGCAACTTGTCTGTTTCCCTTCCCCAATTCCCCAGCGCTCTTCCCTTCCCCCCATTCCCCAATAAAAATCTTTAAAAAAAAAAAAAAGATCTAAAGTCTCAGCACATAAGACAAAAACATCTAGGTTTCAATAGAATATGATTAATCACACCAAGAACTGGGAAGAACTCAAACTGAATGAAAAAATTTAAACAATAAATGTCAACACAAAGGTAACAGAAATGTTAGAATTATCTACCTAAGATTTTAAAGCAGCTGTGATAAAAATTCTTTAACAAGCAATTAAGAATATACTTGAAATAAATGAAAAAATAGAAAACCTCAGCAAAGAAAGAGGAGATATAAAAAAGAAGTAAATCAAAATATAGAACTAAAAAATATAATAACTGAAATAAAAAGCTCAGAATGTACTCAACATAACATTAGAAAAGACAGAGGATAGAAGCAGTAACTTAGGAAATAGAACAATAGAAATTACTGTCCCTATTTTCAGATGATGTGATTTTTACATAGAAAATCCCAACAAATCTATAAAAAAATTCTTAGAAATAATAAGTGAATTCAGCAAGATATAGGATAAACATATAAATATTAATTGCATTTCGATATACTAACAAGAAACATGTAGACAGTGAAATTAAAACTACAACACTACCTACAGCTGAAAACAGAATCAGGTGTAAATCTAATAAAATATGTAAAGAACTTGTGTGCTGAAAACCATACAGCATTGATGAAAGAAATCAAAGACCTAAATAAATGGAGAGACATCCCAGTTCCACTTATACTCACAATAGTGAAGATGTCAATTCTCTCTAAATTTATACAAGTTTAATGCAATTCCTATGAAAATATTAGCAAGATTTTTTTTGTCAATATAGAAAAATATTTTAATAGAAATAATTGTTCTAAAACTTACATGGAAAGGCAAAGGAACTTAAATAGCTAAAACAATTTTGATAAAGAATAATAAGGTGGGAAGAATCTATTTGATTTCAAGCTACAGTAATCAAGACTGTGTGTGTGGTAGTGGCAGAGGGATAGACACATAGATCAGTGAAACAGAACATGCCCAAGTGGTGTTTTACAAAGGTACAAAGGCAGTTTAATAGAGGCTTGGTTTTTCAAGAAATGATGCTAGAGCACTTGGATTTCCATATGCAAAAAACAAAAGAACGGGCCGGCCGAGTGGCGCAATGGTTAAGAACTGGCTTGGGATGCCAGAGGGCCCCGGTTCGGATCCCACATGTGAGGGCCAGTGACACTGCCCTCCACAGCTAAGATGCTGAACAACAGCTCAACCTGGAGCTGGGCTGCTGTGAGTCGCCGGCGACGGCGTGGGCTGCAGCCCCTGTGGCAGTGGGTTGCCATGGGCTACCGTATGTAGCCAGCAGCCAGCGTGAGTGGCCAGCAGCCGCAGTGAGCGGCCATCCAGAAGCCAGCGACTGATGTGCCTCGCCCGGGAAGAGCGCAATGATGGTGTCAACTTGGGCCAATGAAGCAACATCCTCCACAACTAGACTGAAGAACAAAAAAAAAACCGACAGCAACTTGTCTGTTCCCCTTCTCCCAATTCCCCAGCACTGTTCCCATCCCCCCAAGTCCCCAGCACTGTTCCCATCCCCCAATTCCCCAATTAAAAAAATTAAAAAAAAAGAACAAAAAATAAATAAAATGAATTCAAAATGGACCACTGACTTAAATGTAAAAAGTAAAACTATAAGAATTTTAGAAAAGTAAATATAGGAGGAAAGAATTTTGGGATCTAGTTCTAGATTAGAGTTCTTAGTCTTGACAACCAAAGCACATCCATAAAAGAAAAAAATGATAAATTAAACTTCATCAAAATTAAAATGTTTGCTTTATGAAAGACCATTTAGGAGATTAAAAGACATGCTACAGGGGAGTAAAAATATTTGCAATCCAAATATCTGATAAAAAAAATCTAGTATCTACAATATATAGACTTCTCAAAATTCAGCAATACAAAGCAATTAGGACATAGTCAAAAAACAGGAGAAGACATTTCACCAAGGAAGACACAGATGGCAAATAAACACATTAAACACATGTTCAGGGCCGCCGGTTAGCTCAGTTGGTTACAGCGCAGTGCTCATAACACCATGCTTGCCAGTTTGACCCCCACATGGGCCACTGAGTTGTGCCCTCCACAACTAGATTGGAACAACTACTTAACTTGAAGCTGATGGGTCCTGGAAAAACACACTGTTCCCCAATAAAATGTTTTTTAAAAGTTCAACATTAATAGCCATTTGAAAATTGCAGAGTAAAGCCACAATGAGATACCACTACATACCTATGAGTATGGCTAAAATAAAAAAATAATGGCAGTACCAAATGCTGGTGAAGATGTGGAAAATTGGATCACTCATATGTTACTGCTGGGAGTGTAAAATGGCATGGTCACTTTGGAAAATACCTTGGCAGTTTCTCAAATAATTAAACATGAAACTACCATATAACCCAGCCATTTTACTCTTGGGTGTTTACCCCAGAAAAATGAAGTTACTTGTTCACATAGAAAAATGGACAAGAATGTTTATAATAGATTTATTCTAATAGCCCCAAACCTGAAAACACAAATGTCTTCAACAGGTGAATGGTGATACATCTATACAAGGGAATAGCATTCAGCAATAAAAAGGAATGAACTATTGATACACACAACCACCAGGATGGCTATCCGGAGAATTATGCTAAGGGAATAAATCTGATTGCAAAATGTTATGTATTGTATGCTTCCATTTATATAAAATTCCTGGAATAAAAATATAAAAATGGTGAATAGATTAGTGGTTGTCAGGAGTTAAGGAGGTTGTAAGGCAGTAGGGAGTGGGTGTGGCTAATAAAGAGGCAACATGAGGGAAACTTGTAGTGATAGAAATGGTTGGTATCTTGACCACATCAATGTCAAAACTGTGGTTGAAATATTATACTGTAGTTTTGCAATGTTACTATTGATAGGAAACTGGGCTTGGAATACATGGAATCTCTCTGCCTTAACTCATATCTATATGTGAATCTATAGTTATCTTAAAATAAAAGTTGAATTAAAAATCATGCCTAACTGTCCATGTTTATTGAGATTCAAATGTGATAATCTCTATGAAAACTCTTCATAACTTATAAAGAACTAATAAAGTATATATTATATGTATATTGATAATCAAAATAGCATCAACGTTAAGATTTTCTTTTGCTTTGCAGGTATTTTAATTTGGTAGTTCATCAGTCTATTCCACATTTTCAAGTATTTAACTTTCAGGCTCTTGAGTGTATATGGAATGAGAATAGTTAAATGTGCAGACCTGATCTAATATTATGAGAGACACCTAACCTCATTCCTGAGTTAAGATACACAGTGTGGCTTTTGTTTTTGAGGGTGCTGCTGCCAATAATGTAATTAAGTATCAATGATGCACCAATGAATGGACTCCAAAACTGGCTTCAAAAACAATGGCTGGTGATCATTGGACAGCAATCTTGTAGGAGTGTTTGGAAGATTATATAAGAGAGTGCTTATAAAGGGTTGAGCTTAGTCCCAAGCATGCAGTAGCAGTACAATAAATATTTGTTGAATGAATAAATGACATACTACTAAATAAATGATAGCAGTTTTTACTACAACTAAATCAGCACTGGAATGTCCTTAAACTTACCATTTCCATCCTTGAAATTGTCTCTTCAACCAAACCAGACACTGTTTCTTTCTCTTTTTTTTTAAGATTTTTATTTAAAATATAGCTAAAATACAATATTATATTAGTTTCAAGGGTATACCATAGTTATTCAATATTTATATACCTAAAGAAGTGATCACCATAAGTTCACCAGCCATCTGACACTATACCATGCAATCACAATATTATTGACCATATTCCCTATGCTGTATGTTACATCAGGTGTACAGCACAGTGGTTAGACATTTATATAATTTAAGAAGTGACCCTCCTGACTAGCCTAGTACCCATCTGGCACTATACATAGTTATTACCATATCATTGACTATATTCCCTATGCTTTACTTTACACCCTATGACTATTTTGTAACTTCCAATTTGTACTTCATAATCCCTTCTCTTTTTTTTTTTACTCATTTCCCACCCCCCTTCCATCTGGCAACCATCAAAATGTTCTCTGTATAAGTTTGTTTCTGTTTTATTTGTTTGTTTATTTTGTTCTTTAGAGTCCATATATAAGTGAAATCACATTGCATCTGTCTTTTTATGTCTGACATACTCCACTGACCCTCCAGGTCCATCCATGCCACCACAGATGGCAAGAACCCATCCTCTCCCCTGGCTGAGCAATATTCCATTGTATATATGTACGACCTCCTCTTTATCCATTCTTCCATTGACAGATACTCAGGCTGCCTCCACATCTTGGCTATTGTAAACAATGTTGCAACCGACATATGGATGCACAGATCCTCTCAAAGTAATGTTTTGGGTTTCTTTGGGTAAATACTCAGAAGTGGGATTACTGCATCCTTCTTTGTCTCTTCTTAAAGCCTTTGTTTTAAAGTCTATTTTGTCTGGTATAAGTATTGCTACTCCAGCAGGTTTTTTGTTTGTTTGTTTCCATTTTCATGAAATATCTTTTCCATCCCTTTACTTTCCATCTATGTGTATCTTTCAATCTGAAGTGAGTCTCTTGTACACAACATATGTAAGTTGCCTACAACTCTCATATGTCTTTTGATTGGAGCATTAAATCCATTTCCATTGAAAGTGATTATCAATAGATATGTAGCTATTGCAATTTTATTATTCATCATTTTGATCTTTTTATTTCTCCCCGTCTTAAAGAATTCCCTGTAACATTCCTTGTAATATTTGTTTAATGATGATGAACTCCTTTAGCTTACTCTTGTCTGGGAAGTTCTTTATCTGCCCTTCGATTTTTCTGTGTAGAGTAGCCTCGGTTGTAGGTCCTCACTTTTTATCACATTGAATATCTCCTGCCAATTCCTTCTGGCCTGCAAAGCTTCTATTAAGAAATCAGCTGACAGTCTTATGAGAGCTCCCTTATAAGTTACTAGTTGCCTTTCTCTTGCTGCTTTTAGGATTCTGTCTTTGTCTTTAACCTTTGCTGTTTTAATTATGTGTCTTGGTGTGGGCCTGTATGTGTTCATCTTGTTTGGGACTCTCTGCACTTCCTGAGCTTGTATGTCTATTTCCTTTGCCAGGTTAGGGAAGTTTTCAGGGATTATTTCTTTTTCTTTTCTTTCTTTTTTTATTTTTTAAAATACAGAACACTTCATGAATTTGCATATCATCCTTGCACAGGGGCCATGCTAATCTTCTCTGTATAGTTCCAATTTTAGTATATGTGCTGCCCGAAGCAAGAACTGATTATTTCTTCAAATATGTTCTCAATCCCTTGCTTTCTCTCTTCTCCTTCTGGTAGCCCTATAATGTGAATATTGTTATGCTCAATGTTGTCCCAGAGGGTCTCTTAAACTATCCTCATTTTTTGGGATTCTTTTTTCTTTTTGCTGTTCCCATTGGGTGTTTTATGCTACCTTATCTTCCAAAGCACTGATTCAATTCTGTGCTTCATCTAGTCTGCTGATGATTCCTTCTAGTGCATTCGTCATTTCAATTATTGTATTCTTTACTTCTGACTGGTTCTTTTGTATGGTTTCCATGTCCATTTTTATGCTTGCCATCTCTTTGTTGAAGTTCTCGTTGAGTTCCATGAACATCCTTATAAACATTGTTTTGAAATCGGTCTCTTGTAGGTTGCTTGATTCCATTTTGTTTAGTTCTTTTTCTGGAGTTTTCTCCTGTTCTTTTATTTGGGACATATTTCTTTCCTCACTTTGACTGCCTGTCTGTGTTTGTTTCTATATATGAGGTAGATTTGTTATGTCTCCCAGTCTTGGCCAGGTGGCCTTATGTAGTTGATGTCCTGTGGAGCTCAGTGGTGCAATCTCCCTGGTCACCTGAGGTGGGTGCTACAGGTATGTCCCTTGTGTGGGCTGTGTGTGCCCTCCTGTTGTAGTTGAGCCTTAATTGATGTTGACAGGTCAGTGGGAGGTATTGACCCGCAGGCTGATTGGCTGTGTGGTTTGGCCACATCCATAGCTTATGGGCTGCTGTGGGTGGGACTTACTCCAGTGAATGGGATTTACCCCAGTGGGCTCTGTTGCCTGTTGAGACCACCCTTTGTGTATGCCAGTTGTGGGGCTAATTGGGCGGTGCTCTGCAGTGGTCTGAAGCCCACCTCCAAGTATGTTGGTTCTGGGGCCTCTTGGAAGGAGCTCCATCCAGGGCAGGCCCAGTTCACCCACCACCTGTAACTGGCCAGGGGCTATCTGGTAGATGCTATAAAACTATCTGTGGTTATTTGCTGCCTGTGCTAAAGTTGGAGGTACGTAGGAGAGGACACACTGCAAACCGAGGACAGCTGCCACCAGTACCAGGATTGGGGTAGCTCCGTAAAAAGCTAGGGGACCCCAGACCTGCTGCCACATGTCAGCTCCCTTAAGGTTCAGCCACTGATAAAGCCTCATGCAGTACATGAGTTGGTTGAGGTAGGTTCTCAGGGACTCACTAGAGTGGGAAGAGTTGTGGTCACCAGGTTAATGTAGACTTTGGTTGGTGCCAGTACTAAGCCTGGAGCTACTCAACAAATGTCTCAGAGCATGCTGAAGTCAGTTCTGCCCACCTGGGCTCTAGGCACTCCAATAGTTTTTCAAGAAAAAGTGCAATGTGGGTAGGTCTGGCTGCTAGAGAGAAAGTGCCTCCTGTGATGGGGAGTTGAGTAGTGTGGGTGGGTTCCCATTGAGTCAGCAGGCGCTCACCAGACCAATCAGATTCAGATTTGGACATGTACAGGTGGGGTCAACATGGGAAAGATGGCAGCCACCTTCCTGGCTGCACAGGAGGAGGACTTCCTCATAAGGAAATGGTGACTGTCCTCCAGCCCTCAATCCGAAGCAACACAATTCGGTCTGCCCTTCCTATGTCTCCAACACCCCCAGAGTTACTGTCCCTCCGCTGGAGCCCAAGGTGAGTGAGTGGGAGTGAGAGAATCTGTGAGCAGGCCATTTAAGAGGACACCTGGGTTTCCTGCTGCCTTCTGTCCCACCCAGATGGTCAGAATCCCCACTGTTTTTCACAACTAGATGTTGTAGGGGCTCCTCTTCTTAGCATCAGTACTCTGGGCTGGGTTGACCAGTGTAGGGCTGGGGTTTCTCTTTCCTCCAGGGGGAACCTCCACAAGTGAGATACCCCTCCCAGTTCTCAACCACCATACAGAGGTTTGGGGTTAGCCAGTTCCGCGTCTCTGCCCCTCCTACCAGTCTTGATGTGGCTTCTTCCGTATATCTGTAGTTACAAAACTTCTGTTCAGCCAGACTTCAGATGGTTCACCAATCAGGTTGATTGTTCTATAATTTAGTTGTAATTTGAATGAGTTCGCAGAAGGAAGCAGGCACAGTGGTTTACCTGCTCCACCATGTTGGATCTCTCTTCTCTAGCATTGGTATCCTAGCAAATGACACCACTATCCACAAATATTGGTCATATCATATCAAAAAACTCAATGTCTTTCTAGGCTCCTCTTTCATACCCCAATA
Source organism: Hipposideros armiger (assembly GCF_001890085.2). Classification (NCBI taxonomy): domain Eukaryota; kingdom Metazoa; phylum Chordata; class Mammalia; order Chiroptera; family Hipposideridae; genus Hipposideros; species Hipposideros armiger. The sequence goes on along the minus strand of NW_017731774.1, from coordinate 336,114 downwards.
CAACTAGAAACACTGCCCTTAGCATTTCCTTAATTGTTTACCATCCCCACCCTCACAATCTCTGACTTCCTGCCTTTCCTTATCATTTTCCATGTAGGCAATTTCAAATTGCCTCTGTCTTCAACACTCAGAGTGACACATCCTGTGGGAAGCTTTTCAGATCACACTATTTTGTTTGTTTGTTTGTTTTTTTAAATAATAATGTTAATAACCATTTATTGAGCTCTTGCCTATGCTTCACACTGTTAAGCTCTTTTTACACACTAACTGTGAGGCTGGTTTAGCAGGTGTTTTGCTTGCTTTCCAAATCCATCTGACCCATACCTATCTCTATGCCCAACCCCACATAATTTTCCTTCCTGGACTTCCTTCCAGACTTTTTTTCAAGTGTTCTCTCTCTGATTATCCACATGCTCTAGATCTAGAAGAAAGTTTTTTCTCTGCACATGTCAAGAGGAGTAGTCTTTAGTCTGAGCCAATCATGCAATTCCACTATCTTTATCAGGTAGAAGTTAAGACACAGGCATGTGATACAATTCTGGCCAAACAAGAAGTTTGCTGGTGGTGGGATGGGTAGATGGGAGAGGAATGGCTTTGGACAAAAGAGATTTGTTGCTCTAAAAGGAGATGCATGACTCCCATTTTTGGTCCTATGGAATGGCTATATGGGGAGATGGTTTGAGCCTCTGTAGCCATCTAGCAAATACAAAGTGGTAATACTAAAGGAAAACATCAACATAATGCAAGGAAGTTTGGTCTTTGATAATGTCATCAGTGACTGAATTCATCAACTCTGATCTTCTCTAATGTGAAGTAATTGTTATTATTGTAAAATAATTTCAGTTTGGTTTTGTGTTACTGGCAGCTAAACCCATGATGAATGATAAAATGTTATCCCCACTTTGTTGTTGAGGAAATATGTCTAAGACCTCCACAAGTAGTGTGTAGCAGAGTTTGGATCTGAACCCCATGTAATTCCAAGACTATAGCTCTATTGTTCACAGTACTTATAACACAGTAGAGTATTTATTGGTCACATAATCATATCCTCCCCTAGACTTCATTTTGCTTATGGGTAAATTTTATACCCTCTAACCTGTGAGTTCTTTAAGTGAGAGACTATATATTGTCATGGTTTTACATGACTGGATGTGGCATTAGGAAAGCAAATAGTACACTTTAGAGATATTTCTTAATCTTGTTTGGTAGTGGATGTCCTGGTGGCCTCTCATGGATCTGTTTCACCCCTTTCCTGATGAATAGTAGGCATAAGGTTTATATGAGATTGACCACACCCAGAGTTCTAGAGATCACACTTGGTTGAAGTCAATCAAGGTAATTCTAACCTCCTTATAACATTTGTAGTTTAGAGATGATAATATGATGAAGGATGATGCAATCAATATGAAGCTTAGCAATATAAATTGATGGTTGAGGGAAAAGTACTGTCCTTCCCCTGGAAGTAAAGAAGGAAGTATGGAGCCCTGGGAACCACCTTTCTACCATGAGGGAATCCAGTGTAAGGATAAAATAAAAATAAAAAAAAAACCACAGAAGAGGGAAAGCTTCAAGAATTACAGGAAAATGAGACCTGATGACATTGTGAATCTTTGGATCAAACTAAACCTAAAAAAAGCTGTCTTAATTTTGAGCTTTCCAACCTTGTGAGTGAATACATTCCCTTACTATATTTGACTTGGGCTTTTTATTTCATGCACTATAAAAAGTCCTTATTGATGTAATCTTTAATATATGTTAAATTAAAATCTAACCCAAATAGAAGATCGTATTGCAAATAGTGTACATACAGACTCTAGCCTGCATTATATGGCTATAATAATGGCATTTATTACTTATGCCACTTTTTAGTTATATTCTTGAAGTATTATAATTTTGTATCTAACTTAACTTTTGTATTGCTTCGTTATAAACCATTTAAGAATTTTAGGAAGTGGTCAGTGTAAATTTTGACTTAACAAAAAGAAAAATGAAATTTTGCCTATGTACAATTAATTCTGCTTTAGGTATCAGACAAATCATGATTTGGACAAAGATACAAATCCTTCGTATTAGAGAGAAAGAAGATGAGTGCTTCATTGCCACTAAGGCTGAGACTGTGAAATCATGACCCTCCTATCCATTGTGGAAGCTTAAATCATATAACCATTGGAGCTAAGTTTCCTTTCCTTAGAAATGAAATATTTTGTTAAGCAATCTATGATTTTACCTCTAAGTGTGTGTGTGTGTGTGTGTGTGTGTGTGTATATGCACACACACACACACACGCACTATTATGAGGTTTATTTTTTCTTTATGAAGGCAGAAATTTGAATTTTTAAGATCTTGATATTACATTTGTTGAAGGAATTACTAAAACCTGGCAAAGATTTCTGGTAAGATTTTATCAAGACTTCAAGAAGGGCTTAAATTCTATTTGGGGCATCTGTCTTTGAAAAAATGTAGGGATTTGTTGGAGATACAACTTAAAATATGCTGGTTCAAAAACTGAAACCCATATGCAATATCTAAAGCTCACAGGCAAAAAATAGATTTTTAAAAGTGAAAAAAATTCATCCTTTGACTCTTATGTTGAAAGTGAGGTCAGTAGCCATGAACTGCTGTTGAAGTTGGCGACATAATGCTATGAAACAAATGGTCCCTTCCATTTATCTTTATGAAAATTTGGCTCTACTCTTAAGAGAGTTTTGTAAACGTTCACAGTCAAAATTTAACAATAGGATAGAGATATGACTTCTTGGCCTGGCTCACAAGCTGTAGCTAAATGACTCTAATGCCATCTATTTACTTGTATCTGACTTTATCACTCAGATTTTTCTACTTGACTTTGTTCTTTTGATAAAAAAATCATGTTTGATCAAGTTTTCAAAAGGAATGATGCCACAAAAGAAAGAGGTAGGTGGCAGGTAATAAGAGCAGAGAGGTAGCCAATATCTGATCATGAAGGAGTTTTATTTTAACTTTATCAAGATAGCTCGCAGGCGCCCCCAAGGAACTTAAATCAAGAAAGAGGCTCTTGGTGGTCAGAGTTGATTATTTCTTTAGTAAATATTAGTGCAGCTCTAAAAAAGAGTCCTCCTTCTCCATAAATCATCCTGTGACCTTGTTCACTTTCCCTTTACTACTCATTCTGCACCACTGGGTACTCTATCCTGTCTCATAGGCCAGGGATCTGCAAAGATTTTGGTTGCATACCTTTTTGTTTGAGAAAATGTAAAAATAAGCTAATTATTCTCTCATACAGAACAAATCCTGAGACTGACCTTCCAGGGCTTGTGTGGTGGCTCCACAGTATCATAAGCTCCTTCTATCTTTCTGCTTCCATATCCTTCTTGTGGCTTCTATCCCCAAAGTGACACGATGCCTGCTGGGGCTCTAGCCATCATATTTGGGCCGAAGGAGGGATAAAAGGAAGGACGAGATCAAAAGAGCTGCATTCTAGCTCTCTGTTTTATCTTTTAAGGCGACTTCCCAGAAGTTCCGCTCAACAATTTTATCTGCTTGTCCAGAATTTAGTCACTTGACCCCAGGCAGCTGTAAAGGAGGTTGGAGAATGTAGTGCTTTAAAAGAGAAAAAATTCATTCTTTGACTCTTATGTTGAAAGTGAGCTGGGCACACTACCACACCCAACAAATATTATAGAAGAAAAGAATGCTATTTCTGCCAGTTTGCTTGTTTTTTTCCTAGTCAGAACAGCCACAGCTCTTCTCTAAAATACCTTAAAGAATATATCATCTCTTGTACATCTTTTTTTAAAAATAGATCCCCAAAATGTATTCCTTTATGTGTTTATGTATTACAAAATAATTGAACAAATAACATAAGCTGAGACAGGTGAAAACATCTGTGTTTTTATTCAACTACACAGCACCTTCCCACGTTGTGTCATTTGTTCTAATATTTGCTTTTCACATCTCCATTAATGTTTTTCATACATTTCCTGTCAGTTTGCTGGCAAAGCCTTTCAGTTTGTTGCCAAATTGCACCTTCATGTTATTCCAGCCATTTTTACAATGGAAGGAAAACATAAAAACATTTACAAGTGTTGAGTGGTGTTTGGTAAAATACTGGATTGAACATACTGTGACACAAACTTCACTGAATATCATGGATGTCTAGCTTCTAGTTGTCTTGCTAGCCATGTCTTCATACTAATAGTAGCTAAAAATTCAAGCGGCTTCTCTTAAGAAATTTTTGGCATGTTGCTCCAGTATTGGACTTTTCATTATTAGCATGATATAGTCCTATGCCTTTAAACTGTTCAGATAAGTACTGTCTAAGAACCATGTAATGTAAGCCACGTTTGTATTTTTTAATTTCTAGTATCCACACTAAAAAATGTAAAAAGAAACAGGTAAGATTAATTTTAATAATATATATTATTTAACCCTATATATCCAAAATATTATAATTTTTCACACATAATTCATATCAAATTATCGAGCTACTTTGTATTAGTTTTTATACTAAGTCTTTGATTTTCACTATATAGTTTACATTTACCACACATGTCAGTTTGAACGAGCCGCATATTAAGAGCTCTCTTCCCACTGAAGGAGAAATGGTACAGACAGGGGGATGCCAGCGTCCAGGTCTACCACTCACCATGACAGAGAACCTGAGAAACAAATGGCTGTCACAAAGTTAATTGTTAATGGCTTCTAGGAAGGTGGTCTGTCAGGGAACTTTTTCTTTATGACACAAAAAGGGGAGGATTCACAGAATATTTTCACGCAACATATTGTCACATAATACAAGTGGGAGCCAATACTTTATTTTTCTAACAAGTAAGTAAAAGAAACACAGATAAAAAGGAAAATATATAATTAAAGTAATATAAGCAAATTTTGTAATCGATGAGCTGAAATTGCCAATGATTACCACATCCCTCTATTACAAGAAACTGTATATTTCTATACCTGAGTATATTTATTCCCATTCACTGTACAAAGTGGAGCAGATTGAAACATCAATTAGATATCCTGGGTTTTGTGCCCAGCTACACTTCTTACTAGCTGTGTAATCCTGGGCAACTGATTTAAACTCTCTGAATTTTGCTTTCTTTATTTCCAATATAAGGAAAAAAAATTTCTCCTGCTTAGGTAGTGATAATGTGACATAATGAATTAATGGATATAAAAGTGTCTTATGAAGGAGATGCTCACATGTATTATGATTTATTTATTGCAGTATTATTACAACAAGGAATTTATTTGGGGGCATTCTAATCTATAATGTTTCTGGAGCCCCAATATTCCAGATACTGGGCCTGATGCTTTTAAATATAGTATCTCTTAAATACAGTACCTATATGCACTCCCCTTCAATCTGAGAGGGTGGAGTATCACTGCCCCACAGAGCACAGTGAAATGATGCTATGTGATTTCCACGGCTAGGTCAGAAAAGTCCACTGAGCTTCCACCTTGGTTTTTGGACTACATGTTGTTGGAATTCTGAGCTGTCATGTAAGAAATCTGACCACCCTAAGGTCACCATGATGGTGAGAACTTGGGAAGAAATCACATGGAAAGGTCCTGAGACTACATTGAGAGAGGTGCTAATGTGCCCGACTGCTTGAGTCATCTAGACTCAGGCACCAGACATGTAAGTGAAGATAATCTCAGCCCCATCCATTTAAGTCAACCCCAGCCATTGAGTCTTCCCAGCTGAAGTTCCAGACAGTGTAGCACAGACAAGCCATATTGATTCTACAGAGGGTGCCAAAAAAACATATACACATTTTAAGACAGGAAAAAACTATTAAAATTGTAATACTCAATATATATATAATACCAATAACAAAAGATGAGTACAAGTCATGTGTATAGATTCTTTAGCACCCCATATATCTTGTTCAAATTCCTGACCTACAAAATTCATAAGTAAAATAGCATCGTCATTGACATATTAAATTCTGGAGCAGCATGTTATGCAATAATAATTGGAACAATTTCTTAATTGGTTTTCACAAAACCCCGTGTAATCCCAGTTTTTGTAGATGGAAACTGAGAGTTGGAGAACTTAAGCAACTTCTAGTCCTACCATGGGAACCTTTAGATCTAGCATTTGAACACAGGCCTGCTTTAAGGCAGTCTGTGTTCTTCTAACCACAATCAGGCTGACCTCTCAGGGCACATATGTGGCCAGCCTGCTGAGGCCACAGGAAGGAGGGGCAGATGGAGAAACATGTATTCTTGCTTTGGTGCTTGTTTGTTTCCAGCCTGTCTGCATGATGATCACTGGAGGAGCCGAATCCCTCACATTTATTATTATCTGCCTCAGACATCTTAATTAAATGCTTTGGGGGCCTTTACCATGCAATCAAAACTCTAAATACTTTTCTCTCTTTGGGGGGGGGAAACAAAAAGTAAACTAAAATTCCTCTCCACTGTTCAGATTGCAGCTATTGATTTCTGCTCTTGTTTTTAACCTACTTTCTCCCTGAGAGTGCATGTCCTCCAACAAGACAAGAATAAATAAAAGTGAGTTGGTGCCACCTGGGTGAAAGAGGGATGGGAGATTAGAACACCCTGATAAGGGCCTGAGCTGATGGTTCAATAGGAGAAGGGTCACGAGACCTTCAGTTAAAACTTGTTTGAACTTGAAAAACCCTTTCTCGAAACCTCAGTGGAAGGCCTTTTCCCCTTCCCAGGGAACTTTGCACCATGTACACAATAAGAATAAGAAAAGCTGAGGGAGAGAAAACAAGAAAGCAAAGGGATGCTGTGTTAAATAGCAAACATCTCATCACTGTTTAATTTGAAATTAAAAATTTAAACTAACATTTAAGTGGGAAAATCATTTACTCTCTTAATTTGATTAGACAAAGAGACCAAGGCCCAGAGAGCCCATGGGGTGGTTCTGAGCTGGCAGAAGGCCAGTGGAAGCAGAGCCGGGAAAAGAATTCTCGATTCTGTACTCTTGCTCCCTAAGAGTTACCCATATGTATTTTAATGTTGTTCATATTTATTTGTATGCAATGCAGTTACTATGAAAGATGTTTATGTTACATAAAATTGGGCCCCTTTGGTTCTGTGAGGCTATATTAAAAGAAGAGTGGGCAACAGATTTTTAGAGTGAGACGCAGAGAAGGAAGGAATAGAGTTTGAAAGGTGAGGCATCCATATCATTTTAGCAGCTTTGGTTGAACATTGAAATAATCTATGGTAGGCTCCCATTAGGTGACTTGCATATGTTATCTCATTTAATCTTCAAAAGTCCCTGAGGTCAGTTTCCTTATCTCTATATTTATATGAAGTATTAACTTTTTTTTTAAAGATTTTTATTGGGGAATTGGGGGATGGGAACAGCACTGGGGAACTGGGGGAAGGGGAACAGATAAGTTGCTGTCCTTTTGTTCTTCAGTCTAGTTGTGGAGGACGTTGCTTCACTGGACCAAGTTGGCACCATCGTTGTGCTCTTCCCGGGCGAGGCGGATCAGTCGCCGGTTTCTGGACGGCCGCTCACGGTGGCTGCTGGCTACATACGGTAGCCCGTGGCAACCCACTGCAGCAGGGGCTGCAGCCTACGCTGTGGCTGGGGACTCAAGGCAGCCCAACTCCAGGTTGAGCTGTTGTTCAGCATCTTATCTGTGGAGTGCAGTGTCACTGGCCCTCATATGTGGGATCCAAACCGGGGCCCCCTGGTATCCCAAGCCAGCTCTTAACCAACGCGCCACTTGGCCGGCCCTGAAGTATTAACTTTTAAAGAGGTTAAGTCATCTTGGAAATGGCAAAGCTCTAGCTTAAACACTCATTCATCTTATCCTAAAGCCTATGTTCGTTCTACTGTGACAGTGATTACCATGGTATACACTTAATAGTTCTAAGTATGTACCAAGTATATACTAAGTACATGCCAAGCTTTTTCCCATGGTATATACTTAGATAATTCTAAAATGGATGTGATATATTTTATGTTTATGTGTTTTAGTGTGCATTAGAGAAGTAATGGAACGGGTACATGAAACTCAAATATTTGTGGATATTATTTCTTACAATGGGGTTAAAATATGTATTTAAGTTATAAAAGTGGGTAGAGTTAAAGAAAAAGATATACTAAATAATCACATAAATGAATAATAAAAATATAAAATAGTTTAGGCAAAAATATAGAGTGATATGCAATGAAGCTGAAGTTTGGGAAACTGCACTTTGCTAGGCTGCCATGACATCATTGATTGACTATTGGCTATTTAAAGATTTCCAAAGAATTAGGTTCGATTTTCTGACACCTAATATAAGTGAGATGTGGTTTTTAAAGTGCAATAATATTAGGGTTAGAGTATGCTCTTAAAAAAATATAACTCCTTTTAGAGGTATCTATTTAATTTAGTAAAATGTAAATCTTATGTATTCACAAAGTGTTGTTCTCAGATGAGAACGCTACCTATCCATCCATCCATCCATCCATCCATCCATCCATCCATCCATCCATCCAATGGAGTTCATTAGGTACCTGAAATATAGGAGAAATAGTATAATTAATGCACATTCCCTGTGTTGTAGGGGCTCATGTTTACTGGGGGAGACAGTCATGTAAACATTTCATGACATATTTATTTCTGGGCAAAGTGTTATGGGGTCAACTGAGGAGTGAATTACTGTCAAACTCTCCAGGGAAAATTTCAGTGCAAAGAATTCTATTGTAGATAGTAAGCTGGCATTAAATTAAGTCCAAATTGCAGGCCTGGTGAAAATCTGCTACCTACATCTGATACATCATGGGGATCTTTAGGGTCAAGGTGGACCATCATACGTCACAATATGAAAGATCTAGTATAATTGTCACCCAGGGCTTATCCTTAACACCACGTTCTTTATTAGATAGAATTATTTTTAATAATAACCCTAAAGTAAAAGGAGTCATAATAATAACAGTCAGAAAAGAAACACGGAGTAATAGATTAATCATAAAGCATTTTTTGAGCAAAGGGGGAAATGTATACCATCGTATTGTTCACTAATAGTAATAAATGATAATGACAGTTTGTTTCTGAGGTTTAACTTCTGCCAATTTGTCGATGCCTTCATCAAAACCACCAACATGAATCTTCTTCAGACATTCCTGAAAAAAAGAATACAGCTAGATTTTTCCATCTGTTTGACTCACAATTCATCAAAGAACATGCTTTATTACACTTAATCTCAAAGTTTCTTGTCACGAAGCAACATATATGAAGACAGTTATGAAAAATCTTAAACATGCAGATAAATTTGGCAAAGATTATAAAAACTCCATTTTACAACAAATCCCCCAAAATGCGACTACCGTATATTTGTTTCTTTAAGATAGTATGATTGATTCTAGGGGCTTTAAATGAATGTCTTTGCAGTTGAAGAATTATAAACACGAATTGAAACACTGTGCAATGACAGAATTAGTCACTCAAGTTCTGTTTCTTTTCTTTGCAATCGCTGTGCCATCATTGTTTATGTCCAAACTACTGTTTGTTTAAACACTGGAATATGTAGCACAGCAGGGCTTAGAAACTGGAACTTAGCCTGAAGCCAGCTCAGAGGATCTCAAACTGTTACAAACTTATTCTCAATGTGAATTCACATAGCTGGGTCTAGGTGTTCTGGGTGAGCTGCCTAACTGAGGATTCTCCAAGCTTCATGTAGAGATAATAAAATATACTAATTTTCCGCTTACATATATGTATTTTTTAAAATTCAATTGTATTTATAGCAGTTGTTTAGAACTTAAACAACAACACATTTTTTAGAGAGGAATCTATATCACTGGTATTATTTAGATTTGCTAGTGTATAATATCGATAACAAGTAGACTGACTTTTAGTCAGTTGTATTATTGTTTCAGCATTGTCTACAAGCACTACATCTGTCTTCTTGATGGCAGCGGGGCCAACCACTCCCAGGCGCCCCCTTGGCATGCCACTCCTCTTGGGCAATCTTTGTTAGATGGCAGAGCTAAATCATGTCTGATCAGGCCCTGGGGGTTGGGCCTGGCCCTTCCAGTGAGGTTAAAAGGCTGTTAGTAACAGTAACAGTAAACCTCTAATCTCTGGTGCGAGACCCTAGGTTTATTGGGAGAAAGCAGAAACATATCTAGGGAAAGAATTCCACCCACACGTTCTACACTCTGGGGTTCTTACTCACTTGTGTCTGGGGAGACACCACGTCACGTTAGCACGGGGGAGCCTGACCCCCTGTGTTCTGCTCATCTTCACCTCACTTGCAGCTTCAGTCAAGGCCTTCCACCTCTCTCTCTCTCTCTCTCTCTCTCTCTCTCTCTCTCTCTCTCTCTCTCTCTCTAAGTTGTGAAAGCAGGTTTTATTCAGTGATTGCTGATATTGGGGAAAGAGTAGATCTCCACTCCCATTTGCATAGAGGTGGCTAGCTCTTCTATTCTATTTTTATTTTTTATTAAAGTATAGTTGGTCACAATATTATATTAGTTTTAGTGTACAACGTAGTGAAATTTAAAAATAAATCAAAGCAAATGGACAGACAACACAAAAACAGACTCAGAAATAATGAACACACTGATGGTTACCAGAGGGGAGGGTGGCTGAGGGCTGGATGAAAAAGGCAAAGGGGAATATAGCCAATAATCGTGTGATACCTTTACGTGGTGAGAGATGGTTCCTAGACTTAGTGTGGTAAGCACATCGGAACGATATAAAGGCCTTCAGTTCTTACAACTGTGTCTCCTCTTCTGGAAAAGTGCAGACATTGGAGGACCTCAGGAATCGTGCTCTGATGGCTGCAGAGGCCTGGCAGGCAGTAACAGTGGCGAGGGCAGGGCGTGGGCACCACGGAGGAGTGGAGGCTGCGAAGACGGGAGCACCCACATTCTGTCCAAAGGGATAGATAGCATCTACTTCATTCTTGCCCATCACTGCCACATGTAGCATCCGTGTTGCCAGATGTTTTCATTTTTCTAAAACGATCAGTTACCTTGCTTTCCTAGGTTAAATCTCACATCTTTAAATGTTGGTCATGAATCAACAATGTTTAATGCCTGTGTGGGCCCAACAATGCGTAAGTGCCGGCAGGTTTCTGGTCTTCAGACGTTGTGAGCTTTCTGAGGCTTGGGTTTCCCTAGTGAACCTACCTTGCTGGAAAAGAAGACGCTTGGCTGTCTTTCCTGGGTAGGACATCCAAAAAATGGTTCCTGGTCTGACGCCAGGCTCACAGTATGGAGGTTCATAAATCAAGGACTGTGTTGTTGCTTTGGTCCAAATCTGTTGAATCCATCCAGATCTCATCCACCAGGCTGCAAGAAAAGGGGATTACCTTTTATCAGTGGTCACCATTCTACATCATGGCTTTCAGGTCCATTTGAAATTGGGTTCTCTTTTTCTATTAAAATATAAATACAAATAGAAATGAAAAGGAAAGAAATGGAAACTCAAAACTAACCAAACAAAAGGAAGGTACAGAATCTTTTCTTGCTAATATGCCTCTTCATTTTTATGGTGGACAGCAAGGTCATATTTTTTTTGAAAGTGTAAATTAAGTAAGAACTATCTTTACTGTTTGCTTTTTATAGACTCTGTGTGTGTGTGTGTGTGTGTGTGTGTGTGTGTGTGTGTGTATCTGTGTGTACACATTTCAGCTTAATTGGTATGAGCAGTAAATTGTTAGGGACACTTTTTGTAAACTTGCAATTTACTGCAGCTCACTGCCCATTTCAGTTCTTCTTCTCTTATTGCCTTGGTAGTTTTCTAAAATATACAAAATATTATTTTAAAGAAACTCTAGAAAGGACTTTTAAAGATTAACAAGAGATGAGCAGTTATTGAAATTAAGAAGAAAGAAAGGGAAGCAGGGGACCAGGAGAAGGCAAAGGCAGGGGAAATAAAGCCTGAACAGAATTATTATTCACTTTAGTCATTAATCAAAACTGTTGCTCTTTATTATCGAGTTGGGTCCTGGTGGGCTTGCCCCTGGGACAGAAACCTGTGCTCTCATTCTTTTGTTCCATGTTTCCATTGTAATGGGAGAGGGCACTGATTCAAATATAATACCATTTCTGGAGAAATTATAAGAACATACTGAAAGTCAGTGTGTGAGAATTCTCTCATCCCCAATTTTCCATGCCATTAAGGACGTTTTCATTTGCATTGTGTGTTGTGAACAATTCAAGTCGAGGAGAGAGCATACTTAATTATAAATGAAACCTTTTCAGAAGAGGATTAAAAATGATCTTATAAACAGGATTTTTAGTGTGAGAGGATAAGCTTTAACTCTGAATGGAACATCGATACCACATAGAAACTGAAGCGAGCATTTAATTAATCTACAGTTTACCCTCTAGTGTTGTGATAAACAAAAAGAAACTGTAATTTCCTTCGAATCTTTCCGTTTAATTCTTAGCAACAATTGCATTAATGGAGAGGGTAATTATTAGTGCAAAGGAATGCCTGTGGATGCTTTGCAATCACAGGAACCGTATTTAAAGTCTCCACGCTTGAAATTTAATCTGTTTCATACTGCTGTGACCTAATAAAAGGGTACCTGAATTTCAACCATTTACAAAGTAGTACTTCTTGTGTTTGTCTGTGCTTGCCTGTTTTGATTTAACTCCTGGGAGTGGGGGCGGGGGAACCTGCTCTAGTCATTTAAAACAATTATTCTAAAATATTGCTTCATTGATGAAAGGAACAAAGCATTCCTGGCAGGGCCCATAAATGATTTCTATATAACACTTTCAATGACTATTTCACTTTTCACTTTGCGTACACAAGCACAAGCCAAGAGAAACCAGGCATGTAGTTTCAGAATCTATATGAGAATGTCAAGGTCAAATATCCAACCCAAGAATTTAGGGAAGAAAAAAAATATATCACCATTAAAGACAACCATTAAAAATAATTATCTTTGTAACTTGATGTTTACACAGATCTCTAATTATTGAAATAGGTGTCTTTTTAAGACAGTATCGGTTATAGGGAATCTTGGTGGGCTTCCAACTTTAGATCTTGCTTCAAATACTTGGGACCTACCCCAAATCAATGAATCAGAATATTGAATTTATGGGTCTGGACTAGGGTCCAGGGAACTGAATTTTAGACAAGTATGCCTAGGGGATTCTGATACAGCTCACATTTTAGGAAACCCTACACTACAGCTGCAACAAATTACCCATGTTTATCAGACATTTTGCTAGCAGCTAAATGCTTTTCAAACTCAGTAAAGAAAGAGAACAAATTCGGAGCTGCTCTGACAAAGGCAGTGCGGCCTTAGCCTATCCTTCAACCTTAAGAGGTAACCCAGGAATTATCCTCCATGGACTGCTGACAACTAGTACACGCCTCTTCACAACGCTTGATTAAACAAAAGCTCTTCTACCTCCTTCCTGGGAAGAACTACAAAGTTAACACAAACATTCTTGTGAGACTTTTGCTAACGTTTGGGAGGACTTGTACCGAATTAAGTGTAAGTGGAACCCCCAACCACAGTCTAACCAGCTGTCTCAGGCTGCCGTCGTCTGTTCTGATTGGTTATTGAACAGGTCATCCCCATTATTAAATATTTTATATCTCCAGTGTTTCTAATTAAATTCTTGTGGCAGGCAGCCATATTTGGCTGCTTGACAACCTTTCCCAGCTCTGTTTTTGCTTTCCTGCTTTCCACTAGAAAGAATGAAAAGCCAATGTTACCTTTCCCAGATTCCCTGGATACCAAAAATGGCACGTCACTTCGTTTTGAATAAGAAGATGTAAGAGGAAATCTTCTGGAGTCGTTCTAAGAAGTATTTTTCCTCCATGATAAAAGCAGAAGGGTATCTGGGGAGAGCTTTCTTGCCATCCTGGCTGTCCCCTGCCTCCTGTCTTGGGAAGTAGTCACATGAGGAAGTGATGTAGGAAGTGGCAGCACCCACCCTACCACCCAGGACAGAGTCCAGGAAAATGTCACACCCTAGTTCTCCACATTGTCACGGCAGAGCTGACAAACTAACCCTGGAGGGGACAACCTCCAGGCTTCTTGTTAAATAAAAATGAATGTCCTTGATTTTAGGTCTTTTTATTGGTTAGTATTTAGTAATGTTTTATTGTTTAGTATTGTTGTCTTTCAAATGAAAGCATTCTAACTGATGTTCTCTGCAACAAACCTTTCTTCTCTTAGTGGACTATTTTCCCAGGAACTTTTTTTTTTTTTTTTTTAGTAATATTCAAGAATTTATAACTGGGTGACCTATGGTATAATTTGTACACACAAACACACTTTGGATTCAAGGTCAGATTACCCACAGTTAAATTCTGTAACTTGCACAAACAAGTACTCAAAACTATTTTATTTTAAAGTTTTATTGGGGAATTGGGGGGATGGGAACAGTG
>NW_017731774.1:318372-321121 GCF_001890085.2 Hipposideros armiger | reverse complement strand
TTTTTTTTTTCTTCTGAGGATTCTTATAAGGAAAGTATTGTGTAATGTAACCAGGCTCTGTGATAAGAGATCCCTTAACATTGGACTGTGGCATTGCACCAGCGTATGTGGTCCTTCGTGGGGCTCGTCAGCGTAGCCCAAAGTGAAGCATACCATAGTCTGCCTAAATAGACCACCTAAAAGGGATTTATGGAGCACACTAGGATAACCTTTACTTAGTTTGAATACATAGAATCTAACTTCCTAAAAAGAGTGTTGTGATTTTTGTGTAAGTACTAAGAACGCAACTCTGAAGCCAGGCTGCCTGGCTTTGAATCCAACCTCACTCCCTGTTAGCTGAGTGACCATGGACAAGTCACATAATCCCTTTGTACTTAGTTCGTAGTTTTGTGAGACATGCATGCATTACAACTCCAGGCACATAGTAAATACTATGTAAATGTTTGTTATTCTATTTGGGGCTTGAATTAAACCCTGTAAAATATTCCATACCCAGTTGCAATGTAGGCGAGGGGGGTTTCCCACACCAAGCAGATTTTGGATAAGAGCTGGAGGTCCTACAATTCAACTCACGATCTACCCAAAGATAGTGTTAGATCCCACAGGTTAAGGGTTTAGCCTTGAAGACTGCCTTCCATTTCAGATGCTTCTGACAGATTGATTGATCAGAGGTTCCCATGACCCTTCTTCAGGGGTTCAATTATTTTGCTAAAGCAGCTCACAGAACTTAGAGAAACATTTTACTTATTAGATCACCAGCTTCTTATAAAAGGAAAGCGCTCAGGAACAGCCAGACAGAAGAGATGCACAGGGCAAGCAAGGCGTGTGGAAGGAACTCAGAGCTGCCTTGCTCTCTCCCAGTCCACCATTCTCCCAGAATCTCCATGTGTTTACTAACCTGGGAACTCTTTGGACCCTGTCCTTGTGGGGATTTGTGGAGGCTTCAGCACCTAAGCATGGCTGATTAAGTCACTGGCTGTTGGTCATTGATTTAACCTCCAGTCCTCTCTCCCCTTCCCAGAAACCAAGGGGTGGGACTGAAAGTTCCAACCCTCCATTCATGGTTGGCTCCCCTGGCAACCAACCTCCATCCTTAGGTGCTTTCCAAAAGTCACCTCATTAACATCAACCTAGTTGTGGTGGAAAGGGTCTTGTTATACATAACAAAACACCCGTTTCACCTTTATGGCTTGGAAGGTTTTCAGGAGCTGAGGACAAGAGAGCAAATATTATGATAAGAGATGCTCTTGTTATTATTGCTCAGAAAATTTCAAGGGTTTGGGAAGCTCCAAGCAAGGATGAAGACAAATCTATAAGAAATATATTTTGGTCGTCTGAATGACTAACTATACATTTCTTATAAATGATAATGTTGCACCATGGTGTATATCTTTCAGTGCTCTGGTTACCTATTCCTCAGAAAAAATTATCTCCAAAGTTGATTACTTTAAAAAGCAACCATTTGTTATGGCCCACAATTATATAGGTCAGGAATTTGGTAGGATTCATATAGACAACTTTTCTGCTGCTGGAGACAATTTTTCTGGGTTTACTCAGTGGTACTCAGCTGGTGGATGGACTGGGCGGATCTGTGGGGTGGGTCCAAGATGGCTTTATTCATGTGATTAGCACGTTGGGAGGGATGACTGGAAGTCTGGGACTGTTACACAGAGTGCCTATGCATGGCCTATCCAACTGGTAGCCTCTCTGCTATCAGAGCTCTCACATGGTGGCTCAATTTTCCCAGAATGGGTATTCCAAGAGACCCAGGGAGAAGCTGCAAGACACCTTAAGACAGCCCTAGAAGTTCTGGAATATGACTTCAGCTGAATTCTATTGTTCAAGCAATCATAGCGATCAATATAGATTCAAGGGGAAAGGGATTACACACCACATCCCAATAAGAAAAGGGTAAAGAATTTGCTGTCACTTGTAATCTGTAACATCCAACCTGAGACATGTACCACTGGATCACTAGGAACATATCCCTTCTTCTGTTTTGCACGCACTGTTGAATGAAACATAGTTTAAACACTTTTAGGAAAAATTTATATTTTGGGGACTTTTGACCACAGAAACCAGGGAGCTAATGATCATTTAATGTTTTCTGAGTGTCAATGAAACCTGCTTTATACTATAAAACATACACAGAGTATCTTGATTTTAAGATTTGGTTATCACTATTTTCTCTTCTGTGAATGGGGCCAAGAGCACCCAGGCCCTTATAACTTGGCAATTGTGGGTTTAGACACTTGTTACCTACATGAGGCTATTTGATGCTACCAGAGATCATAGCTCAGTATCCAAACTCCAAGACTAATCGGTGTGCCAATATCCAGACTTTGTAGTTCGGCTGAAAAGTGCATCACCTGTGTTAGAGACTGATAATAAAATATGAAGCTTGAGTCCATTGCAAAAATGCCTACAGATGGAAGAGACCATGAGAAAGGCATAAAATTGGATTTCAGCTAGGCAATAAAGGAACAGTGGGGAATTTTGAAAGAAAGCAACTGGTCTCATATTTATTTTTACTTGGTTGAAATCTGACAGTGGAGGAGCCCAGGTTAAATGTCTCATTCACATTATCCTGTGAGCACACCATTGAGTTTTTTCTTGTTTTCTTTGTTTTTTTTTTAAAGATTTTTTTTTTAAATTGGGGAACTGGGGGGATGGGAACAGTGCTGGGGAATTGGGGGAAGGGGAACAGACAAGTTGCTGTCCTTTTGTTCTTCAGTCTAGTTGTGGAGGA
>NW_017731774.1:288379-318152 GCF_001890085.2 Hipposideros armiger | reverse complement strand
TGACTCATGGCAGCCCAGCTCCTGGTTAGCTGTTGTTCAGCATCTTAGCTGTAGAGGGCAGTGTCACTGGCCCTCATATGTGGGATCCAAACCGGGGTCCTCTGGCGTCCCAAGCCAGTTCTTAACCATCGTGCCACTCTGCCGGCCCGTTTTCTTTGTTTGTTGTATATTTGAATGTGTTTGGGGAGGGTGTTCCTGCTACTCTTTGGCAAAGTCCTCATTGTTCCTTATTGTCATACGCTGATTGGCTTCACTTACGTGTGTTACCTGTTTGGTGCCTGAAACTTGAGAAGGCCTTATTACTTCGATGGCCTTCTCTGGTCCTTAATATCTTTTGGGATCAGATGCTAACCTGATAACCTATAACATGAAGGAAAATGAGTACATAAAATGCATCACCTACCCTTAGCTATTGAAGGTAGATCACCAAACTAAGGCCAAGGGGAGCTGGGGGAAGAGTGGAATGATGCCTGCATCATAGTCTTGGGGGAGCTGGGACATTATGGTATTACCCTCTGATTACTTTTGCTGGCTATCTCGTAGCTTGACCACTAAAGCTTGAATCCAAAATTGCATAGGTTGACCCTTAGTTTCAAACTGCTTATTCTGTTGTCCTATATCATCCATCTTAATGACCATCATGCCAAGGACTACCTCAGAAATTGTGAAAAAGGCACAAATTTAAAAGGACGTGCTCAGGAGGGTGAACTGCCTTCTCTGTAGCTATTTCATTACGTGGGCTCCCATCATTTTCTCCAGGGTCTGAGCAGCTAGTTGCTGATTATATTAGCAATAATTGCAGTGGACTCCTCAATAGCTAATAGTTGTAGGGAGGACAAACCTTGTGTAAGTCATTAGAATTCCCTGAGATTGACTTTATTAGTCACCAATCAAACATATCATCAGATCAAGCTTGCCCTTGTTTTGACAGTAAATTCAAGCAAAGTTCACTTAATAAAAAATCCTATTATATTAGATAAATTTGCACTTTCTGGAAGATATATTTTTTCCACCTGAATATACATATTCTCTACAGGTTTCTTCATATTCATTTTTTTCTCATTATTGACACTTTAATAATTTTCATGTTAGACAAGAACAAGGAATGTTCCTCAGGTCCCATGCTAAGAAAATTGTTGTATTTCATTCAGAAAATTCTGGAATTGAACTGCAAGTAATGGTTGGTCCTCTAGTTAGGAGGTCACCTCTACCCCCAGGCCCCTGTCAAACATAATGCAATTTGAGACCCTCTGGGTTTTTCATTTCCCTGTATTTGTTGCCTTTTGATCCTGTGTCAAGGAATTATTCTCACTAGAACAATAACAACAAAAACCCTTTGTTCTTTCATCGGTCTCTTGGGTGGCTTTAGTGGTATTGAACTCAGACATATATTTGCTATTTCTTCAAACCATGAATTCCACATCTCAATGGGGTCATTACGGCCTTGCAGCATGAGATAAATCAAATTGTATGGCATTTGTTTGAGAGATTTCTAAAGAACAAAAGGAGTGTGTGTTTTGGGAGGAAGGATGGGGGTGGATGGAATCTATTCATACCTCCAAGATCACGGAAAACTCCCTCTCCTTAAAATAGCTGCCCTTTGTGGCAGGTATTGCTTCTTGCCTACCCTAAATCCATTTTTCTTCTTCCTTCCTCGCAGGATCCCTGATTTCGTTCAGGGCTGCAATGTATGTAGTTAAAAAGACTCATCTCCTGGAGTTCCTTTGTACTATGGAACTGCTCTGTATCTTGACTGTGACTATGGTTATATAAATCTATATAAGTGATACAATGTAAGAGACATAAAAAAACGAAAACCATGTTCATGAAAAAAACTGGTGAAATCTTAATAAGATGGAAGTCTTGTCTAGTTACTTATAAACTATCAATGTAAAGTTTTGAATTTTGATAATGTGTACTACTATAGTTATGGAAGATATTACCATTGGGGGAAGCAGTGTAATGTTTACCTGGGACCTCTTGGTATGATTTTTACAACTTCTTGGGACTCTATAATTATTTCCAGATAAAAACTTAAAAAAAAAAGATATTTACCCAGGCTTCTTTGCAAATAAGGGTGACCCTGTTACCGAATTTTGTCCAATGAGATATAAGCAGAATTGCACAGGTGGTAGTGCTGGGTAGGTTATTTTATCATACTTAAAGAGGGCAGGCTATTGCATGTGTTTTTATTCTTTGTTCTTTTACCCTTCTTCCTGCATGAAACATAAGCATGGGACCTGATATGCAGCTGGTTTCCTGCAAGTACAAAGTACAAAGTTGCATAAGTAGATGAAGTTGAAAGTTAGAAAGAGCTTGAGTTCTTGATTGTACAAGCCCAAGACAGCCTACTTTGGTGTTTTGTATCATGTGAGAAAAATAAACCCCTTTGATGTATAAGACTGGGTTTATATGTCTTTGATGTTGCCCGTTATCCTAAATAATACTTTCTCCTTTGTTCCAAATGTAACCTTGCTCACTGGAGGGTTGGGTGCCAATAAACTTCTATCATCCTTAGGAGAGCTATGATGAGTACCCTGGATGACATTTTAGGATCCTGTGTTTTTTGGTGTTTTTTTTTAAGATTTTTACTGGGGAATTGGGGAGTTGGGAACAGCGCTGGGGAATGGGGGAAAGGGAACAGACAAGTTTCTGTCGTTTTTTTTTGTTGTTGTTTTTTTTTCGGTCTTCAGTCTAGTGGTGGAGTACGTTGCTTTACTGGCCCAAGTTGGTACCATCACTGCGCTCTTCCCGGGTGAGGCAGATCAGTTGCCGGCTTCTGGACGGCCGCTCACGGCGGCTGCTGGCCGCTCACGCTGGCTGCTGGTTACATACAGTAGCCCATGGCAACCTACTGCCACAGGGGCTGCAGCCTACGCCATCACCGGTGACTCATGGCAGCCCAGCTCCAGGTTGAGCTGTTGTTCAGCATCNGTGGAGGGCAGTGTCACCGGCCCTCATATGTGGGATCCGAACCGGGGCCCTCTGGTGTCCCAAGCCAGTTCTTAACCAACGCGCCACTTGGCCGGCCCAGAAGCCTGTGTTCTTTTAACAATTTATCCATGAGTTATGGGTGTGCTCTTTGGACAAAAAAAGTCCCATTTTTTCCAAGATGGGATGTTTGGATTTAAGAACACTAAAGGCTCTTGTTTGTAAGATTAAGGAAAACCTTAAACCAGGGAATGGACAATGATGACATCTAGAGACATGCTAAATTAGTTATAGTGAGAAACAGATAAATATTGAAAGGAAGGAGGCAGACCAAGTCACTTTTCACAATCGTTTACTCCCCTTTTCTTTGTAAGAGAATACTCACTGCTACCTGTTCCCATATATCTTGCTATGCTTCCTGGGAGAAGAGTAAACATCTTGCTTTGCTGACTTTGGGCTTGGCCATGAGACACGCTTTGGCCAATGGAACATGAGAGGGTGTGATGCATCTATGATCACACAGAAACTTTCAGAGGCATCACAGATTTTCATAAGAGCTCTTAATTTTCTCCTGTGTCCCAGATCCAGGCATGGCACCCATAGGAGCTTCTCTTCCCTTCAAGATCACTGAATGAGAAAATACATGGAGCAGACCTACAGCCTGGCTGCAGTCAATCCACAGCCGAATCATAACATGAGCAAGAAATAAAACTTTGTTGCTATAGGTCACTAAGATTTTAAAGTTTTTGCTATTACAGAAACACTGACTAGTACTGAGAGGAACCTACAAGTCTTTGACAAGAAGCAGTCCATGGAGGTAGTGGCAAAAGTGGAAAAGCCATAATCTGAGGAGGAAATTGTGATTAGAAGCAGGGAAGTAGTCAGGCACTAAAGAATGGGAACTGGGGCTTGGTTTGGTAACTTCTCTAAATTCTGCTGAATGTTTTCTGTTATAGGACATCATGGGTACAAGTAGTAGCTCTGAAGCCAGATGCATGCATTCTTATCCCAGCTCTTCCATTTGCAAATTGTGTGTACTTAGTCAAATTACTGATGTCTTCCCTAAGTAAGGCAAACAGGACTTAACTTGTTGGTTGGTATATAAAGAGGGTTAAATGTATTAATACATACCAGTTCAAACAGCGCTTTGCCTAAATTATGCACTCAATAGGTAGTATTAATGTGAGAGGGTTTCCCCCCCTCCCTTATGCCACATTACCCTGCTTTTTGCTAAGACAATAAGCCAACTACCAGAGCTGTGAATATAAGCACTAAAATGGATGAAGGTCTAGAAGAAATTAGGGTAAGACAAATGAAAGTCAGAAAAATGAGTGCAGTGAGAAATGGATATCTATCTATCCATCTATCATCTATCTATCTTTCCTTTCTATTTTCCTGTGAACTAGCCTCTAAGGAAAATACATTTACCAAAGGAAAAGGCAGACTTTAAAATGGGTTTGCTTTTAAGCTAAATTGCTTTTTTTTTTTATTGGTAAATGTTAAGCATACACAAAACTGGAGGGAAATGTACAAGCATTGAAGTGTAATAACCAAGTCATGGCCATGCTTGTCTCATTTGTGCCTCTATTCCCCTGCCCCACTAGATTATGATGAAGAAAATCCCAAGTGTCATAGCTTTTTGGTTGACTAATTTTGAAAAACCATTCACAATTAATCTTTTTCTAATAAAGGAGAGCATGTCTGGACTCTTAGAGTATGCTCATCCTGAGTTACATAGCATCAGAAAATGAGAGTATAATAATTAACTGGTGGGTGGCATATCAGCTTGTTAAAATATAAAGTGTGGGCTGTTATCATGGTCTAGAGCCAAGAGACTGCCACACACACTTCCCACATGGCTTCAGGGCACTCCTTTTTGGAGTGCAGTGGTATGAGAGAGATTTTTTGAGTGGTACTTTTAAAACCTTAAGAAAAAAAAAAACAATGCAAAATATCAATATGTTTTATTTTAATATATATTTAAAGACCATCAAGAGTACAATATGCTTTAGTATTTAGAAAAACAGGTGAGTTCAAGATGGGCCCTGCCTTTAGATGTTACTGAGGATTAGACACATGTATAGCTAGCTAATCATATCCTGAGGCGGGTTGAAGGCTTTTAGTACAGAATTCCAAACCAAGGGCTATATCATCACAAAGGGAGTGTGAGCAATTTTGTATCTGGGGGATTGATGAAAGAGAAAGTTTCATAGGGAAAGCAATTTTTAAATTTAGCGTTTAAAGAATCACTAGCATTTTGACAAGTGGACTAAGGAAGGAAGTAGGTGGGTGAAAGTAAAAAAAAAAAAAAGAAAGAAAGACATTTTAAAAGTTGTGAAAAATATATACATATCTTAACTCAGAAATCAGTGACATTTTGAATCCCAGTTCCGGAACCCTCTTTCCAGATTTATTTAAGTCCAAGAAACATTCTAGAAACTTGGATTTTAATAGATGTCATTTGTTGGCATAAAACATTTTCTGCATACTGATGAAATTTAATGGGCACATCAAATAATGTAAAATTTATATGCATTTTAACTATTCCCATAAAACGAGTTGGCAAGCTATAGTTCTCAGGCCAAGTCTGGCCCGGTGCCTGTTTTTACAAATAAAGTTTAATTGGAACACAGCCACACCCATTCATTTAGCATTGTTTATACTATTATGGTGCATGGGGTTGGGTAGTTGCAAGAGACCACCTGGACTGTAAGCTTCACCAATTTACTCAGTCAGGACTAGGGTGAGGTGAGTAAGGTGCCTCAAGTGCAAAATCTAAATAGGCACTCATTGCAGGGCACCGGTGTGATCCTGAAGTTGAGAACTTTTTAAAAGTTTGTGCCTTAGATGCCTTATTTGTCTTACCCTAGCCCTGGCCCTGTACTTATTTACTATCTGGCTCTCTACAGAAAAGTTTTTCAACTCCTGTTGTAAAACAAAAGGCTTTGTAGCAGATTATATTCTTAAATTATTTAGCAGTTTTCCTGGGATGAAATGAAGTCTGTTAATTCTCTAGTGAACAAGAAGAGTGGGACATGATGAATTGAACAATTCATTAATTTATGGTACTATGTCACTGGAGGGTACCAGAACATGGCAACCCAAAATATGCCACTTTGGCATGAGGAGTGTTTTGAACTAAAGGCAATTGAGAGCCAGCGGACACAGGAAAAGCTCTTCACCTCACCCTAACTGCCTAAAAATAAAATATAAATTTCTCCTTTCATAAAAGAAATTTATATTTCTGAAGGAAATTTCCATTTGCAGAGATGTTTCTGGACCAGAAAGAAAGACAACTCTTATCACCTGAGAGATTCTAATCTACATAACAAGACAACCCTTATTTATCATACCTTCCTTCCCCTCCTTTTTTCATAACTTGCCCTCCCTGTCCAGAGCCCCAAACTCCTTTTCCTTTGTTTAACCTAAGATGGTATATAAGGCTCGATCATCTGGCTGCCTCCTGGAGTCACATTTTCTTTGTGAAGTCTAATGCATACATATATAGTTAAAACATTTTTTTCTCTTGTTAAGCTCTTTTATCAGTTTGATTTGTGGGCCCCAGCTATTAAACCTAGGAATGTAGAGGGACAAAGATTTTTCCTCCCCTACATCACAAAATAGAAACTCTACTCCACCATTACTGCAAAATATCCTGGGGTCAGGGCTGCTGAGTGTAGCGTGGGTGGTTCATTCAGTTAAACAGGATTCATTTGTTGGCCTTTTCCTTTTTTTGTTTATTTCATATAATATAAGTTTCTTTTCTGGATATTGCCCCCAAGTTGCTTGCATCACTACAACTTCAGGCTATATGGGCAGACTGCTTTGCATTTTATGCATTTAGAATCAGTGCATGCATTGAGTTTAATAAAATTACTCTCATAAAATAAAAAAATAATATCACATAATTTTTTGTTTTACTAATTTACAGAACCAGACAATGTAAAATTGTACAGAATCAGTAAAAACTCAAATGGATTTCAAAAGGCTCATGCCCTTCATCTTCTGCTAGCTTTTCATCCAATCCTGCAGGCTACCCTGAACAGCTCTGTTAGTATGCTCTATTTCTAGTGCTTCTAATGGAACATTTTCCCATATGAATCCTATTGTCACCTCAGTGAGTGCATTTCTTTCAGAAAAAATTGCTTTGGAATAATGTTTCCTGCGAGTTTTTATCTGTCATCTTGTAGCTCTTAACCATAGAAAGATTTCAAGTTGTATGCTTTGAAGGCATCGCCATCCTTAGTGCTACAAACACTGGACAAAACCAGGGACTTAGATATAATGAGAATGTGTCGTGAGACTTAAACTTTTTACAATAATATACAACTACTCAGTTAAGGGGTTAAAATTGTTGGTATTAAAATTGTTGGTACTTTGAAATCTCAGGAATAAATATGAAATACATAATAAAAAATAATTGAGTAAACATTAGATTCCAACAAAATAATGCAAGTAGTGGGCAATACAAGGATGCATGCCTTTGGGGTTTTCAAAGCATTCCAGAGTGAAAATCGTTCTTTGTTTTTTTTTTTAAAAACTGTACAAAAGTAAGTATCAACTAGAAATAAATAGAATAATTGACACTTCAGGTAAAGTTAGAGGTCATACATTTTTAATGGATCTAATCAATATGGAATACTAGAAATTATTGGTATTCCACATGCAAGAGTGGAAAATTGAATACATAACGTAACATTTAGCCAAGGTCAAAATAAAAAAAGCTTAGAAAGGTGGTAGTGTGATCATTTTGTAGAGCAAAGAAGGCGAGGCACAGAGAAACCGAAAGGTGGTTGAAAATAATAAGATGCAGCGGTGTGTGTGTTGTCACCACTTAGAGCATATTTTTTGCAGTTCAGAAATTCTGCTAACCAAGGCCCCTAGGAATCCAAATTAGGGGACAAATGACTGGATATTGTTTACACATCCCACGTGCTTCAGGAAGAAGACCACCCTTCCCATACTCTTCAAAGTGCCCGCACTCCATACTAGATCAAATGGTACACAATAGGGTGCTTATGTGGTGTTTAGCCCTTCCGCAAAAGAACCTGGCATAAGTCTCAGTAGGAGACAGGATATCAGAATAAATAGGGCATTGTTCCCTTCCATTAGGGCAATTCTGGTGTTCCTGTTGCTTGACAAAGACACAAGTGCGGGAAGTGAGGTTGATTGTTTCACAGAGCTTGCATTTTAAAGTTCTCCTCAGTTGCTTCTTTTCAGGGTAGTTCCTCTGCTGTAAACCTATCTGGGAAAAAGGTCTTGACAACAATGCCACAAGGAGATAGCTTTTTCTTTTCTCCTACTTCTCCTGTTCACCATCTGTGATTAACAGCTTAGCAGTTCTATTTGTTAGGCATTTTAGAAGTAGAAAATTGAGCAAGCACCTCAGCTCTGGCTTGGGGAACATCTTGTGTTTAAAAGTGGAGCGAGACAGTATTGAAATCAGCACCTGTAATCCTGTAAAGTCAGATCATGAGTTGATGACGTTTCTTTTCTTTCTCTTGTTAAGATTTTTATTAAAATATAGCTAACATACAATATGATAGTAGTTTCAGGTGTACACCATAGTTATCCAACATTCATATACTAAAGAAGTGATCACCATGATAAATCCAGCAATCATCTGACACCATACTACTTTATCACAATACTCTGTTCCCCACACTGTACATTACATCCCCATGACTTATTTGTTTTATACCTGGAAATTGGGACCTCTTATTCCCCTTCACCTTTTGCCCTCTTTTTGAATTTTTCAATTACTGTCAGCATTCAATATTATTTTACATTAATTTCAGGTGTACAGCATAATGGTTAGACATTTGTATAATAAGGGGACTACCTGGTAAGAGCTACAAAGCTACAAAGTGATCCCCAGTTGGTTGCTGCCTGTGGTGTACTTAGAGGCACATGATGGGAGAGGCCATGCTGCAAACCAGGGATGTCTGGCAGACATCCAGGGTAGTTCTGCAAAATGCCAGGACATCCCGAGCCCTGCTGCCACCTGCCAGTTCCCTTATGGTTCAGCCATTGATAAAGACTCATGCAATATACAAGTTGGGTTAGGTAGGGTCTCAGGGAGTTACTAGAGTGGCAAGAGGTGTGGTCACCAGGTTAATGTAAATTCTGGTTTGGTGCCAGTGCTGAGCCTGAAGCTGCTCAGCAAAAGTCTCAGAGCACACTGAGGCCAGTCACTGCCCACCTGAGGCCTGTGGACTCTGATAGTTTTCCAAGGAAAAGTACAACATGGGTGGGGCTGGCTGCTTTTGGAGAAAGTGCCTCCAGTGGTGCTGGAGTCCGGTGGGCAGGGTCCCAGTGAATCAGCAGGGCAGAGCCTCAGAGCTCATCAGGCCAATCAGATTTAGATTTGGCTCTAAGTGTAGGGGGCGGGCTCAACACATTAAAGATGGCAGCCGCCTGCCAGCTGCAGGGGAGGAGGACCTCTTCACAGGGAAATGGTGACTGTCCTTTAGCTCTCAACCTGAAGCAGCACAACTCAGTCTGCCCCTCGTATGTCTCCAACACTCCCCGAGTTACTGTCCCTCTGCTGGAGCCCAAGGTGAGTGAGAGAATCTGTGGGCAGGCTCTTTAAGAGATCACCTATGTTTTCTGCTGCCTTTCATCCCACCTGGATGGTCGGAATCCCCACTGTTTTTCACAACCAGATGTCATGGGGGCTCCTCTTCTAGGCATTAGTACTCTGAGCTGGGGAGGCTGGTGTGGGGCTGGTGTCCCACAGCTGAGATAGCCCTCCCAGTTCTCAACCACCACCAGAGGTTTGAGGTTAGCCAGTTACACATCTCTGCCCCTCCTACCAGTCTCGATGTGGTTTCTTTATATCCTTAGTTATAAAACTTCTGTTCAGCTAGATTTCAGATGGTTTTCAAGATTGATTGTTCTATAATTTAGTTGTAATTTTAATGTGGTCATGGAAGGAAGCAGGCATAGTGTTTATCTACCCCACCATTTTGGATCTCATGACATTTCTTCTTTTTATAGAAATGAGACACATATTAAACACTCTTCTATGTGTGATTTAATCTAGTAACCAACTGGATTTAGATTTTGGAAAGGTTCCTGTATTAGTTTGACATGCCTGCCATAACAAAAAAAAAACACAGACTAGGTGGCTTAAACAGCAGAAATATATTTTCTCACAGTGCTGCAGACTGGAAGTCCAAGATCAAGGTGTGGGTAGGTTTGGTTTCTTCTAAGGCTTCTCTTCTTGCCTTGTAGGTGGCTGTCTTCTTTTGGTGCCCTCACATGGTCTTCCTTGTGGTGTGTGTTTGTGTCCTAATCTCTTCTTATAAGAACACCAGTCATGTTGAAATAGGAGTTCCCTTCATAACCTCATTTAAACTTGGTTACCTTTTTAAAGGTTCTGTCAATAAATATAGTCACATTCTGAGGTACTGGGAGTTAGGATTCCAACATAAATTTTGGGGGCACAGTTCAGCCCTTAATAATGCCTTTTTTCACTTCTTAGCAGAAGAATCCCCTTATGGTTCATAATTATACAGACATTTTTCTGGTTTTTAAATTTCACTTGTGCTACTGAGGTCCCACCTCATATGAGAGGAAAGTCTTTTGACCTCTCCAGTTAACTTGGAGGTCAGAGGTTTCTTTCCTGAACTCTAAGCTCTAAAATGGAGTTTTTCCAAGTTTTCTTTTCACGGTGGGGTAGAAGGCTGAAGGCTGGATCTCTGTGTCAAGTGCTGGTGAGAATAGACAATTTTAATTTAAAAATTGAAAAAGGTGGTACATAATTTGCAGTATTATGTGTACTTTACTTTTTTGACGTAATTATTTTCTACTTCCCCTACCTATGTAGCTTTTCATTGTTCATCTTTCTTTTTTGGCAATTAAAAACAATTTAATTGCACTTCTACTTTTATTATGTCACTTCAATCAAATTGAGGCTGCGACTTTTATCAAAATTTATTTCTCTGTTAATGTTAAGTGTATCAAAAGTTACCTTCATTATAATTATCACTATCAGTGTCCCTAGAATACCAAAAGGATTTAAAGTATCCCTGTCACATATATGCATTATGTGTTAATTTAATTTCCATTAACCCTAAGAATTTATCTAAAACTTTTGAGTATATACATTTGAAAAGAATTTAGAATGTAGACAACTGAAAGTATAACATAGCAGTCAACACATAGCAGCGAAGTGGCTCAGATGAAACTACTTCTGGGGATTAAACCACACCTGGTGGAAGCCATATGGAGTATTAAAGACTTGGCCTATTGTTTTATAAAAGCATGCAGCTCTTTCTCTCACAAGGCTGGGTTTAGTGACTGAAGAAGTCAGTTTCCACTGTCAGACTGAGATGGCTCTGTGGAGGATCTACGAGGTCTGACAATTAAGTTCGCAAACTCATCCTGGAAAAAGTGCTACATACCTTACTGCTGTAATCACGATGGTCACCTTTGAAGTACTCCACTGGGAAGCTATGCACTGATGCCAGAGCCTAGTCCATGCTTCAGAGAAATTTTGGAACTCTTTTTCTAGAATGGCCATCAGAACTATTGTCGTATTACCCTTGATGTCCTAAATGTCATCAAAATGTCTTCCTTTCAATATTTCCTTTATCTTTGGGTAAAGAAAGAAGTCATCGGGGGCCAAATCAGGTGAGTAGGGAGGGTGTTCCATTACAGTTATTTGTATACTGGCTAAAAACTTTCTCACAGATGGTGCTGTGTGAGCTGGTGCATTGTCATGATACAGTAGCCATGAATTGCTGGTGAAAAGTTCAGGTCATCTTAACTTTTTCTTGCATCCTTTTCAGCACTTCCAAATAGTAAACTTGGTTAACTATTTGTCCAGTTGGTACAAATTCATAATGAATAATCCCTCTGATATCAAGAAAAGGTTAGCAACATTGTTGCAATAAGTTCATGAACTTAAATGTCAGACCTCGTACCTGGAATGGAAACCGTGATGGAGCTAGAAATGAGTTGAAGACTGTGGGTCAATTCTTTCCAATTATTTGTTGAAATATGGCAATCTCTCTAGAATAGAAATGTGATGACTAGATATAAATCAATGCCCTGTGGTGGACAGAACATTCTGCCCTTCAAAATTCTTTTAGAAATACAATCATCTTCTCCTCTCAGAATTGCCCAGTGATAGCAGGCAGTATGTGCTCTGAGTTCTAAGTCACGGAGAGGTTGCTCATGGGTTTGATCTCCATTTGAGGTGGGGAAACTGAAACTATGAAGAAAAAATATTGAAACTCAGAAGAAAAGAACATAATAATTGACATCATTGAAAAGATGATGTTTGTGGTGGCAGATCTGTGGGATATGAACTTACTTTAGTCAGAGATGAAACTGACACAATTTTTTAATGCATTATCAAGTAGACAGATGGGTCTTTACCTGATAAAAGTAAATAAATCCAGATTATATAAATTTACTTTCTATTTTACAGATTTTCTAGAAATTTCTTATATTAAAGAGTCAGTTTTGTCCTGCAACTCTTTTGTCTACTTTAGTAAAATCATAACACTTTCACTGTGCTCAATAATTTAAACACCTAAGGATTATACATATACATAAACAAAATTGGGATTATGCTAAATATATTTGTTCTTGCAAGCATCATATTATAAGGACTTCTCAGAATTTCTAAGTGACATTTTTCAGTCTTAACCTGAATGATTTATTTCTTCTTAAAAACTTGTGATATTTATCTTTGGACCAAACTGACTAAAAATGTTTTTGCAGAGAAGGCACTGTCTCTTGACATTTTATGCTCTTTTATTGATTACTTTTTACTGAGTTAAAGGTAATCAATTGAAGAAAAACATTTCAGAAATGGGGCACAGAATAGGTACATTTTTCATGATGAGGGGTAGTGAGAGGTATAGAGTGCAGTGGGTCAGATCCACTAAATTTCCTATATAGTTAGGAGACATCTTCAAGCAATAATCAATCAGTGTCGTTGATGGAAAAAATCTCCAGCATTCTTTGTTCTAAATATAATCTGAAACCTATTTGGTTTAGAATCCGTGATGTCCAATATGGTAGCTCTTCACCATATGTGGTTATTTAAACATAAATTTGAATTAAGTAAAACTGAATAAAACAAAAAATTCAGTTCCTCACTTGTTTTAGCTGCATTTCGAGTGCTCAGGAGTCACGGGTGGCTAGGGGCTACGACATTGGTAGCTCAGATATGAAACATTTCCATCATCACAGTGTTGGCATTGTGGGGAAAGGAAAGAACTTCATGAGAAGGTAAATAAGTGCTAAAAGAGGAACTGGACAGACATTGAAAACAACCTATGACTGCTTCAAATTTGACATTGGCCAAGACCTGAGGTTTTATGAAATGTGAACTTCTCTTCCCCTCCAGGATGCTAAGGATTGAACACAACACAACCAGACTTCCCCAAATTAGTCATTTCCTTTTCCATCACGACTTGAGCTCAACACTGAAGCCTCCTTGCAATGGAACTGTGCTGTTACTACCTTTCATTTCACAAGTCACTTTTTGATATTTTTTTATGAGGTGTCAACTCAGTCCACCAACTCTCAAATTACATTTTATAACCGATTCCCACTCGATTTAATCAAATATATTAAATAGATATCTCTCCCATATTCTCCAGAAGAAATTTCTTTCCACCAAATTCTGAACATCATTTGGGTTAACATTTAGTGTATTGATTGCCACATCACAAAATTTTAGTTTTTTTTAAGATTTAATTGGGGAATTGGGGGAGGGGAACAGTGTTGGAGAATTGGGGAAGGGGACCAGTCAAGTTGTTGTTCTTCAATCTTCGTTGTGGAGGGTGCCAGTCGCCATCTGGCTTCTCGTTGGCACCTCATGGCCTCTAAGCTCAAAGTGCTGTGTTCAATCTCAGTTGCGGGTGGACGTAGCCACCATCCCTTGTGGGAGTCGAACCTGGCAGCCTTGTTGTTAAGAGCGCCTGCTCTATCCACTGAGCCATCCGGGCGGCAGCTCAGCTCAAGGTGCCCAGTGCAGTCTTAGGTGCGGGTGGACGTAGCCCACCATCAAACAGGCAATCTTGTTGTCACACCAGCTGAGCCATCCTGCCACTTGTTTGCAGCTGAGCAACAGCTCAGCTTGGGCGCAGCATCACTGGCCCACGGGGAATCGAACCGGCAGCCCTGTTGCTCAGAACTCATGCTCTTAAGCCAATTCTTAACCAACTAAGCCACTCGGCCAGCCCACAATGTTTTAGTTTTAATGCTGAAGTTTTTAAATCATATGCTTAAAGTAAACGGAAAATAGGTCATAGGATCCATGAGTCTTATTTTGTTTTGTTTTGTTTTGCACATTGTTAATTTTCATATGTGACAAACATTAATATTACATTTTAATTGAATCTCACTTTTACTTTTTATATTTAGTATTAATGATTTAAAAAACAAAACAACAACAGCAACAACAAAAAACCCCAACTCTTTGAATTCATTTGTCCTGGCATCTGAAAGTCTCACATTTTGGCTCTCATAATAATTGCATATATAAGAGATGAAATCATCTGTTGCTTTCAAATGCTTTTAAGTTGCAAATAATTTCCACATGGTTGAATTAGGCATGATCTCCACACTCATAAAGATCCATATGGCTGAAGTTATATATACACGCCTTTAGATAAAATGGAGAGATAAGAAAATTTTACCACCAACAGCATGTAAATTAACAAGATAAATTGCTTTTCCAGAGCATCTATTATGAAACTGCCCATAATAAAGACATTAGCAATCAAGATTTGGCTTTAAAAGTAAAAATCAAAACATCTATTACTTACGAGCACTTACTATGTGCTGGATACTGTATTAAGTGCTTTATTAATATGTTTAGTATTAAATTAGGGATTGGAAAACTTTCTCTATAATGAGCCAGATAATAAACACTTTAGACTGTGTGGACCATACAGTCTTTGTCACAACTACTCGACTCTGCCATTGTAGTCCTGAAGTAGCCAGGCAGTGCTGACGGAATGGTAACGACCGTGTGTCTATGGAACTTCATTTACGAGAATAGGCAGTGGGCTCAGTTTAGCCCTTTGGGCTCCACTTGCCAGCCTTCGATCTCAATGAATCCTCATAAATACTTGATCTGCTGAGGATATACCTGTAAACCACTGACGGTCGCTGCTAATGTTGTGGAGAAAATGAGAAAATTTCTCCCTCTGCCACCTGGACAGGTAGAATCCACCCCTCCCAGGAGTCTCTGGTTCCCTATCTTTAGGAGTCTTAGAATTACTACTCCTCATGGTTCCCCTTGGAATGCTGAGCATAGGTCAAAGCCTCCGGCCCTAGGTGTGGGCTGTCAGGCCTCTGCTACTATTTGGGTTTAGGACACTGGTTTACCTATGCAAAAAGCCTGAGCTCAGCAAATCTTCTGAGAAAACTTTTCCTAAAGCAATAGTAGTTGCTAAGGCTCAGGGATAGGGAATCTCACCCTGACATTCATATCTCCATCTTCAGCCATCAATAAGAATGTGGGTTTCTCTGGCCAGCTCTTCGCTCATATATTTCTGCAATGTGCTTCCTTCTATTTTTTTTTTTTTAAGATTTTTATTGGGGAATTGGGGGGATGGGAACAGTGCTGAGGAATTGGGGGAAGGGAAACAGACAAGTTGCTGTCCTTTTGTTCTTCAGTCTAGCTGTGGAGGACGTTGCTTCACTGGCCCAAGTTGGCACCATCATTGCGCTCTTCCCGGGTGAGGCAGATCAGTCGCCGGCTTCTGGACGGCCTCTCACTGCAGCTGCTGGCCGCTCACGCTGGCTGCTGGCTACACACGGTAGCCCATGGCAACCCACTGCAGCAGGGACTGCAGCCTATGCCGTCGCCGGTGACTCACAGCAGCTCCAGGTTGAGCTGTTGTCCAGCATCTTAGCTGTGAAGGGCAGTGTCACTGGCCCTCATATGTGGGATCTGAACCGGGGTCCTCTGGCGTCCCAAGCCAGCTCTTAACCATCGCGCCACTCGGCCGGCCCTGTGCTTCCTTCTTGCCCTCCTGACCTCCTCCTCAGGCTTTCTGTTGTGACCTGTGGAACTTTATTCCACTGTAAATAAACTCTTCTTCTTCCACAGACTCTCCATAGAATTCTTTTTCTACTTGTTCTGTCTTTACTATGCTTCCTATTTCAAATACCAGTCCTTCCCAACTTGTGTGAGGATATAGAGCGTTCTCTCTGCCCTCAGCCCTCGGAGTGGCTACATAATGTTCGTCATAGCAAGAGCCTCTGGGATATTGCCCTTACCAGCCACATCCTCTTATCCATTTAGGCCTTAATAAGAAAAGGAAGGTGGAGCGCACACTACCTCATTCTCTCCATTGTCTTTAGCCACCTACTAAGAGACATGACTCTCAAGTCTGTATCACTAGCTGGAATTAATCCTCTGAGTTCCTCAGAGTTACACACAAATGTTTAGCCACGTTTTCCATTTGGTTGTCCCACAAGTATCTCAAGTTCTAAGATAAATTCATGATCTTCCTTACAAACCAGTTTTTTCTCAGATTGGTGAATGATATCACCATCTATTCTTTCATCAAAATCAGAAAACTGGGGCACCCCTTGACTCTTCCTGTTGCAAGAAGCTGATCCTGTAAGATCTAGCTTTGTGACATCTCCAATAGCTATTTCCAATGGCTCCAAATATTTCTCCCTTATTTCACATTTTCGCTTAATAATCAGTTATTTTTTCTTTTACACTTGATAATCTTTTTCACTTAGCAGTCAGATATTTTAACATAATTCTTAGTATAATATAATTTATTAAAATATAAATAATATTGAATATTTTTAATTAACATGTTCACTTGGAATAAAGACCACCTTTTCTACTCATTTGCAGCCAAGGGTAACCATGTTAATTAAGCTCAGATAAGGAAAAGTAAGTAGAAGTCTCATATGTGACTTTCAGAGAGTATTCTTAAAGGAAGTATATACAGCCATTTTTTTTTTTTCTTTCCTGATGTCTGGAATGAAGACATGATGCTCGCATCTTGAATAGCCATTTTGGATCTTGAAATGGAATCCACATTTTTGAGGATGGAAAAGCAGCAAGATAGAGGAATATTGGTTATGGATGAATTTGAAAATTTGCCTTATCAGCCTCCAGCCTGGGACTGGGCACAAATGAATTTCATTTACATGACCAAAAAAAAAGGAAAATGGAATATACACACATACAAAAACACACATACACAAACTTCTACCTTCTTTAAGCCACTCTTACATTGTGTTTTTTCTCTAACTTACTTCAACAATTCTCTGTCAAAAAAAAAAAATCTTAAGCCAAATCTGATTGTTTTCTTC
Source organism: Hipposideros armiger (assembly GCF_001890085.2). NCBI lineage: Eukaryota > Metazoa > Chordata > Mammalia > Chiroptera > Hipposideridae > Hipposideros > Hipposideros armiger. The sequence continues at coordinate 300,908 of NW_017731774.1, read as the reverse complement.
TTATTATTACAACCCTCCAGTGATTCTTGTTCATCTCTGGATTAAAGTCCCTAGGAAACATACCACGCTGATTCATTCTGACCTTGTCTACCATGTCCACCCTGACATCCTCCACTATGGATGGAGATAGTGACAATGATAGTGTTAATGGCTCCTCCTGGGCTGAATTTCCTGTCAAATCTCCTAATAAAGAACACAGGCAAATCTGTGTTTCAGGGCATCATCCAGAGAGGAATTAAAATCAAGGCGACGCCGGCCAAGTGGCTCATTTGGTTAAGAGTTGGCTTAAGAGCGTGAGCTCTGAGCAACAGTTCCACTGGTTTGATTCTCACATTGGCCAGTGACGCTGTGCCCAAGCTGAGTTGTCGCTGAGCTGCCAATAGGTGGCAGGATGGCTCAGCTGGTGTAACAAAACGATTGCCTGTTCAATGGTGGGCTATGCCCACCTGCAACTAAGACTGAATTCAGCACCTTGAGCTTAGAGGCCACGAGCTGCCGACAGGAAGCCAGATGGTGACTGGTGCCCTCTACAATCTCCATGATGAAGATTGAAGAACAACAACTTGTCTGGTCCCCTTTCCCAATTCCCCAACACTGTTCCCCTCCCCCAATTCCCCAATAAAGTCTTTAAAAAATAAAAAGTCAAGGCTAACATTTATTAAACTAGTATGATTATGTAGGTCTAAAAGCTCTCCATAGATTCATTCATTTAATTCTCAGAACAACTCTGTGAGATAGTTTATTATTCCTACTCTAGAGAAAAAGAGACTGAAGCACAGAGAGACTAAGCTGAATTTCCCAGTGGTACCTACTTAATATGTATTAGGGTCAGGGTTTAATTTTAAGCAATCTAATGCCAGAGCCTGCTTAACTACTGTGCATTATGTCACCCACCATTGCTATAGGGGGCTAATTCTAACAGTTCCAAAGATTTTCCAGGGCTCCATCATTTCTGTCCATATCTGTTATCAGATGTAGAAACTTATGTTTCCATCTTCTTCAAGATCACTTCAGTAAAAGAATGTGTGTGTGTGTGTGTGTGTGTGTGTGTGTGTGTGTGTGTGTGTGGTGGGGGAGGGGTTGTTTTATGATTCACTCATTAACTCCTAAGTCATTAGAAGTGTAAGTCATTAGGAGTTTTTGGTTGACTCAGATACTTTATACAGTTGTAGGAAATATCCAGCATGAATTATAATGCACGCTTATAGTTAATGCCTATTACGAAATGTAAATTCATCTGTAGTACATTAGCTTCAAGCTTCTACATATTTTTAGTTTAACTTATACTTTCCAAGGTGAACTAAATTATGGCAACATTTATTAGGAATTTCCTCATCCCATAGCAAAGTATAACACATGAATTTCAACTGGGTGAAAAAAGGGAACTTGTTCTGTGTAAATGTCCAGAGAGCCATAAATATTTTAATCCAATCTTGGGGTTCGGTAACCTTTCTATGATTTTTGTGCCTGTGCATGCATAAGCAAACAAGATTAGGAACAAAGGAAAGAGAATTAAAATTGCAGGACATTTTCTAAATTCCTTCCTCAAGAATTCTTTAGAAATGCACAGGACCTATGATTTTCTCCTACTTCCTCCTATGTGCCAAGTCACAAAATGTTGTTAGACCAGTTCTTGGTGTCAAAAGTTGAACTTCTATCTGGTTAATTAGTTATAACATAACTAGAATTCATTCATACAGTGTTCTGTGCAGAAGCACTTAGAATATACTGACAGGGGCTACTTCTTTGCCGTTAAGACATTTCTCTAATGTACTGAATTTGTTGGATGCCTGTCTACTTGTTAATAATTGGAATACATTTGATTATTTATATCCAGCCTTGTTCCAGAAAATATTTCAAGTAACTTATCAAGATATATATGAAACAGCAAATAAATAAGAAAAAAGAGTCAGGAAAGTCCAAGAGAAGCAGCGATGAGTCAGGACACAAAAATCACACTATGAAGTCATGCATATTTTCTAGAGGTGTGCCAAAAACTTGAGTCTATGTTTCTGCTAGCCAACGGAGAAGAAGGAAACACTATAGGTGGGTGATTCACACTATTTATAATATTAAAAATATCTGGTTGCTCAAGAGATGAACAATTTTATCTGATTCTAAGATCAGAATTTGCTCCCATGAGTCTTTATAGAGAAAACACCATGTAAGGTAATGTCATAAACATCATCTCATCAGTAATTATATACACAAGTTGTACAGAGGAGTTTCATATGACACACCATGGTATCGGCTTCCAGAATCTGGCCAACGTGCAATTAAATAGAAGAGCTACTGGGACCAATGTAATGGACCATCAGCCCGTGACTTCCTGATGATTTGGCTCAAACTAGTGCAGATTAGAGCACTTATAATAGTAGTACTCCAACATTTATTATATCCATAAGAATCACAAGATAGAAAAGATGGATTGCTGTGCTTCTGCCTCAGAGATTCTGGTTTAGTCCACAGCAGTGCAACACATAAATCTCTTTTCTTAACTCTCCTGAAGAGATTCCAATAGAGATGGTAGGCAAACCACAATGAAAGTGACAACAACCGTAACAAGTGGTATTATTTGATGTAAATTAATGAAACATCTGGGGGTATCAGTGAGAAAAGATTATTTCAATTTGAGAATAATTAATCTGCAATAACTCTTTTTGAAGTAATGTAATGCAGACTTAGTGGGCTACTTGATCAGAGTGGATATTTTACTAGAAAATAGACCTGCATTTTTCCTCTTCTCTGCAAAGTGAAAATGTCCTCTGTATTAATAGATGGGAATACGAAGTCACTCAGAATCACGAGTGTAAATTTCTTGAAGCCGATATTCCTCAGATGTGTGGGGGTGGGAGGAGGTCTTATTGGAATCACCTTTATGGGATGTTGGGCTTTTGTCAGAAAATTGTGGCCTAGTGTAGTGGATGCTACAGTGTGGATTCCAGATTCCTGCTTTAAGACTGAGACACTTGATTGCTTAGCTGCCAGGAATATTTTTTTCTAAGGACTGCTAGATGAATCTCTCGGCAGGATTGTTCTCTGCAACCATGTTTACATCTTTGGGGCTGCCAATATGCCATGGCCAGCTGGTTTGGAGGTACAAGGTCAACTTTGAATGTCCATCCAGCTCCACAGCTTCCCGTGGGACTAGCTCAGGACCTTGGGCTCTGCACTGCCCTTCAGTTTCTTCCTCTGCTGAATCCTTGTTTTCCCTCACCCCTTACAGATGTGCCTTCTTAGGAGAATCTTCTAAAATGTCCTGCCCAAAAATCTCCATCTCAGAGTCTCAGAGTCTACTTCCTGGAGAACCTGACTAAGATAAGGAGGTACAAATCTCCTGGTGCTCACCTTATTGACATTATCCATGTGACTTTGCAATTGAATTTTAGTTACCTACCCTCTCTCTCTCTCTCTCTCTCTCTCTCTCTCTCTCTCTCTCTCTCTCTCTTTCTTTTCCTCCTCTTCCTCCTCTTCTTTCTCCTTTTCCTTTTTTTTTTCTCCTGGTCTGTCCTGGATATTTAATAGTTCCCTACTATGGGTAATTTTTCTCCTTCCTTGCTGATCTTATTAGGATGTATATACTTTTTATTTTGCTATCTCTCTGAGCCTGGCCCCAAACATACACATACACACACAAAACCCTGAGGTTTCTGTGATCCAAGGCATTTGAGAAATTCTGAGTTAAATAAATCTAAGTCATTGAAGGAATTCTCAGAGTCTTTAAAATGCTCACACAATGTACAATTAATCTCTTTAAAGTGTAGAATCCAGTGGCATTTAGTACATTTACAGTATTGTGCAACCAACACATCTAACTTGTCCCACAACATTTTCATCACCTAGAAAGGAAATCCTGTACCCTTTATGCAGTCACTTCCCGTTGCCCCTCCTCCCAACCCCTGTTAACCACCGATCTGCCTTCTGTCTTGTGAATTGACCTGTTTTGGATGTGTCACATAAATGTAACCATGCAACGTAACTTGTGACCTTTTGACTTTGACTTCTTTCACTTAGCATAATGTTTTTGAGGTTAAACCCTGTTGTAGCATGTGTCAGTACATCATACTTTCTGACGGCTGAATAATATTCCATTGTATGGCTAGACCACATTTGTTATCTATCAGTTGATGGACACTTGGGCACTTTTCAGCTTTTTGCTATTGTGACTAGTACTGTTATGAACACGCATATACAAGTTTTTTTTGAAGACCTATTTTCATTTCTTTTGGGTATATACCCAGGAGTAGAATTGCTGAATCAAGATGATACTTCTATGTTTACATTTTTTTGAGAGATCCCTTTTAAAAAAGCATATTGATACTAGCATATTAGGGATAATACACTTTGAAAAGCTTTCTAAACTAATTCACTTTAAGATGCTAGTGGTTAATTCTGAGTTAATGTGTTTTAACCTCTAGACTTATTTGACACTTCAGAAACTTTAACCAAAAGTTTTGCATTTCCATTACTAGAATTTTAGGACCCAGATCAACAAAGGAGAGATATTTTTAAGAAAGAATGTTTTTTAGCAGTCCGCTCATATCATGCCATGCCAAGGATGTCTCATCCTTCCTGGGTTTTGTAATATTTTTCCTTTAAGGAATTAAAGTGAGTCTAATGGTGATATGAAGACAATGCAAATAACACTTGTATCAAAACACTTGATGCATTATTGAATATCGGGTGGCTGTTCTGATGTGACTAATTTAGCCTGGAAGTAGAGTTATTAAAACCAAAGAAATAAAAGAATAAGAAATTTAAATTTATCCATTTCTGAACTCTTAATTTTTTTTAATCTTATCTTTATGTTGAAAAAAATGTATTGAGGTAGAGCAAACAATTTGGCTTTATATTTTTCTGTAGTGTTAAGACATTGAAAGAAGTATACCCCTTTAGTTTTGTGGGTACTTTAAGGACAGAAAAATATAAATATTGCCATAATACCCAAAAATTAGCTCTAATATTTGTTTTTATTATTTAAATAATTTTTATTATATATAAAATGTTATATGCAAAATGTCCATGTTGTATGACTATACTGTATAACATACTATTTTAATATATATCATATTTGGACATAATATATGATGTATATTTATATCTAAATGTATATTTTTATAGCTTAAGAAATGTTTTTGCTTATTTAGAGGTCAATTACAAGTGATAATAGCTTTTGAAAAAACTTGAAATATCACACAGAAACTGCAGGTGGAAGAGGTTCCACGCTGATATGCGGCCCTGCCACTTCAGGCCCAGCTGTGTCTTGGCCTGTTATGGGATAATGTGAGGATTAAGTGGACCTGAGCTCATATTGTCCTGTATAAATTTTCCCAGGAATGGCTATTCCTTAACCTTTGCTGTGTGTATTGTAGACTGTGTCTTGACCTCTAGACTATAACCTGTAGAGACCTGGACATTCCCGACTGGCACAATATAGGGAGGCATTGAAGTAGAAAGTATACATGTATTATAAATACACCATGTATTTCCAGTTTGTAAGGAATATAAGAAAATAAGAAAACCAAGGAAAATGTTAGTAATTGAACAGTAAGTTTCACAGGTTAATAAAATATCATTATTTGATGTCCATGATAGAAAAGCAGCCCCAATGACCTGTTCATCTTGCTTCTCGGAAGAGTTTCTGTTTGTGGCCATGTTTTTGTCTCTGCCACTTTCCTGTCCCACGCTGCTTTTGCTGTGACTGCTTTTGCTTCTCTACATGGATTTCAAGCTCAGAACTCCTAGAAAGAGGATCAATTAATGTTCATCCAATTAAAACCCCATTGGATGGTTTTCTCTCATCTTCTCAGTGTCTGGATTCTCTGGGATTGATTTCTAGTCTAAAAAGTATTGCTAGGATCAAATGACCTCAAATATGGCAATTTGCATACAACAGGCAAGACTGGTTTTCTAGTAAAACCCATGAGTATGGCCACCCCTTCTAGTCTCATGCATTCTGCTCTAATACAGACAGTGTGAGAAAGCTGGGATGCCATGTTATCCAAACCAAGACCCTTTGAGAGTGAAAGGTGGGAGATATTAATAATTAGAGTGAAGGAATAAGACAGTCCTTTCCTGGCCAAACTAGGATATATGTCACTTTAATTAGAGGAAAAAAAAAAAGATAAATAGCAGATTCAGGTTCAAGGCCTAAGGCTGCCATAAACCAGGGGTGTGCCTGAAGTTAGCCATATTTTCTCTGCAAGCTGCATTTTCCTTTCTGTAAATGTGGGTGTAATAGTTTCCCCTAGTATTCTATGAATCTAACATTTTTGTGCCTCTTTGTAATTATTTCTTCAATATCTGGCTTCCCTTTTAGCAGCACGAAGGCAGGATTCTGCTTGTCTTTTCAACCACAAGTCTTTGTATTTATCAGTGTTTGGCATGTAGCAGGCACTCATGCTCTTTACTGAAAGAGAGAATAAAGGGATATACCCAAGCGTGTCAGGTAATGTCAATATCTGCTTCATCAGTTGGAATATCCTGGAGAAAGTTGTTTCACACTTTGCTTGCTAATATTGACAGAAGTACTATTAAGTGTTAGATATTTATGCCATCCAGCCCATGTTTGGAAGAGAAATTCTCCAAACTTATTATGTTAGTTTTCAGGTTGCTGTAAATGTAAAAAAAAAAAAAAGAGAAGAGTAATGATACATTTTTCTCCAGCTGCTTAAACAATACACGGGGAGACATTTTCCTAAATTATAACCAATTATAACAGTGGGCATAGTAGGAAGATGTAGATTGGTAGAATTTACATGAAGTAAGCTAACATTTATACGGGCTTTCCAACAGTATTTCATTTTCTGAGAAACTTCAAAGCACATTGCATTCTTTACTCTTTAATTTATAATTGAGTGTTATGTAATTTTATTTTCTCATCCAAAATCCTACGTAGAGTGGTAAGAAAAGCTGCCCTTTCTTAGGCAAGAGAAAGTTTGATGTTCCTAATTTGGCTTCTTTTCTTCGGGCTTACATCATTCTGTGTTTATTTTGGAGCTTTCTGAATCTAATGTCATGGGTCAGTGTCTGTCACTTGACCTGAGGGAAATGGCAGAGGTTTTTTTTGTGTGTTTTTCTTTCTGTTTTCTACAGAAAGGAAAAGAGACAATATGTTAGCTTCTTCCTCTTCAGTTTCAGATCCTACAATGACAAATGGGATGACCTTCTAAGGTGATGGATCATTCAATCCCTAGGAATGTCAAGGCCTTGCAAGCTTGGACATAATTTTAGGCAACTCCAATAAGACCTTCAAGTTTCCATGGAGGTGACGTGGAAACCTTAGAGAAACTGCTAACAAAACCAGATACTGGAGGTATCTTACACTGTGCCCACAGGAGAAATGTGTCTGGAGGAAAAAGAAAGTTAAGCACCCCATTGTGTTCAGTCTGTCTTTCCAACCTTGCACTGTGGCTAAGATACACCATCTGACTCTTTGCCCCACCTCTGCTGCAGCTGTGATCTTGACCATGCCTCCCAATCACTCTGAATTCCATTTACTATATTTTGTAACGCTGGGTTTATAGTGCCAGCCCTGCCTCTCTCACAGAGTGCATGTTAGGGTCAAAATCAAGGTGAGATAAGGTACATTAAATCTGTTTTGTAAATGAATAATTACTACAAGAATACATAATGTTATTTTTTTAAATCATACTTAAATCCTAAATATGTCAAAGTATTTTATAATCTTTGTTGTTGTTGCACTGTGTTCTTTAAGTTTCCCAGGATTTAGTTATCTTTCTCCCAATTCTGATGCTGTATTTATGTCCTATTTTTCACTGCTGTTCAGGAAGTTCCTGCACTCCTCCTCACCCCTAAAAAAATACCTGGGGAGCATGTTAAGCCATTCCTTTATCCTACATCAGAATTATGACAGAGTCTAAACAATTATATCTTCTTAAAATTTCTGTGTTCCTTCCCCTGCTTTGTTCATCCTTATTAGGATGACAACAAGGTCAACAGTGTCTTCAAAGCCCATTCATTACTCTGTTCTTCTCCCTGCCCCCATTGCCCTAGCTTCTTATCCTCCAATCCATTCTTCATGCAGACACCTCAAGGTGAGCCTTAAAAACAAAACAAAACAAAATCAAGAAATAATCATATCACTCCTCAGTTAAAAACCCAAAAATGGCCCTTCAATGCTGGCCAGATAACATACCAACACCCTCGCATGTTTTTCAAGATTTTCCATGATAAGTTTTCTCCTGGCATCTTGATATCCAGAGTGCCCTTTTCAGTTTGTGTCCCCAGATCTCCAGAAAGACTGAAGCCTTGACAAACTGATGGGCTTCCTACTGTCCTTCTCATACTGCGCACTGTCCTGCACTCCTGGACATCAGCCTTCTCATCTTTTCAGTTTCTGTGTTATGATTCTATGGGCTCTGCTTGGATTTCCATTCTTTGTCCCCTTATTCCATCGAGAATTCACTCTCCTTCCATGCTTTATGCCCAGTTTAGCCTTTTATCTCAACCCCTGAAAAATAATACTTTAGGTAGGTGTTTACATGAGTGTCTCCTTGACTGCAAGTTCCTTCAGTGTAGACACCAGGTCCTATTTGTCTTATTCATTGTTTTACTCAGCGCCTACTATAGGACCTTGTAATTACTCAATGTGAAGGAAGGAAGGAAGGAAGGAAGGAAGGAAGGAAGGAAGGAAGGTAGGAAGGAAGGAAGGAAAGGAGAGAGGGAGGAAGAGACTTAGGGTATACATACATTTATTAAAAACATTTATGTTGTAAGTTTCATGTACTCCTGATATGTAAACAGATGATGTCTATCTACCCACTGGTCCAAACTTTTGAGTTGGAAACATTTCTTTATCCACATTCTACCAAAATTAAACTATATTTTAAGCAGCCTTGATAAAAGGTGGCACAGTTCTTGTTATTTCTATCCTTTCCTTAAGCTTGAGCCCCTCCCCCACCCCCCCAGCCTCTACCCCTGAAAGCTGCATCTGCTAATAGCAGAGCTTGATGAGCACGCTGCCAGGACCCCATCTGGAATTCACAAAACCCTGGCCAGCCCTACTCACAAGGCTCTAAATCTCCTTTAATCCAGCAAAATTAACTCAAGAGCATATGAGACCTGAAATCCATGCTCTGCATATTATTGCAGGTGCCGATGGCAAAGCAAAGCACCTGCTTTTCACATTTGAGGTGCATTTTAAACAAAAGGTCTGTTCTTGTAGCTTCACAAGGAAGCATCAACCAGAGCACAGACAGTTTACATCCATGTATCTCTTTGTTGGAGTGGATCTCACTAACCTATAAGAATTAGGGGTACAGCTGAAACTAATTAAAAAAAAAGTTTATTTCACAATAAAAAAAAAAGAACTAGTGGTGTCCATGTCTTCCCATCTCCACGATAGTTATATCAGATCAGTGGATTGAAATCAGCCATCATCAGAGTATTCATATTACAGGAATTGGCACGTGCTTCAAGGCTTTTTTCTTTTTTCCTGGAGGCCCAGTATAACAGTACACAACTTTCCCAGTCCAATCCTTCTCTCCTGGCCCCTCCCCTCTCCCTCGCTGCTCCCCAGTCCATACTCAAAGAGCTGTGCTCCAAATGAAACATTTGTGAAAAACACAGAGAACTTGTGTCTTCACAGGAAGGTTTACTTGTTCATTTACCTTAATACCAGAAGTTCCTCTGCAGTGTTTTTTTGATAGAAGTGTTGAAAGGCCACGTCCTCTTTGGCTATTCAGGTTTACGTGGCCATTGTTTACTAAAAAGATGTTGAAATCGTTCTAGAATAGTTTATTAGAACTGACCATGAAAAATCCCTGTTAGTGAACTAGAGTTCTAAATAAACACACACACACACACACACACACACACACACAATCAGAAAAATAAGTTTTTATTATTTTCCCCTTCTTCCTCTCCATTTTCCAAACTCCCCCAGATAAGTCAAATAGGAAAATTTTTGAAATTAAGAAAATAAGGAGTTTAAGTACCTTCGACCCAGTGGCTTGAGTGATTTTATCATTGTTGTTGGTACTCTTTCTGAAATAGTGTCATTCGAAGGGGGTTTATCATGACGTGAACGAGGGTTCAACTCCAGGACCCTATTTTCACAAGACCCTTCCCAAACTGCAATGTGTTCATGTAGTCATGTCTTTGACAGTATTACAAATGTAAACTTTTTCATTATTTTTCTTAAGAAGTGTCCCTCATGTTATGTAAATTTCGGGTCCCACAAAAACTGGATCCATTCCAAGGGTTATTTTACGTTGGTTTTGCCTAATTTATTTGAAGTCACAATCTTGCTTCCAACCCTACCCTTCCTGTTAGCTAAACTCCTGTCCTCTTGCCTTCATTCTAATAAATTCGCAGGGACACCTCTATAGTAAGGAGCTGCTGATTTTAAAATTCTGTTACTACCGAGAAAAAAAAGACAGATATTCATTTAATTTATAAAGGGAAATATAACCTTATTGGAAAGAAATCTTAGTGCTCAGTTGCTTCTGACTCAGTGGGTTAAAAATGCCTATTCTTCCCAACCTCTTCAGCCCACTGCCTACAAGTCAGCCTTCTTCTTTACCTTGGCTAACTTCCCTTAGCTTGGCTAAGGCTCAGCTTAAAGTTCATCTCATCTCAGGAGCCCTCTCAAGGTTGGGAGCCTCTGCTGCAAACTCTCACTGGATCTTAGTTTCACTCTACAAAGGGCTTGTCACACCATTCGGAATGGACTTATCACACCATTAGAGTGTGAACTCTAAAGGTCTAGCATGTATCCTATACATTACTTCTTATAGCGGCTGGCACAAAACCAGCTCTCAATGTATATTGATTGAATGCGTAAATGAATGCATGTACAAAATAATACTTTTATGAATTAGGAGTCAAGATCCCCAAACTCTGGTTTCAACTTTGCTACTAAGAAGCTTGAGAAAATTGAACAAACCCATGAATTCCCTGGATCACATCACGTTTTTCACATACTCATGTATACAGCAGGGATCCCAGGTGGGCCCCAAACTGAGATTATCTTTAGGGTCTCATATATCTGGAGCCAGTCTCTACAAGAAGCAATGAGGTGCCTCCTAAGAAAGATCACATTCTACAGAAAGACAAAGCAGTCACAGACAACTTGGTTTACCAGCGGTGGGTGGGTGTTGAGCAGGGCTGTGGGTCTTGAGCATACCTGGGGCCTGTCACTCTGATGGTTCACTAGCCCAGGCCCTTATGGACATACATGTGAACAGGCAAACAAAGCATTTCTTTCATTCTTTTCTTCCTCTTTCTTTCTTTCTTTCTTTCTTTCTTTCTTTCTTTCTTTCTTTCTTTCTTTCTTTCTTTCTTTCTTCTTTTCTCTCTCTCTCTCTCTCTCTCTCTCTCTCTCTTTCTCTTTCTCTTCATTTTTTTTTCCTACTAATTGCTTCACTGGGCTTTGGAATCTGAACATGTCAGCATCATTATAGCATCATTAGTATTGGCAGCTTGGGCGGAGACAGAGTACTGCACTGGTGGTGTTGGGAGATGATGATTTGGCAGCATCAGCAGGAATGAGGGCCTATTTGGTGGGCACTGGAGACAAGCAGCCTCGCTTATATTGTAAAGAGCCAAATATACCATCATAGTAAGATGGAGCAAAAGAGAAGAAAAATGGCAGACACGTAGTGTCATAAGAAGACAATTCACAGTGTGTGTATAACAAACACCCTAGTCATTTGCAAAACTCTATGGAAGGAATGTAAGGAGGGCTTGATGTCTCACAAAATCAGAAATATGTGGTTTTACTATTACTATGAGACTTCTTTTACTCCAGGGTATAGGCTGAAATATGTTTTGGGGGTTTCTGTGGAATTCAAAATTATAAGTGATTATACTTACCCAAAGAATGTGATACATATTCACACCTATGATACTAGTAAACTAGGCAGAGTTACAAATAAATCTCACCATGGCTGTGAAATTGCAGAAGTTCAGAACCTATTTCTTCTTTTTTCCGAATGCAGTAGAAAGGTTTTGGAAATCGTCTGGTATCCTAACTCTAATACTTAATAGATGGGTTGAATTAGTCAAATTATTTAGCTTATCTGAGCCTCAGTTTATTAACTGGAAGATGAGGATAATAATATCTACTTTGTAGGGGTGTTGGGAAGAGAATTGGGATACAAAACACCTAGGCAAGTGCCTGGCCCTTAGTGGGTGTTTGATAAATATTAGTTCCCCTTTCCTGCCTCCATCTCCATTTATTAATAAAGCTTCTTTCCTGATTCCAAGTTTATAAAAGTTCAATGGAGAAAGGATAAGGGCAAGAGGAAATAAATATCAGGTGGTTCTAGAAGTCCCTTTTGACATTCATTACATTTTTTAAGGGGTTAATGCTCCATAGAACATAGAGAAAAAGGAAAGTTTTGGCTCTTAGTCATCAAAAACAATTTTGAGTCATATTTTCTTTTTTTTTTAAGATTTTATTGGGGAATTGGGGGGAGGGGAACAGACAAGTTGCTGTTGTTTTGTTCTTCAGTCTAGTTGTGGAGGATGTTGCTTCACTGGCCCAAGTTGGCACCATCATTGC
>NW_017731774.1:281591-288206 GCF_001890085.2 Hipposideros armiger | reverse complement strand
CCCAGCTCCAAGTTGAGCTGTTGTTCAGCATCTTAGCTGTGGAGGGCAGTGTCACTGGCCCTCATATGTGGGATCCGAACTGGGGCCCTCTGGCCTCCCAAGCCAGCGCTTAACCAATGCTCCACTCGGCCGACCCCATATTTTCACTTCAATGTCATTTCCCTCCCTCTCCAGCTGGGCCCTGTACTCACACTCCAGTAGCTGAAGTTTTCATCTGTGATCATCTCCTCCAATGTCCTATAGGAATCACCTCAAAGCCTTTTAAGAACTCACTGGTGTTTTTTCTCCCTACCTCGTCACCCCCCATCCCCGGCTTATATAAATATAATATTCATGGAAATGTAAATACTCTTGATTGTCAATGGATTTTATTAACGTATTAAGATTATTAACTGCCACACAGATACTAGTGAAGTTTTCAGTGGAATTATAAGTCTAGGGCCATGGTGTTCTACTCTAGATAAATTCCATACAAAACATATTCCTACATTCAAATATTTCCATACTTACGCACGTCTTCCTTTATGAGCAGTTGCTTTCATTGTGTTCTGGTGAGTGGTACGAAGTGTTTATGGGCTCGTGTGTGTACATATACAATAAGGCATAGCAGGTTGTAGTGAATAGAACATGGCTTTTCGGCGGCGGTAGACTTGTGTTTACAGCTCTACCACTTACTAGCTCTGTGATCTTAATCAATTTACTTAGTCTCTCCAAGCTTCAGCAGTGTTAATTTCAAAATGGGATTTGCAGGATTTGTGCACAAACAGGGCACCCCAAAATGGTAGGTATGCTATTAATACCACAAGTATAATGAAGCAATGTGTTGAATATTACATATCAACATTGTTAACAAATAGGTTTTAGGAGAAATGTTTTAAAAATAACTGTTTAGGTATTTTGCTAATAAAGAACACAGAGACAGCAAAAACGTTTTCATAAATTTTTCATTAATCAAGGGAAAAGGGAGGCAACTCATAAAAAAAGTTACTGCTTTATCAATCCTTTCCAATTAAGTCATTGGGAGTTAACAGTAAACACAATATTGATTCATCATACTTACTGAAATTGTGCTAGCAGCAATTCTCTAGGGTCTGCTATCTTTTTGGGAGAAGCTCTGACTTAGCACCTTTGTCTCTTCCCAAAAGGGTCTGGCAGAAAACAATATCCTGCCTGGAATTCACAACATTTCTTCATTGGTGAAAACAAACAAAAAGTTCATTTCCTCTGAAATTTTCTCACGATACTCTCTCCTGGTTTATCTTCTAAAAAATCAATATTCCCATAGCCTTCTTTGCCCACTTTGATGAGAGAGAGCAGACAGATACTCTTGAAGGTGGAAATGAAGCCTTTGAGGGTCAACATGATGCCATCTGGATGTTTTATGATTAAGTCTGAGAGGGTTTAACCAACTGTCCATAGTAATTATTTCTGGCAGATGGCTCTATAAGTGATTAAACAACTCTCACTTTTTAAAAAACTTATCTATATTTTCCAGTTTTCTTACAACAAATAGTTATTATCAAAAACAATTAAAACAAAAAACAATATAGTGGTGTCAAGGTTCCAGCCAAATATACTTTTTTCCAAGTTTGTGGCTGTTTTCATCTCGAGTTGTTTCATGGGCTCTGCACTTGACATACAAGTTATTTAATTGCCTTGACCATATCCACTCATATTGCCCATTTGATCCTGGAGGAAGCAAAGCCTAGAGAGTTTAATAAGTTGATCTAAGTCTCTCACAGCGAGGAAGAGGCAACGGCAGGATTCAACCAGTATTGAATCAAGAGCCTCATTTTAAAACATCCTACAAGTAGGTGGCAAAACAGGTATTTGCACTCAGGTCTGTCTGAGCAGTCTATATTTTTAATCATTGTTATTCTGTCAAACATTCAGAAAGGAAACATTCAGGGTATGACCAATATGGTTTCTTTTTGTACCCACAGCTAACCTGAAGAAAAAAATTGGTTTTCCCGCTGACAATTGAATGGCCAGTCCTGTTTTTAAAACTGATGGATTTTATGAAATAAGAGCCTCAGCCATGTCCATGAAAAGGCTCACTTTCCTGAAAAGGCACATTCTAAACCCAAAACATCCAGTAAGGGTATTTTTATTTTGGAATTTGTACAGAAGCTTCCAAAGATACTAAATGACAAGATACTATGAGGGAAATGGAGCAAAGGGATAACACAGAGGCATAAAACACACTCCAAGATAAGGTCAATTAACGTAAGAATGAAATAACTTAAATCCAAGACACATGCGTTGCTAGCAAGTAACTAAAGAAGAAATGACTTAAAATAACTTTTAGTAAAGCCTAATATTCTAAATTTTTGTAGGTGGAATTTGAAACTCTTAATGTTCATTGAGTTACAATTTAATGACCATTAAGTACCTTCTAAGCCAGAAATATTTTGATTTCCTTTGAGTTTTAAAAACTTGTCCACCAAACCTTTCCCTGCCATGCTTATATTTTTCCTCCTTAGACTTTGGTCTTCCTTTAAAAAAAAAATCTATTTGTTTTCATTCAGTTCAGGGTGAGAAATAAGGGATTATTTCTCTCTTGTGGAGTTCCAGCACCTATGTTGAGTTTAATTGAATGGCTAAGGGAATTAATCTAACGGCAGCAAATATGAATTAGTCCAACTGCCAAGGAATGGATTATAAAACTAGTCATGTGTTTTTAAAAGCAGTCCCAGATTTCAATTTTGGAAAGCTGGATTTAAGAGTCGCTAAAATCGATGCCTGGGGGTACGTGAGAGAAGAATAAAGTTTTACCTGCTCTGCCCTCATCATATTAAATTTCAAACCTACCATCCGCTGCTTCAATTTCAAGCAGAATTAGCTGGAAGGTTGAGAATGGCACCTTCAGGAGTTGGGGGGAATTGACAAAGAAGAGAAAAACCAAACTCATTGGGCCAAACGGCACAGAGATAGCTGGGGAGCGCGGGCTGCCAATTTGATAAGTGGTCCCATTCCACTCAGAAGCTCATCAGACTTCTGGACAGAGAGATGTGAGATTTTATTATTGTGTATTCCTTGACCTAGAGCCAAAATAAGCCGCTGCACTGAATATCCAGCTTTGCATCGAAGGCATTTTGGTGTCTCCACTGTGGCAAAGAAAAACACTTTTTTTTTTTCTGTTGCTATGTATATTGGCAAATATCCTATCCAAAGAATTGTGCTCCAAGAACTCTGGAAACACCTGCCAGCAGAAAACTTGGGAGCTTTGTTTAAACAAGTGTACCTGCCAATTTTCCAGTCCTGTTGACTTTGCAGGGATGAAAAACATGGACTATTTAAAACCTGCTTGAGGGATAACAGAAACCGGACCATGGAGATGAGGCAGAGAATGTGCCTGGAATCATATTTATCTGTTTTTCTTTTTGAACATTGCGTAGCCTGAGCCTTGCGCAAGCACGCTGCAATACTAATTTCCCTTCACCACTGAGCCCACTGTGTGGCTGTGAATGGCCAGAAGGCTTAGGCTTGAATTCAAGCTATTTGGCAAGACAGTTTCTAAGAAATGCTGTGGTAATCCAAAGCATGGGGCTTTATGACATGAGCAGGCGTTAAGCAGATGCCCTTTAGGTTATCTTGAGTATGTCAATTCCTTTTGTAGTATCTTCTCTAGCATATGGTCATTCACCCAGTGTGGACACTCTTGAGTTTTAGAGAGCAATTCCTCGTGTGAGTACTAGGTGGACTCTAGTATGATAAATGGTTCCACTCTGGTTTCCTCTCTGTCAAATTAACTACCATAGTTGATTGCCCAATAAGCAAGATGCTCTCTTGGGGTCTTAAATAAAGGCATTTGGATGCATACATCTAAATAGCTGGTATTAAAAAGAAATGGCCATGATCAAGACAATGGCATTTGGTGGCATTTGTTCTCATTCCCACAGGCAGTGCCTGATTGTCTGAGAGTAGCCGAGCTGAGGTCAGCAGAGGAGGTGGAAGGTCACCAAATCCCTATCGTGCAGAGCACAAGGTGGTCCCATTAAACTTCAGTTGTTTCCTTGGCCGAGCATGATATGTGAGGTTTTCTGGAGGGAACCAGTGCTGCTACTCCAAAGATACATCAACCTAAGGGTGCTGGTCTACTTCGTGTGATTGGAAGGGAAAAGGTTGGAAACCTTTTTCTCAGTTTGCCCATCTTCTGGCCTGCTGTGAAAATCCTACCTTTCTGAGTTATTCCATTGGGTTAAAGTTCTTTAGGATAGTCACTTTGCTTCTTAGCTCCTTAGTTTCTCTCTAAAAAATTAGGGAGTAGACTATATATCATTTAGCTATCAGGTCAGTTACATCAGCTCCTACCTGTCACTGACTAAAGCAAGTCATGTGACCAATCCCAAAGCCAAGGAGTGTGGAAATATGGTTCATCCACGTAGAGACCATGGCAAGGGTATGGTACAGGGAGAGAATTGGGGTCAATCATTCAAACTACCACAGATTGGTTCAGTGGGTTCTAAACTTTGGGTTTCTTATAGCTGTAATAGAGATAACTCAAATACAATCTGTTACAGAATTCAAATTTAAGAACTATATAAATCTACAAGCATTCTGCAGGTCCTGTAGGGAACTCCTCAGGCATTGGTTTTCAAACATTAATACATATAAGTATCATGCTGTGAGATTATAAAAAATTAAGGTCCTGTGGCTCTCTGTAAGATATTCTGATTAAGGAGAAGGAGAATGGGGGTGTAGGAAATCCTATTAAAAAAAAACAAAAAACAAAAACAAAACAACAACAACAACAACAACAAAACTCCAGATAATTTGGGTGCAAGGGCTTTGTGAAGGCTAACTATCATAGGAGCCCTTGATTCTAAGAAGCACCTTTATTTTGACAGCCTGCATAAGTATCAAGTACCAGCACCATTTTACTGAGTCAGGTTATATATGTCAGCTGATCTATTACTCTTTCTATCACAGTTGATATATTTGGCAGGAACAGCAAGCCCACAAGCCAATACAAATAGGGAAGGTAGAAACAGGAAAGGAACAAAGGCATCTTATCAAGGTGTAAATACTAATATCTCAAATTTTGTTTACAGCAACAATACTACACAACAAAGGCAAATGCCGATTTTAAGCATTATTTCCAGAAGGTCACAGTTAATACGCAGTTTCCCAGGTAGTGAAAAACTCAGGCAAAATCTCAGTCATTTAATATATCATTCAGCGTTTCACCAGAGAAACAGAACCAGTAAGATTATCTATCTGTCTGTCTGTCTATCTATCTATCGACCTATCTATTGGCTTATGCAATTGCAATTGTCAGTTGTGGGTGCTGGCTGTACATATTCAAAACCCTTATGGCAGGCTATCACATCAGGAAGGCCAGGTTGGAACTCTTGGGCAGGAACTGACACTGTAGTGGACAGGCAGAGTTTCCTCCCTGCCAGGGAAACCTAAGTTCTGCTTTTAAAGCCTTTCAACAGATTGAATCAGGCCAACCAAATCAGAGAGGATAATCTCTTTTACTTAAAGTCAACTGATGGTAGATGTTAATCATATCCAGGAAATACCCTCACAGCAACACCTGGATTAGTGTTTGATTGAAGAACTGGATACAATAGCCAAACCAAACTGGCACTTAAAACTGATCATCATAATTCAGGGTTCCTCTTCCTGATCTTTGCCACATTCCTGTGTTATCAATATTCTTAATATTTTTTATTAAACTGACTCATTTTCCCCCTCATTTGAGACTCCTCCTAAGCAATAACAACTGTGAAATTACTGATTTGATGTGTGCAGTTATGTAGGTTATAAAAATAAATGACATCTATAGGTTATAAACAATTATAACTATTAAAATACCACCTTAAATGATTTATCACACCCATTGGACATGCTAAATTCATCAAATCAACTGCCAGAGAGCTGGGTTGAAGAGTTTTCTATAAAGAAAGAAGGAATTTTAATGAGCCAAAGAAAGTCTTGAGCCAGACTCTCAACCTAAGCATGGCAAAGTCCAAGGAGATATTTTCTGTTACAGAAAGCGCTGGGACACCTGGTGTGTGAGTGCCTGGGGACTGGGACTGAGGCACCTGTGCTGAGAATGGAGCGCAGAAGGATGCCAAGGATTCTCTGACAGTTTCACATGTTTTTTGAGGAATGACTGTAGCTTCTTGTGTTATGACATTCAGGAGGCTATGTTATAAAGAACTCAAAATAATTAAGTTCATCAAGCCAAAGAGACAAAAGATGAAAAAACATAATCTTTTCCCTTAGACTCATATAATCTAGTGGTAAAGAGAAAATAGCAAAAGGCGATTGAGTGAGGAATACGCTGCCTGCGGCCTGCAGGGGTGATGAGTACAGGAGTCAGCTACTCAGGAAAGACTGCTCCGAGGACAGGATGTTTGCAATGAGGCTCAAACAATAGCAGGAATTAGTCTGGTGAAGAGGGCTTGGGTATATTGGTGGTGAAAGGGGCACCATTCCACATAATGTGAAGGCGTGAACAAAAGCACAGACTTGCACTTGCATAGTGTCTCCCTTTCTCTGGCTCTGTCTCTCTCTCTCTCTCAGTGTGTGTGTGTGTGTGTGTGTGTGTGTGTGTGTGTGTGTGTGTGTGTGTGAGTATATGTGTGTGTGAGTATATGTGTG
>NW_017731774.1:276020-277006 GCF_001890085.2 Hipposideros armiger | reverse complement strand
AGGAGGTGTGATCTGGACTGGACTAGAGATAGTATAAAGATAAAGAGATCTTTAGAAGGTCAAATAAACAGGACTTAATGATTTGGTGTTGGAGAAAAGAGAAAGAAGTGAGAAAAAAAAGAGAACAAAACAAGAAATCAAAGGTGACTGAGGTTTTGAGTTTGATGGTGAGGGCATTTACCAGAATAGGAAACAAAAAAAGAAGAGAAAATGGGAGGGAAAAATAAATGCAGTTTTAGATCACTGTGCTCTGTGCTTTGTATATTTTTCTCTCATTTAAATCTTCAACCGTCTTATGAGGTATTCATTATTATTCCCACTTTACAGATGAGAAGTATGGACTCCGAGAGGATGAACAGCTTGTGGCAGTTTGCGTGGCTTGGAAAGAATAGAGTTGGGGTCTCCCCCCAGGCCTGCCTTTTTTCTCACTCAGGATTCTCAACTGCCATGTTTTCAATGGAAGTCTACAATATCACCTAAGACCTTCCAAATCTTAGCACATGGATCAAATTAGTCACTGTCCTTTTGGGTAGATTTAAGTGCAATCTAATCCTTTAAAACTTGTTAATGAGCTATTGATGGTACTGATAATAGCTTTTAATCAGAATAGTTGCCATTTGAGAGATTCCATTTTCTTGTGAGTGTGAGGGACACAGAGATTGGGCATCACAGAATCCTAGGAAAGGAAAGCTAATGTGGACCTTAGCGCATCTCATCACAACCTCTTGGTCTGTGATGGAGAAAGCTCAAGGCCCCAAATCACTTAAGGGCACAAAATAAGTGGCAGAGTCTCTTGGGGGTCTTTTCACCACCAATCCCTTTTTTCAGCTTCTCAGAACAGTAAAATGTCTCTTGTGCACTAATCCAGGCCCCTGGGGACATGAGAAACTTTAATACAAGTCAAACTAGAGGCCAGCCACAGCCTGACTAGCAACAATCCTGGATATTGCCTTTTTCTCCTTTCTTAAAATGTGTATACATCTTTT
>NW_017731774.1:271485-275459 GCF_001890085.2 Hipposideros armiger | reverse complement strand
TGTGTGTGTGTGTGTGTGTGTGAGTATATGTGTGTGTGAGTATATGTGTGTGTGTAGGAGATAGGGCTAGGAATGGATACAATACAGTTGAGTATGGCTGAAGCAGTTTCACCACATTGCACAAGTTCAGAGCTCCCCATTCACAAAGACGTGTTTTCATTGTAGTCTGCATGACCATAGGGGCCTGAAGCACAGAGCATGGGAGGTAGAATGGCAGATGATGACAGACAGGTAGGCAGAAACCAGAGCATCATGAATTCTTAATTCCACGATGAAGAGTTTGGCCTTTATGTAACAGAGCAATGCTAGGTTTCCTAAAGGACAGATCAGGTGTATGATTAGGACACCAATAAATCAGGAGAAGGGCAATGCTTTGATTTTGAAAGGGTTGTATATATTTTAAGTATAAAAGTAGTGATTTTAGAAAAAACAAACAAACACTGGATTTTCTTACATTTGTTTAATGTTTTAACATTCCTTTTATTTTTGAATTGCATGAGGTACCATGCAGGTAGGTAGGAGGCAGCATAATCATGTCAGTGTTTTGGGCAGCTAAGGCTTTTCAGGTTCCACTGTGGTTGATGTGTAGCTTTTGAAGGGTGTTAGCTTGAGCAAATAAAGGAGGGAGAACCTGGTGGCTCGGGTTAGGTGCTTCTGTTTTGGTGTTAGATGAAATAAAGCAGTTCTGTTTTACATTAACTGATCTCTGTGTAATGCATACAATAGCATCTTGATATTACAAAGTTTTAAAGTTATTTGAAGAAAAAAATGTACTAAATCAAAGTTCCTAACAGGAAACAAATGGCACATTCAAATGGAACAATTCAAGGCAATTTATTAAAGGGATTTTTTACTGAAGTGGGGATGATAGGAATTACTTTAGTTTAAGTGAAACAAACAAGGAATGTTCAGGGGACAGCAACAGCAGAAAGCTGTTAGCGCTTTGAAACATGAAGGGACAAAGGGTGGGAGTACCACGTAGAACCCTAAGAGCCTAGCTGTGGTTGTAAGAAGCTACCAGAGCTGGAGCTGTCACCTTTGGCAGAGGGACATGACCAACATATGTTAACCCAGCATGAGAAAGCCAGGAGGATACACCCCTTGTTTTCATTCTCCTCCTTTCTAGTTCTCTAACAACCCCTCCTGTTGCTGTTGTCCAGGCTCAAACAGAAGCCAGGGATAAGGCTATCCAATGATGGAGCCATAGAAGTTAATTTTCCCTACAGAAAGCAGGGTGAAGAAGGGTGGCAAGTGGATCTGGAGAACAGGAAGTATCTACCATAGGTATATATTGCAAGCAAACATCATTTAAGTAAGTAGTTACGTTCTACACTCGGGATCAGCAAACCAGGGCTCATGGGACAAATCCAGCCCACAGCCTGTTTTTGGAAGTAAAGTTTTATTGGAACACAGTCATGTCCATTTATACACAACTCATCTATGGCTCCTTTTGTACTACAATGGCAGATTTAAGTAGTTGAGACAGACTGTATGGTCTGCAAATTTGAAAATATGTATTGTCTGGCCTTTTATAGAAAACTTTTGCCAACTCCTGCTCCACACTACGAAACAGTAGGCCTTTCCCTTCATAAAAAATGTTTCATAGTGCTAACTACAGATACTCCAATAGGTGCCCTCATTTTATGACCCCTGTCATCACCAAATATGTCATTATTTTCAGTCTTGGTTTTTTTAATAGACTGATGCTATGATATATATATATATATATATATATATATATATATATATATATATATATATATATATATATACATACACACACACACACACTGGGAGTGCCAAAAAATGTATACACACGACTTGTATTCATCTTTTGTTATTGGTATATATTGAGTATTACCATTTTAATACACCTTTTCTCCTTTCTTAAAATGTGTATACATCTTTTTGTCACCCTTTGCATACATGAACTGGCTTTAACCAGAGAGCACCTTCAAATTGAAATAAAGAAAAATAACCTGCTAAGAATCTAGAGTGGCACATGTATGATGGGCCTTCCTAATTTACCTGCTGTCTCAGATTTTTTTTTATATGTGGAATACTACTTGTGAAATGACTAAAGCATATAATTATCTAAGTGCACATTGTCATGGTGTGTGTGTGTGTGTGTGTGTGTGTGTGTGTGTGTGTGTGTAGAAAGAGAGAGAGAGAGAGAAAGAGAGAGAGAGAGAGAGGTGTTTACATATAAAAAAAGATTGTTCTTTAAATCTTGGCTTGGATCTTTCTTGCTACTGTGCCATTCTGCCATTCTGCATTTCCACCAAATTTCTAACAGGATTAATTGTGATCTGGTATAGCAAAGAAAAGACTAAACTTGAAGTTAGATATTCTGCCATGATTCTTTAATAATTGCTGGTGGAAAGAGTAAAGGAGGCGAACAACAAAAAAAAAAAGGATGGAAGAAATGTTTAACCATAATAATATATTGCCTCCTATCAATGTGTATAAAATGGAATTCTTTTAAACTACATGTAAAAAAAAACAGGTCACAAAACACCATAAACAAAGTCAGAGTACAAATAAAAACCTAATATATATGTTTATGTGTGTGTATTTGCAATTCATATCACCACATGTCTATGAGTGAATGAAAAAGAACAACTCAATAGACAAAAATAGACAGGGTAGAAAAATTGAAATACAAGTGGCCCTTAAATTATTAGACAACGCTCATTTTCATTTATAGTAAGAAAAATCTGAATGAAAATTACGAGGTAACATTTTTCATCTTTCCCACTTATGTGGTTTGATTACACACACCTTTGGGAAGGGTATGGGATCAGGCATGCTCAGGCATTACAATGTATGAGTGTGAATGGTTACACCCTTAATGGAGAAAAATTTAGCAATTTTTGTTTGGATTACAAATGGCCTACAGTTTGAACCCATGATTCTACTTCTAGAAATTTTTGTATGATTCTATATGTGAGAAATGTCATGTGTACAATTATTAACATGTGGATTATTTATTGTTGCACTATTTTTTCATAGCAAATAATTGATATCATTTAATGGGATCTAGAAGGTTGGTTAACAATTTAGGAATGCAAGGAATAAATATATAGTCAGCACATAGACACATATCTATCCCTAAAACGTGCCCCCCAACCAAGGGAGGGTGTGTCTTCAATATGTCATTTTCTACTTGAAAGTCACAAACCTTTGCCTTAGTATGAGCTACAAAGAATGCAAATAAAGCAAAATTAGGAATCTATTTAAAAATGCAGCAGCTTTATGGATATTGAAACAGGATAATCTTGAAGATGTATGCTACAAAACCTAGCAGGATGCCATTGAACAAAAGAGCCCAGGGAGTGCAACCCTTAGGACTCAGCCTCCCAAAGGCACTGAGCAGGACAGAGAAGGCTGGAGAATAGATCTAGTAGGGTAAGTGAAAAAAAGCAAATCATCACATTATTATAACACATGCCTCTTACAGTGTTGTTGCTTATGAGGATCAAATATGGCCAAATGAAAAGCACGATGTGTGATGAGACTGAAAGGTTTTTTTATTAATCTGTTGGATCCACTTATGACTCAAGTTCCTCACTGTTTCCAGGTAAGACTTTTCCTCTCTCAGTGACTTGATTGGTGACCTATCTTGAAATCAATGGAGGGGGCAAATAGGCCAAGAGGTTTGAGTAAAAACTATCTACCATAGTCACCCAAGACTTAGCAACAATTTTCCCATTATCATGTTTCTTGAAAAGATTTGCGTTCCAATAACTCTGACTGCAACTCAGAAGAGGTAGGGGACAAAGGTCACAAAAGAAAAATATGATAGGCAGGGGTCAGGCTGGGCAGGTGCACAATGATTTTGAAAGCCAAGTTAAAGAACTTGGGTATTACTGTATGAGCCATTAATGGACGGCAATTGAAAATTTTTAGCATGAGTAATACACATTACGATGTGCATTTTAGAAAGATCACTATAGCTTTTTTATGAAAGATAA
>NW_017731774.1:204290-270230 GCF_001890085.2 Hipposideros armiger | reverse complement strand
CACACACACACACACACGCACACACAAGCAGGGGTAGAGGGCATGTTTCATGAGCCTGCATGGCTGAGAACATCACATGCTCTGGCTTCCCTTCCCATGTGCACTGGAAGTCATTTGATCTCATTTCTATTTCTCTTGCAAGCTGCTTACACTTCTGTGGAAGGCAGACTTATTTGGAATCAATTGCAGCTGCCAGTTATGGGAACCCCCTGTGACACTTCTCTGTGGGACAGCCCATCTGAGACTGATCCTGGTGACACCATCATGCAGTCTCCTGTCAACTTTCAACAGACATAGCCAGGAGCAAGGCATCATTGTGGAGCCTGGAAAGTCTGCCCTGCACTCCTTGTGTCCCCTCTGACCTAGGTGAGAGGCAGCTTCCACTCGTAGCCTGGGAACACAGGACATAAGGCCCTTCAGGCTCTTTCTGAATTTAAGTTTCAAGAAATTTCTTAAAGTTAGGAGGAAAAAAAGGAAAAGGAAGGAGGAAATGAGCATTGACTGCACCTGCTGTGGGTCAGCCTGGGGCAACACTTTGTATAAACAATCTCTTTGTAGCCTCACAAGGTACCTGTGAAATGGACATTGTTAATCTCTTTTTTTCAAATAAGAAAATGGAGGCTCAGAGAAGTATTAATTTGCCTGAAGTCAGCAGTGCCCCTGCCCTCTCAATCTTTTTTCATCTAAGTGGCTTCCTGTGCCTTGGGCAGTAACGACTCTTTTACTTTGATGGGGGCTTTAGAGTTTGCTAAGCACCATTATGTCTATTAAAATTAGGTGGTATTACCTCTATTTTACAGACAAGGAAACTGAGGCTCATAGAATTAAGATTTCGTTCAAGAACACAGCTCTCATAAGTCAGGCAGCCAGAAGTGGAAATCCAATCTTGTAACAGCTTTGGAGAAATCAGTGTACAGGAAAGATTCTTCATGAGTGGAAAGCTCTTTCAGTTGTTTTCTGATGCTTATCTGCCTCACGAGCTCTTATTCATCCTTCAAGTCCCCAAATCTTCATAATAAACATTTATCAGGCACCAGTTGCTGTTATGTATGCTTTCACTTCTTAGCTCGTCAGAATTGCCCTGTGAGATGGCTACTTTCAGTCTCCACATTTTCTTTTTTTTTCAGTACCCACATTTGACAGATGAGAAAACTGAGCCCTGGAGAGATTGAGAACTCACCCAAGGTCACACAGCTGATCAGGGTAGAGATGGGCTGGAACTGAGACAGAGTTGCCCAATATGGTAGACCTTTCACACCACGTGTCACAGCCTCTCAGACGGTATCCTTACTGCTCTGGGATGTCTATGTTCACTCCCCATTCTTGTTTGCCTACCTTTGCCCTTCTCCAATATTTTTTAATTGTTGAGAACACATTATTTCATTGTACTTATTTATTTGTATCTTTCTCCCATTCCACTATGAACTCCTTGAGAACAGAGCCACATCTTACTTATGTTTTGCACTGCTCGTATTTGGCATGGTGCCTAAGATAAGAAATGGTGGCATAACCCAGAATTGAGGGTGTGTCCCAGGCTTCTAGTCAAAGGATGTGGTGTCAAGTGTCATGACTGCAATGTTATAGCTTTCTAGGATGTGTTTTCTCATGCAATCAACAAAGCCATCCTGTTTTAACAACCTTTGCCATTGTCTTAAGTTTTTTGTTTGTTTATATGTTTGTTTTTACATTGTAGTACTCTGCTGAGAGCATTAGGAAATGTAGGTTAATGTTTCTATTTATCACAATGATCGGGATTGCTCATGGTTTTTAGTGGATGCAAACCTGGGAAGTTGCTATGGACTAAATGTTTGTGTACCCCCCAAACTCATATGTTAAAGCCCTAGTTCCCAGTGTGATAGCATTTGGGAGAGAATTAGATTTAGATGAGGTGATGAAGGTGGAAACCTCATGATGAAATTATTGTTTTCATAAGAAAAAAATGAGACACCAGAGCTCTCTTTCACCACCACGAGGACACAACAGGAAGGTGGCTGTGTACCAGCCAGGAAGAGGGCTCTCACCAGACACCAGCACTTTCATCTCAGACCTTCCAGCCTCTAAAACTGTGAGAAATACATGTTTGTTGTTTAAGCCACCCAGTCTATAGTTTTTTCTTATAGAAGCCAGAGCAGACTAAGACAGATGTCATCATTTTCCAATGCAATGTGTAGGAGAGTACTCCACAAATACTAATTTTTCTACCCAAATGCCAAAAGAGCTCCTATTCTAAACACTGGTTGATGGATTTAAATACTTATATTTGAACCTGGGGGATGGTCCCAAAGGTCAGAGTATCTGGGAAAGCTGAAATTCTTTAGTGCTTATAGATGAATTCTGAAAAATCCAAGGTTCTATGAGAAGGTCAAAGATAGGCAAGGGCAGCCTGAGATGGAGGCCAAGGTCACAGCATCCTGCTTAGTACAGTTCTTCTTTACTATCCTCTCAAATAGGATGGGCACAGACTTGTGCTGGGAAGGTGCTGATGTTAGAAGATGCAGTACTAGCTTAGGGAAGGCGATTCTTTGGGTTTACATAAGTTGCATTCCAAAAGAAATATCTCTGAGATAAATTGATGCCCTATATTGTCTATGCCCCATATATCTCATTAGTGTCTCAAGGACACTAAAATCTCCCTAATTATAGTTAGCCACATTCGTCTTCTTCAAGATCTCTGGGGCATCAACATAGTTCAAGTACTGAAAAGAGGGTCCTTGCAATGGTAACAAAATGTCAATGAAGTAACTACATGTTTGAATGGAGGGAGGCCAGAGGCCACGCAGGGAACGTGGATGAGCCTAATGAACTCTCCCAGCCCACCTTGGCTCTGTGAGTGCCGTGGACCTCACTGGACAGGAGAAATTTTGATTCACTTGTGCTTTAGAGCAAGGGAAGGGAGAAACTCCCTTTCTCAGACTTGTCCCCTCCTTTGGTGATCCAATACATTACTGGTAATGGAGAAAATTCACCGAAATGCGCCCCATAGGAAAAGTGATTCTCACTGATAGCCTCATAGTGAAACAATGCCAACTCCTCCACCCTGCTTTCTCATCTCCACCCCTAAACATATTTCCTGTTATTTACAAACCTAAAGAGACTAAAGAAAGGGGCACATAGCAATGGAAGTCTCTTTAGACTTGCTCTCATCATGCATACCTTGGAGAAAGTACAAGCTTTCTAAGGTAAGAAGAAGGGAAAAGAGTCCACAAATTATAACATGTTTGATAGACAAGTCCACATTCTGTCTGTCACAGTTGCCATCACCATTCCTGATAAAATTTTAGTTCATTATTTTTCCCCCAAATATCAATAGTAGTTTTAAGTATCCCAGAATCACATCAAGTTTATTTGGGAAACGCTGAGCTCTCCGCAGAGACTTGGAGCTAAGAAACATAATTAAAATTCTTTATCAGTTTTTACATCATCTCGTCCTAGTTTGACATCACGGTCTTGATGAAGGCAGACAATGGCAGTAAGTAATTCGTTTCTTCTGAGAGAGAATAATGTGGGACTAGGAAATTGCACAGGAAGAAAACTTAAAGAGCCATCTGTCCTGTGGCCTCTGAGTCCTCAAAGCTCAGTGGATTTCTAAGAGAAGAGAGAAGCAACTTGGTACTTTTATGGGATGTACCTATGGAGAGGGGTATGAATGAGGCTAGTTATGCTATAAAATAGCCACGTCGTTTCTTGCCACCTTTTTCTGCTTCCAGCCCATATACACTTCATGTGTTTCTTGGCTTCCTCATTCGGATGAAATACCAGCGTCCAAGTGAGCTGAGGGTGTAGTTTTAAAAGCTGCCCTTTGAGAGAGGGGCGGTGGCCGAGCCCACAGGAAATGAAGAAAACTGATAGGCTAAACCTTTGAGCTCCGTGCTGAGGCCTGGAATTAGGACACTTGTTCTCGAGGACAAGTACTACTTTGTAAAGAATAACCAATGTACTCGCAGCCCAGAAGGCTCTGTGCTTAAGCAAAGCCAAGCCCCGAAACTCATTTTTCCATAAACAAGCCTCAGCCTCAGACATAACTCTCTTTAGACTCTTGGATGACTTCATTTACTAGGCATGCCAGAAGGTCCAGATGTCTGACTCGCTCAGCCCCATTTGCTGAGGAAGCTGATCTTGTCCTTTGATTTGGTATTTGCAGAAATGTCATTTATCAAAGTTTTTCACGGAGGTCATCTATCCATAATTTGTCTCTTAGGACCCCGAAATCACCTCCACCTTGCCACAGTCATACATACTTTCTTCCTGAGGAACCCAGGCCTCTGGTTCTTTCTCTTGGAGTGGCTGTTCCTTTAAAAAAGACTGATTACAGCCCATTTGGTCTCTTGGATATTTCCATGCATACATGGCTTGGCATTTTTATGACTTGTTATTTTTTTTAAAAAGGAAAAGACTTGCTGTCTTTATTGTAATCTTTTTTAATGTTAAGATAATTCCAATGACAAACAGCAGTAAAACCAGCTTATTTGCCTGCCAAACATGACTCAAGTTTGACGGCCATTTCTCGCCTCTCCTCGCTTTTTGAGAGAAAGTACGGTGGTCAGGAGAAAAGCCAGATCTGAGAAGAAAGGGCTTCATTAAATTCAAGAAGTGGGACTGAGGCAAAACAGGCGGGAGAAAGCAAGACACTTCTCTAAATTTTTATGTGGCTCAGCTTTCTTTTTTTTTTTTTTTTTGAGGTGTTTCAGACAGATGGCAGAGAAATAGTTTCATCTTCCCGTCAGCTGTCAGCCACTGAGACAATTGTGAATTCCCATCTTGATGGTCTGTTAGGTTTTCTGTGACGATGTGTTCCATGTCTCCTAAATTTTCCAGGCCACCCTAATTTCAGCTGCTCTGTCCCATTGCTTCTATAAATACTTGGACTATTTTATGCTTCCATTTTTGTTCAATTTTGATTGTTTTATGAAAGTATAGCACGCATACAGTCAAGTACACAAACCTGAAGTGTACATATTGAGATCTTTAAGTATGTACACACATACACAGACAGATCATTTCCAGCACCAAGGACGTTCCCTTGTACCTGTGCCAGACCCAGAAACAGCCATACTTCTGACTTTTTTTATCATTGTCATTTGCTTTGTCTGTTGTTCAACTCTATATAAATCAAACTACACAGTGTAACATCTTTTGGATCTGGCTTCTTTTATTCAACAATAATGCCTGTGAGATTCATCCATTTTGTTGTATGTAGCAGTAGCTTGTCTTTTTTACTTCTGTGTAGTATTCAAATTTATGAACATACCAGGACTTTTGATGGTGAAAAAGTTGTTCACCACACCTACAGGATGTTAGACACAATCAAAGAGTGAGGCACTAAGAACAGGGGCTTTCAACTCTGATACCAGGGTTGAAATGCTCATTGACTCTGCCACATATTAATGTTATGACCCCAGGCAGGCAAGTTACTTAATCTATCTGAGCTTGTCTTACATATCAGGGTATATTTCATATCTGCTATTTATATAGAGAAGAAACTCAGAATGGGGTTCTGGGGATTGACTCCAAGGATAAGGACCCTAAAGATTTCTTATTTCCAGAGACATATACTAATTATTCAATGTTCATCCAGTAAATGACTGTGAAGCATCTATAATATTCCAGGTACCGTTCTAGCCATGGATCAGACAGGTAATTTGTCCTCACGACTATTAGGGGGGATGGATACATTAGGGGAGGGAAAGAAGTAAACATTTAAATGAACAAGATTATATTGATATCAATAAATGTTGATACAGAAAATAAAGTAGCAAAAGGACATAGTGGGTGTCAGGTGCTGTTCTAGATCAGGAGGCCAGGGAAGACCACATGGAGGAAGTCATAATGAAGTAGAGAGCTAAACAGCATGTGGGATTCCTTTATCTAAGTCTCTGGGGAAAGAGACGTCCAGGCAGAGAGAAAAGCAAGTACAATGGCCCTGAGGCAGGAATGAGTTTGGAATAGCTTAGTAATAGCAAGTGATCCCAAGTGCCTAAAGTGTAGGGAATGGATAGGGAGAGTGAAATTGGTTGAGATTAGAAAGGCAGGCAGGGGCCAGACCTTATTGACCTTACCCACTCATTGTCAGTGTCAGAAGCTTCCATGTGCACATTATCATCTGCTGGGGATTAAATGATTTCTCCACGATCACTTAGAACCAGAATTGAACAAGAATCCAGGTCTTTTATTTTGATGTTTCCCATGTTAGCTAACTGTAAATAATATATCTCAACTCCATTGCAAAGGCTGGGAAAATAAATTGATTGAATGTGAATGATATTTGGCAGTATCCACCTTAATTATTTCTGAGGCTTATATTAGCATGGCTTGTTGTATATACCAGGAGTAGCAAACTAGATCCAGCCTGCTACCTGGTTTTGAAAAGTCCACAAACTAAAATGGTTTTTACATATTTAAATAGTTGAAAACAATATCAAAAGAGGAATAATATTTTAAGACATGTAAAATTATATAAAATTCAAGCTTCTGTCCATAAATGGAGTTCTATTGGAATAGAGCTATGCTCTTGTTATTTATATATTTTCTGTGGGTGCTTTATGTGCAATGATGGTAGAGTTGAATAGTTGTGACAGAGGGTGTATGGCCCCAAAAGCCTAAAATGTTGATTACCGGCCCTTTATAAAAAGTTTCCTGAACCTTTTTCTGTAGTATAAGGACAGCTCAATAAAGAAAGTACCTACCCACAAAATACCCAACTTTAAGAAATAACATTTTGGGGAACACCTTCAAGACCAGTAAGTTGCAAAATATACTCCTAGATAATTGAGTTGACTTGTGTAGATTTGCTAGCTGGAAGCCATTACAGGCAAAATAAAGATTTTAATTTTAAAATATTTTATCTGCATGCTCTCTCTACATTGGCAATTAGGTAACGGGTTTAGACTCTTGTAGTTTATTAAGGCTACTACTCAAATATGATAAAAACAAAAAAATTCCCGTTAGCTATATAAACATGCTTGTCTTTTTCTTTTGTATAAGAATGGTTTTTGCTAACTAAATGGATCTCAACCATTGAGAAAGGTTAAGCATGAGTGGATGATGAGGGAGAAAAGAGGGTGTAATGGGCTGAATGTTTGTGTCCCCTTTAAATTCATAGGCTGAAACCCTAACATCCAGTGGGATGATATTAGCAGGTGAGGCCTTTAAGAGGCATTTCGGTTTAGATGAGGTCACGGGGTTGGAGCCCCATGATGACTAGTGTCTTTATAAGAAGAGGGCAGAACTCTCTCTCTTTCTGCCATGTGACGATACAGTGAGGAAGCAGCCACCTGCAAGCCAGGAAGAGGACTCCCACCCAGAACCAAATTTGCTGACACCTTGATCTTGGGCTTCCATGCCTCCAGAACTATGAGGAAGAAAAAGCATTCTGTTGTTTAACAGGAGTGCAAGTACCTGTGTGTGGTGTGCGCGTGCGCGTGCGTATGCATGCAGGGGCGGGCACAAGGCTCCCTCCTCTCCAGCTGGCTCCTCTCACGTTTTCATCAACTCAGTGAACTCAGGGCAGGTGAACAGCATGCTGAGCTTCCTTGTCTATTTAAACCACCCAGAGCTAGCAGTGAATGCAACATCTCAGCCAGTCTGGCCTTTTCTTTCAACACCTCAAACTTTTTGCTTATAATCCATAATCTTATAGGACCACCATGGTATATGTGGTCTGTCACTGGTGAAAACGTCGGCGGGCAGCGCATGACTGTATAAGGTAGGTGCCATTATTATTCTCATTTTACACCAAATGAAACTGAGGCTTGAAATACACTAGATAAGTGGTGCCCGAGGCCACGTAACTAGTAAGTGGTGGAACTGAACTTGCAGCTCAGCTCTCTCCTATGACAAAGTCTCTACTCTTTAAGATGAAAGTGTCACCTTCTAGCAGTCCATGGGTCCTCAAGAAACTCTCTTCACTATAGATGGTAGGGATGAGAAGAGACTTCTCATCCGCTGCAAGAAAGAAAGACTAAAAAACTTTAGACTGAGGGCAAGAAATCCCCTACAACAACAGCTTTATTTTAGGACAATAGAAAGTCCCTCCTCTGTTAGGAACACTAATGGGTCAGAACAGTCATCCAGTGAGATGCCTGCGGTGGTCACTCCAATTGGAGAAGTCACTCAAGGGCCCAGATTTTCCCCAAATTTTCTCCACTACCTGGCCCCCACTGCTAGTGGGGTACCAACTCTGTGCGTTTTGGAGTCTCTTATACAATGAAAAGTCAGTGTAAAAAGGTCTCTTTTCTGATTTTCTTTTATTCGCCTTCTTTAGGAGACAAAATATTTAAAAAGTGGCTTATTCCTAATGCACTGCCACATCCTTCATTGTAAGACACAGGAAAATCAATCTGCTTTTGATAATTTAGCTTGCTTATCTAGAGAGTAAAGTGTTGTGTTTTATTTATTTTTTTTATTTTTTTATCTTTCCCGTTAGCTCCTGGTAATACTTTTCACCTGTTTTGAATTTGTTGTTGAGCATCTATTAAGTGCATGGCATTCTGTTGTGCGTTGCTGAAAACATGGATGTGAATGGAAAAACAGCCACACCCCACCCTCCAACACCAATCAAGAGTTACAGTGTAATGAAATAATCTGACCACAGTTTTAATCTCTTACCAATGTCCTCTCCTCTTCTTAAACTTGCTACCCATCTTGAATCTTCCGCCTTGCTTCCCAGATTGAATAAGTTGCTGCATTAATCACTGAACTTGGAATTCATCTGTCAAATATAGCAGAGACCTAGAAATTACCTACAGATACAGTGTCTGCCTGGGTCCAGAGTTTGATGGGGCGTTTTCCTTTCTCTGTATGTGACTTACTTTAGCTAGTGATTTACTCTGTAGTGAGATGGGCCATTTGATAATGATTTGCTCAGAATGTACTGTCTCGGTGATCCATTGTGGGCCTAATAAGAACCTCAGGTTCTCGTCCCGCCTCTATATCTGGTGCAGTTAAGGGTGGGCAGGAATTGCTCTTTAGAAATGAAAGAATTTTGAATAATCACCTGAGTTTTATAAATGTGTCTTAGGAGACACTTCATGACTAGAGCATCTGAAGGGCAAGACTATATTCTTTCCATTAGAAAGCTCACATGCCCCCATTTTTACAAAGGGATAGCAGTTTATTAAAGGGATAAATGTCAGCATTGGAGAAATTCTGACTAGGGTTTAAATGATAGCATTTATTACTGTGTCACTTTGGACAAGGCATTTAAGTTCCCGGAGCCTAAAATACCTCCTTTAAAATGGACATATATGGAAAGTAACTACTTTATAGAATCGCCCTGAGCCGACATGATATTTTATGTGCTTGACGTGAAGTGTTGACTAAATGTTGCCAGAAATTTCCATCCTTCTATGTCTCGAATTGAGTTAATTAACTTGTCAAGCAAAGTACTCACATGCATTCTTCAGTGAGAGATCCACTTTGTATTACTTCCCTCTTGCCTTTCTTTTGTGGAGGACTGCCTTAAAATGGTACAAAAGACTTTCAAAAATGCAAGACTAAACAGTTAAACAGGCTCGTTTGTTGAAGAACCATTCAGAGTCTTTAATATGTTAATAAGTGTTTATGTATCATGAAGTAACAAGAAGGAGAAATAGTGTGAAGCATTTTGCTAAATGATTTAACCTTAGAATTCTTAGATATTCTTCCTTTTTTTTTTTTTTAAAGAAGAAACTTGTAATTTGAATGTTCCAAGAAATAAATTTTGGGACAGGCCAATTTAATATTTGGGACAAAGAAACTTGGCTTGCTATTAAGGGAATATAAATTTGTATCCTCTGCATAACACATATATTGAATTGTTTAAAGTAAAAAATGAAAATATATTAAGTCCAGAGTAAAATATAAAGTAATATTTAAAATTTTTTCATATCAAGGACTTTGTGTGCTTAGAATAAATGGAAAAATTACAAAGGTGAATATGGATGGATTTGATTATATAAGTGCCCAAATATTTCTTAGGAAAAAAAATCTTAAATTTAAGAGCAGCGGTTCTCAACCTGTGGATCGCGACCCCTTTGGGGGTCGAACGACCCTTTCACAGGGGTCGCCGGGTACTTGTATGTGGGCGTATCTGCATGTGGGCCTGGAGACGGATAGAGGAGCGGTGTCTCAGTTCCTAAGACCATCGAAAATATGTGTTTTCCGATGGTCTTAGGCGACCCCTGTGAAAGGTAGAGAACCGCTGTTTAAGAGGCTAAAGTCAAACTTGAAAAATCATTTATTAAAAATGGCAGATAAGAAACTAAAACAAATAGTGACTGAAAAGCATTATGCAATAAATAGTTTAAAAATATGAATTATATATAGATATAATTAATATAAGAGGCAGTAAGATGGCTAATAAATACATGAAATATAACATTGAAAGAATTGTAAATTAAAAGGATTTGATATTCTATCTATAAAATTTGTAATCAATACTCAATACTTGAGAAAGGGTTTTTCTGATGGACACTTACATGAACCTGTGGGAAGATTAATTGGTATCTTTCTAAAGGATAACTTGGTAATACCTATCAAAACAATTGCAAGTAATATAAATATAAAAAATAAGGATATTGTTAGGAGAAAGATGGAACATGCATAAGAATAGTATGTTGTAGCCCCTAAAATATTTATAAAGACATTTAACACTTGGATAAAAGCAGTGTATAACTGAAAGGGCATATACCAAAAAGTTAACCTTGTTCATCTCTGAGTGGTGGAATTATGGGTGTTTTGTTGTGATCTTCCTTTAACTTTCTTGTATTTCCTAAAAAAGAAAAAACAAACAAACCAACAAACCAACAAACTTTTAGAAAAATATAATGATAGATTGGATTAGCATTTCTGACACCAAATGATGTCCATGATGGTAGGGAAGGAGGCAGAAGTCCCCCAAACACTGCACAATGTGTAGTGGATACACATGTACATTGGACTCTTTGATAAGGCAAATAGTGTGTCCTGTCCAAGCTCAACAGGTGAGCTGATAAATAAGTTTTTATATCTTGGGTTGCGAGAGCCATTTAGAAAAAAGAGTAGGGGAATAAAGGAGAGAGGCAAGAAAAAGAAAATAGTGGTTCTGGGTATCCTAAGAGAGGGTTACCATTGAGATTGGAGGATGGTAGCGAGGATGTGCTATGAATTCAATGAACTATCTCTCCTAACACTATTATGATGAAAATCATCTGCAATAATTCTTCCTGGCAAAATGGGAATTAGTCAAAGTCACAATGTGCTGAGGCACGTTGGGTTATGCTAATTAATTTTACAAATAAGGAGCTTAAATTTGTGATAATAACCCCATATTAATACCATAATACTTCTCAAGTGCCTTGTCTATTCATAGGTTTCTACTCTGGATCCTATTTAAAATACGGACATTTGCAAACACTGAGTTCTTTTTATGGCTGTGGGACAATAAAAGGAAACACCAAGAAAATCTGTCCTTCTAGTGTTTCAAATTTTGGGGATATATATTTTTTTGTTTTGTTTTGCACTACATCCTGCCAAGACATGAGTACTCCATTAGAAAAAAAAATGAAAAGAAAGAAAATTATAAGGTAATTTGAATCATCATAAAATAATCAACATCCCAGTAATTTTCTTAGCCTTTCTCCCTCCTGGATGTAGAAGGGAATGGAATGTCTCTACAGCAGCTCAGCATCTCCTGCGTCTATTCAGTGTTTCTCTGCCTCTGGGTCCTATCAACGTTGGAACACTTCTGGTAGACATTTATTTGGCTGTCTCTCCAGTCCATAAGCCATTCCCCTCTCTGAGAACAACCTCCTTACGTTACAGGCATGTACAGTCAGCCACGATTGTACTATGTGTCCCCAGCCCCTTTCTGTAACTTACTGGGGGCAGGGGCAGAGGTGGGATGAGGGGATACAGGTAAAGAGCTGACCCAAAGTGAGCCAGTGAGAACCTCCCTCCTAAGAAGTTAGAATTAAGACCTAGAGACAGGGAATCTTAGTTCTACATGCGACTGGAACAGTAACAGGGAAACTCAGAAGTTATGAGGCCACATGGCAAGAAAGTAGAGAAGGCCAATTTACAAAGAGAAAGTAGAATCAAGTTTTAAGAGGAAAAAGAAATGAGAAAGTTTCTGGGTTTTTTCAGCATTCCCTCTCCTCTAATTTTGGTTCCTCCTTAAAACCTTGCTGCATTCCGACTTTTAGGTTCTGTGAAGCACCCTAGTTTAAAGAAGTTATCCTACCCTTCCTCCTTTTTTTTTTTTTTTAAATTAAGGGAGTCCAAATTGACTTCAGTTATTTGCAAGCCAGGAGAGTTAACTAATAAAGACTCACCAAAGGCAGATATTTCACTCATCTTATCTCTTTAGGCCTCCCTGACAAACCTGTCTTCCTTCGGGGCTGCTTCCCTTGTAACTTAAACTTGCTCTGTATTTACATCATTTATAAAATGTTCATGTATCAGATTGTTTGAGCTCCTCTGGAGTAGTTATGGTCTATTGTGTAAACACAGCATAGATGTGATTTATACAACTTGTATTATTTACCCAACAGACTGTGTAACTGCTCCAAATGAACCATTATGGCTGTCATGTGGTGTAAATCCATCTTCAGGCGCTTTTGAAAGCATGAGTCACTGTATTTTTTTGTGTAAGGGAATTTATAAAATTTGTATTATCCATTCAATAAGCTCCCTGCCTTGTGAGGTTTAAAGTTAAATTAATCCACTAGAAAAAAAAATGAAGCCTATGAATAAAGAAGAAATAATCCCTTATACCAACTAATTCTAGTACCCCTGCACTAAGAAAGAGTGAACCCACAAATGTTACCATCTAGTCCACCTCTTTAAAACCAATACTTGAGTAGGTGTTCGTTATTGTCTGATATGGTCAAAAGACCTTGTTTATCTGTTTCCTTCACTAGACTAAAAACTAGGGTCATGTTGGTTTTGCTCACTATTTTATCCACAGCCCCTGGCACAGCACCTGGCATGGAGAGGCATGCAATACATGTTGATGAGTGACTGCCTGAGTAAACCCATATAAATGATTTCTAATTCTAGCAAAAGACCCATTTTACAGATGAGCAACTATGAGTCAGAAATGGTAAATGATTTCTTGAAAGTTACATAGATTTGTAAGTGGTAAAACTGGAATGCAATCTGTCTTACCCTCAAGCCATTGTAATTTCAACTAAGTAAAAAAAAAGAAACAGAAAAAAATACAAAGATAATAAGATATTACTGCAATAACCAGCATAGAACAAAAGTCATGGATTCTATGGACTTTAAAAACAATCAAGTAAAGCACTCCAGACCGAACATTCAAAGATCCTTGCTTTCCACCATTCGCCCTTTCAGTTTGCTGCATGCATTGGATACATCACTTCATTTTTCTCATCTTTTCTTTCCATCGTGATGTCCTAACTCATTTTCTAAAATGCGCTGTTTTGGACACTGTTTTCCCTTCCTGGGTCAGCACCTGAGAATGAGTGTCTCCTTAAATTGTACTCCCTGGGCACCTGGATTGCCTCAAACCAAGCCAGGCCTTATTCCCTCCAGAAGCCCAGAAATCTCCTATCACAGATTCCAAGTGAGTAAATCAGTCACTAACAACTCTCACAAGTGGCTGTAGGTCCACCTCTCCAAGGAGGCTGAGAAATGGAAGGAATGAATTCTTACTAGTGCAATTTTAGAGAGATTAAAGTAATACCAGGGTGGATGGGTAAAGTTGCTTTCTCTCTCTATTTTTCTCTCTTTCTTTTTAAATTTTCTGGATGTGGGAACCTTCCCAGGCCTTTGACACCGTATCAGGTAGATAAGCATCAGGGTGCCCCTGAGTGAACCATGGTAAGAATAGTAATATCGTCTCTCCTCTCAGGTGACATTATCAGATGTGACCATTTTTACCTCTGTGAATGCTGCTTTGATGAGCATTCCCACCCTTAATCTTGCATTTGTATTCCCTTGTTGTGTGATGCTCATGCAATCTTTGGTTCATATCACCTTCCCCTGAGAATAAAGTGTTGTCATGGTCATACTTTGGGGAAGTTTGGGCCTGTGGCTTGCAGAGGGCATAGCTCTGTGATTCACTTCTTTTGTTTTTGGATCCACCCAGGTCTGGAGATAGCAGCATATCTGGCTGATTTCTCATAACCCCTGTGTACAAGAGCAGGGGAAACCCACAGCTGCCAGACATTGAGGTTCTTTGTGGCTTAAGCTGAGCTGGGTGGAATTCAAAGCCTCACTTGGGGCTCACAAGAAATGAAGTCTCCTAAGCTTTTGAATTGCCCTCCAAAGACCTTAGGGTAGTCAAGTAGCACAACTCTGGATGAGAAAAACTGGGAACAAACCCAATAGCTTTTCCCTCCCTGCGGATCTGGTGGGCTCCATTATTAGCGATCAGCGTTTTGAATTTCACTGCAAGTTCAATGTATATGCTGTCTCTTAAAATCAACCATTGGTAGGCTAAGCACTTATTGAAGGGTGTGAGTTATTTTTAGATGAATACAAACCTTGCGTGGTAGATCATTTGGAAAAAAAACCTTCAGGAATGTTAAATTGAAAAAAAAAAGGAGAGAAACAAATAAAAAATAACAACAGCAGCAAAAACAAATCTCACACAAAGAAAATCAGAAAAGAAACAAACTTAAAGCCCCTGTGTTGCTTTTGAGTAATGACGAAAGATAGAACCAACACATTGCCTTTCCTTATAATTCATTGAAATAGTAGAGAATGATGAATAATGCACCTGCAATGAGAAAAACAAAAATTGCTTGCATTTTCATGCTTTCCAGAGTGTAACTGAAATAAGCCCCCATTCCTATTTGAATGTGGCCTTGTAGGGCTTTGAAATTGGAAAACAATTCCCGCCTGTGGAATCTGAGGCTCACTCGCTAGCATTTAAAAATAGGAAATGAAAACAAATGACAAACTAGAACACTGGAGAAGAGAGAAAAAGAAATATTACTCTCCTATCCCTCTGCTCCTTTATAATCCGTTCAGTCCCACAGGCACAGGAGAAATTGCTTTGCTTGCTCCGGCAATGGGTTTTCACTGTTAAGTTATTGAAAAGTCAAATCAAGGTTTTTAGATCCTGGTAATTACGGAGCTAAAAAGCAATTGGAAAAATATATTCAGCACCTTCAGAGCCTTTGCAGTGACTCCTCGGTGACACATGGAGCCGGGGCATATTGTTGAAGGAGGATTTTCCTTATTTAATTCCTCAGCCCTTTCTGAAAGAAAAAATAATTCTTAGCCCCATCCATTCGATTAAGTGAATTCAGTTAATTAGCTTCACAAACAGAGCGCATGCATTATTCAGCAGCAGACAATTCATTAAAATTGTCTTTCCATAGCCAGCCTCACTGCCATGGCTGGAAGAGGCTAGGCTTCTCCCATTAGGATTGGCATTTGAGTCAAAACTCAGATAGGGGTTTGGGTAGGAAGACAGGAACATACTGACCTATATAAGTGCGTATGAGCTAGGGGTGGGGTGGGGTGGATGAGTGCGTGAGTTGTGAAAGACGCGAAAGGAATCTGAATGGTCTCATGATTTGAAAAAAAAAAATGCAGTCGTAGTTTTGTGGCCTTTCTGGAGTGTGTGTCTGGAGAGATTTTCCTTGCCTCACCCTATTCGCTGAGATCCAATAACCCTGATTCATGGCTTTATCACAGTGGGGCTGAGCAACTGGCCACATGCGTGCCCAGAGAATAGGTTGTCTGAGCACCACATGTAGCTGGGGAGCCAAGCCTGGCAAGAATCGCAAGACATAGTCTTCGCTTCACCTAGGGACTCTGCTCTTGGAAAAAGAGAGTAACCCAAATCGCCCACTTGGGTTTTTGGATGCAGTTGACTGTATAGTATAACAGATTCTAGGAATGTTTGTGCTTGTCCGGTATGTTCTCTTGAATGTCAGGCAGTTGTGCAAGACCCTGCAGCTGGCTTGCAGCTGAGCCCATAAACGTCTGTTGCTTGACCACTGCTCATCAGCCTCAGGAAAGCTTTGAAAAACAGCCTCTCTGCCCTCATTCTGTCCAGGGATTTCTTGCTCTCCCTTCTTGTTGAGAAGCTTCAGGGGGGCGTGGCTGTGTATGACTTCTGTAGACAGTTGCTTGGGTTTGAATGCTGCTTCTGTCACTTATTAGCTCTGTGATTCTGGACCAGATATTGAACTTTTCTGGACCTGTTTTTCTTACATAAAAAGGATGGTTATAAGGATATTAATGACTTAGTATCTATAACATGGCCCAGCTCCCCTGCCACCTTCCCCTCACTCTTTCCCCCACTCTGTTTCAGTGACAGCCTTCATCCATCTTTGTTAAACTTGGGGACAGCAACTTATGAGGCTGATGGCCCATAAGGTACAAGTTCAAGCTAATATGCTGCAGTCTTGAGGTGGATGGCTGTTGTTTTGTCTACCTAGCATTCTCCCCTTCTTCTCAGAAGAGAGCACCCCTTTCTTGGCCTATTATCCCTTTATTCCTTCTGGTGATGTGGTTAGAGAGTAAGTCTCCATGTTCTTAGATGGCCCTGTCCCCTTGACCACACTTAATTTGTCCAGTGGTGGGCACCTATACCAAATTGAGCAAATGGTCATTTATTTAGATTTTTTAAACAGGATCTGAGAAAAAGAAAAGCTTCTCATTTTTAGCGGTGAAGCTGGGGTATGGGATTCTCAAAGGACTCTGACATACACCATGCAGAGGAAGCAGGCCTTCGGTGACATAAAATGAAACCATCGCAGTAAGAAGCAGAAATGAGCTGGAAAAAGTCTTGGCAACATTTAAATCCCTAGACTTAGCTCATTCTCGCCTTTGATATGCTTGGCTCCTTCACCCTTTCTTTGATTAGGGGAGATATGCCAGAGTCCATCCATCCTTTACCTAAGTGTGTCTGCACAGTATGGTACCTGTCAACGGCATGTCACCTTTCTTGCATGGTTAATTTGAGGAATAAATATTCTATGTGAGGCTCCTGATTCTTAGTATGTACACGTGTTTTATCTTTACATAAATTTAAGCATAGGATCTGCCACTTATTAGATGACTTGCATGTTAATCTTCCAGTGGATAAATCATTTATCTGTAAGATGGTACTAATAATAATTCCATCCCAGTGCAGTTATAAGTATTAAGTGAAATAATACTCGGCATGTGAAAGTGCATTGTATATTAAGAGTTTCTATGCAAAGATCTGATAAAACCTGACCTTAGCCATACTACATTAAACCTTCCACAGCTCTGAGTGTTGTTTAAGGAAATCTTAGCACTACAATTTTTCTCTATACTTTTCATATGAACTGGAATATGTGGCATAATTGCATAATTGACCAATCTAAATACCACCAATTTGTATTTCTTTAGTAAACCTTTAGCTAAAAATCTGAAGTATTTTAAACTCTTAAGCAAAAGAAGCTGAGAGTCTTACTGGCTTGGGAATAATCACTTCCAAGATGTGAATGTATTTGATGCACGCTTGACAAGTCACTCGAATAATTATCAAGTTATTACCAGTGACTCTAAAATGAAGATTTCCAACTTTTTGGTTGTGAATTTCATGTCTTTGTCCTTGGTTTTGCTTGTAAGTGATATTTGGGAATCCACTGCGGGGGGTGAGGATCAAGGCACCTCATTTCTGGGTCAATGAGGAGAGACGAATAAGGCAGCCAATTAATTCAGTCTTCATAACCCATGATTTAAAGAGCAGGGAGTCTGTCATGTTATATAAATGGGGCATTTCTAGCAACTTATTAGACAGAAAAACTATGAATGGCCACCCAAGGGAAATGGATGAAAGAAGAAGAGGACTGTGATTTCATCCTTTCATTTTTCCTATTAGAATCTTAGGACAGTTGGTATCATTTATGGAACAGCAGCTGTGCAGTGGGAGATTTACATGTTGTAGAAGAACCTTCATGACAATGTTGTTCTTACTCCACAAATGGAGAGACTGAGGTTCTGAAATGCAAGGTGACTAACTTGAATCTAGGATTTGTGCTGGGCCCAAACCACTGCTTCCCAATCATTCTGGACGAACAGGTCTGGTGAAAGGTGAGTGGGAGGGGGCAGTGGTGCTGCAGGTTCTGATAAACAATGTGGACCACATTTTCCATGGTGAACAACTTCCCCAAACCACACAGTGGGAGCCCATCATTTCTGAGCCAGGCCTGCGGCAAGTGTGCTATTTCTTCATTCAGTGCATTCTTGAGCCTG
Organism: Hipposideros armiger; assembly: GCF_001890085.2. Lineage (NCBI taxonomy): Eukaryota > Metazoa > Chordata > Mammalia > Chiroptera > Hipposideridae > Hipposideros > Hipposideros armiger. The sequence goes on along the minus strand of NW_017731774.1, from coordinate 252,065 downwards.
TGAAGGGACTTCTCCAGATATTTCCCAACTCAGGAAGTATGAGAAAGTTCAACTGTGTGCAAGCCACTTCAGGACATCTTTGTGTCCAGTTATGGAGGGATTCAAGGGTTTATCTGCCAAAGAGACAGAGCAGCTGATGACAGTCTAGCTGATGTGTTTTTTCAACTGAGGAGAACAACTTCATCTGTAGTAAGTTTAAAAAAAACCTTCAAATTTCTCTCTCAAAATAATTTTACATAGAAATTTAACAGTTGCTGTTATAACTACTCATTGTTATTACTGCTATTATTATTATAACTACTTATTAAAAGTAACATTAATAAGGCCTTATAGAAGAGCCCCTTTGTGAGGAGGGTTTAGGAAAGCTGAACCCTCATTCACTTTACAATTTGCAACATGCACAATAGTTTCTATTGTGAGCAATCCCACCTTTAAATTCCTGTCTTTAAGATAATTTCCCTTCGTCCACTCACCGCTCCCTGACTCGCTAGCTCAAATAGCGCTGCACTTGTGCCTGAACTTTCAGGATTAGTGGTTCAATCCACTGGAGTAAATGTTCCCACATCTGTGGCCTTTTTTCAAAATGATAGTCTCTCCTACTCATGCTCAATTTGAAATGTCTAGATACATTCCTTTATCAGCACATATTCTTTGTCCTTCTTTTAGGTGTTTACTATTTTTGCTTTGTAATCTCAGCGATTTTATTCTTAAGTCTGTCTCTCCTGAACTACTCCATAAACTACTTCACAGCAGAGAAAGTGATGGTCTTCTTTTTCTTTTTGCCATCAAGCCATAATCTTGAGTTGGGGAAAAGGAAAAAAAAAGAAATTTATATATATATATATATATATATATATATATATATATATATATTCTGTATTCGAGACCCCTGGGTATTTATTCATCACATATTTTACCAAGCACTCTTCTGGGCTGAGCATACAGTGGTACCTCTTCTCTCATGCAGGTTTTCTACCATAAACAAGTGAATGAACGATGAAACATGAAAACCTCATACAATGTTAAGAAAGTAAAATAGCATAATGGAATGGAATGGAAAAGCCAGCAATGTGAAGCTCTGTGGTCAAGAGTATCACAAGTGGAGGGACCAACAAATACAGAGCCATAATGTGATATTCAAAGTGCAGTGCCCTTTCCCAAAAGCGAAAAGGGTGGAAAAACCCAGGAGCAGGAGACTTAATTGAGGAGGTTTTTTTTTTTTTTATGGGAAAAATTGGAGTTGGGGGGCATGGTTAGGGGAATCAGATCTTGAATAAAAATATGAAAACTCTCATAAGTATTTTATATTCACTAAAATCATACAACAAACTGTACATCAGAAGAAAATATCAATGATGTTTATTTAAATTGGTAATAATGCTCATTCCTCTATTAATTTCTGAAAGTCATTAGGCAAATTTCTTACATTTGGAAGTAAAAAAAACATTGAATAAGTGTGGAAAAAAATCATCTCAGGTGTGCTTTGAGGAGTAGAATTATGATGTCTCAGGTGCAAAGTGCAAAAAACTCAGCATCGCCTCCTTGCACGGAAGTTAACATGGCTGCCTGCCTCCAGACCCATGAGAGCAGGACGAGTAAGGAGCTGCATACGTGCCCTTCATCTACGCTTTAGGCACAAACAAACATTTGCGATACGAATTGTTCTACCTAGACCCAGGAATTTGAAGGCGAAAGCCACTTCACGATGCTAATTTCCTTTCTACCCTCAAATAGTCTTACAAATCTTCTCGAAATTGTCCTAATCTTTAGTTTCAATGTAAGGCTCTCCCTGATGTGCCTCCAATATTGTTAGTTAATAATTCCCCTCTTTACCCTTAAATTTCAGAATATTTGAGGAATAGACACATGAATCAAATTGGTGATGGTAAGACATTAGCTTTATATTTGGTAATCTTCTTGCATCTATAATAACGATGAGATTTCCAGAAACCTTTTCAAAAGCAGTCCTTGACCCTGACAGTGTGTTGTTTCCACATGGAATATACCATGAACATGCATGTTCATATCTTCTCCCCATTTTCACCAGTCAAAAAAGCCACTGCTCTTTCTCAATCTGACTTATTTCACTCAGCATATTACCCTCTAGGTCCATCCATGTTGTTGCAAGTGATACGATTTTATTCTTTTTTTATGACAGAGTAATACTCCATTGTGTGTGTGTGTGTGTGTGTGTGCACGTGTGTGTGTATACATATATACACACACACGCACGCACACACACACAATTTCTTTAATCATCTGTTGATGGGTATTTCAGTTATTTCCATATTTTGGCTATTGTAAATAGAGATATGGTGAGCGTAGGGGGATATAAAGAACAAAATAAACAAACAAAACAAACAGAATCATAGATACAGAGAACAAACTGATGGTTACAAAATGCGAGGGAGGCTAGTGGGCTTGGGTGAGAAAGGTGAAGGGATTAAGAAGCACAAATTGGTAGTTACAAAACAGTCAAGGGGATGTAAAATACATCCTCTTGTATGTATGGGGAATGTAGTCAATAATATTGTAAAAACTATAATGTCAGGTGGGTACTAGACTTATAGGGAGGATCGCTTCACAAAACATATTAATGTCTAATCACTATGCGATACACCTTAAGCTAATACAGTAAGTCCCCGACTTAAGAACATTCGAGTTGCAAACTTTCACAGATATGAACGGACCTCGCATTACGAACGGACCTCGCATTACGAACATTTGCAAGAAGTAACTCATGTGTCTGCTGGACATTGTCACAGTTGTGCTGCTGTGTGCTTACTGTACAGTGCGATAGTGTACAGTAGTACAGTGCTCAGTCAGAGCCCAGGATGTCCTGAAGCAAGAGGAAAAGCAGTGGTGATGTAGAGGGGACTGCTAGGAAGCGCAAAGCAATTACCATGGAAACAAAAGTGAAAATAATTGAGAAATTGGGCCGAGGCAAAAAGATGGTAGATGTCGCTTGTTCTTATAACATGAATCATTCAACCATTGGCTTTACGTTGTATATTTGTGTCAAAGGTGTATAAGACTCACTTTGTTGGACTTACAAACGAATTCGACTTACGAATGTTCTCCCGGAACGGGACTCGTTCGTAAGTCAGGGACTACTGTATAAAATAATATTGAATATCAACTATAATTTTAAAAATAGTCACAGAGATATAAAGTACAGCATAGGGGATATAATCAATAATACCGTACAGTGTCAGGTGGGTACTAGACTTATTGGGGTTATAATTTTGTGAGGTATATAAAGGTCTAATCACTATGTTGTTTTGTACATCTGAAACTAATACAAATATTTTTAAAAATATTAAATTAAAAACCATGGCTGAGAGAGAGAGAGAGAGAGAGAGAGAGAGAGAGAGAGAGAGAGAGAGAGAGAGAGAATGCAGATATTTTAGCAGATTATGTGAATATGGAATTTGTCTAGGGAATTTTTTCCCTAATGTTTACCAACTTTTTGATCTCTTCATCCATTGGGCAAATAATGGTGTATATTTAATAAAATGATTTTTCTCCCACCTTTATTAGGCTACACCTCCTGGTGGGCAAGTATTTTTTCACCAAGAGAAGACTGAAATGGTTCAGAACAGGGCATTCATTAAATTAACTCTGAAGCCGTACTGTACCTTGGGTTGAAATATTGCTCCCTCTTCCACTTCCCTTTTCAAATCATGCCCAGGCCCATTGTCCACATTTTCTGTAGCTACTTGGTTCTACTAGCCCATTTCATGGGCACAGTTCCTCAGAAGCTTGTATAGTAAATGCTTTATCTGTAGCTTTAAAAGGACACCTCTTAGTACTTTCTTGGATCTCAGATTCTTGTAGAGAAGTAATTTTATTTACTCTCTGAGACACTCTTCCTCTAAAACTGTCTTGATACTTTCCCAGTCTCATTCCTCCGAGTAGAACCTTCTCAAAGCAGAGCCCTGGTCCATTTCTTGGGCCGAAGTTCTCTGATTAACTTGAACTATCCAGAAATTTCTCTTGCTCTGCTTCTGCTCTGGTTTTCAGAGACTAAAGCATTTTGTTCTCAAGCTTTCTTTTAATGCATTAAGCTCATTGTATATATGATACGTCTTTCAAATGTCCCTCCATTTCAGTTCAAATGAAAGTTTTATTTTCAGTGGATTTATAAATTACAGGTCATTCCTTACACTCACTGATTTCATAACATCCCCCATTTGAAGCCACAGTCTGTGGCTTCAAAATATTTAAAAAGCTAACATGAAACCATATGATAGTAGATAACATTAGGAACCTGGGAGTGGGGGTGAGGGGGAGAGGACCACATAGCCCCACAGTCTCTCCTATGTTCTAAAACAAGGTGAAGAGGAATTTGAGGCAACCAATCTAATGATGCCTAAGTATGCCTGGCATAACAATTCCAAGGTTAAATAACCTGGTTTATAGCTCTGGCTGTAAGCCAACATGAATAGTATAAAGCAATTTCACACACCCAAAGACCTGTAAACAGAGGCTCTGCCTTTTGTGATGTGAGTTTCACCTTAGACTAAAAAGTCTTTGCTTTACTCTCAGAAGTATGAAGGTTGATCAATTCTTGGGTTCTTTTTTTTTTTCTCTGCATATACCTTCTCCTCACTCATAAATCTCATTCAGTCTCATTGCTTGATGTCCCATCAATATACTTACTGTTGACACCCAAGTTTATATTTCTCTCTAATTTGTCTCTAGAATTCTAGAATCATATGTTCAACTATACTGATTACCTCAACTTAGATCTTGAATAAACTTCTCAAACTTAACACATTCAAAACTAAACTTCTGATCTTCCTCCCAAAACCTGTTCTACTTCTTTAAATGGCAAGTCCATTCTTCCAGTTTCCCAGGCTAAAAACCTTAGAGTCATCCTTAACTCTTCTTTTTCTCCCTTACTCATAGTCCTAGTAATCAGGAAATCTTGATGACTTTCATTTAAAACCTATCCCCAAATTGACCACCCTGTACTACTTCTGTTTTGATAACTTCGGTCCAAGTTACCATAATTTCTCATCTGTAACAAATGTGGCAGCCTTCTAACGGCCTCCCTACTGCCACCCTTGCCTCTCTGTTCTATTCTTACATGGCAGGCACAAACATTTTTTACAAACATAATTTAGATTATGAAACTGTGGGATGACTTCCCATCTCAGTTGGGCAAATCTGCAGAACTGTAACAAGACCCTCCATTATTTTCCCCTCATATCACCCTGACTCTCCAATGCATTCCTATTAGTTCACTGTCCCAGCCTCACTGGCCTCCTTGCCATACCTTTTTCTTTGTTTGTTTGAAGCTGTTCCCTCTGCCTGAAATGCTCTTCTACCTCCTTTCCCTCATAGCTGCACCACTCAACCCACCCCGTCCTCCTAGACTTTGCTTTAATGTAATCTTTTCAATGTAGCCTACTGACCAAGTCACTTTACTTAGGAAACCCTCCTCCAACCTCTGCAATGCCTAATGCTGCTTATCTTCCTTTATTCTTTGTTCACTGGTGTGTTCCTAGAATTTAGAGCAGTGCCTGGCACGCCGTTGGTCCTTATGACATATTCGTACATTTGTATGAACGAATGTTGATATAATTCCTGCTAAAGCCTATCTGTGCCCATAAAAACAGTTCAGGGTAATTTGCAGAGGCCTCCACAGTCCATGCCTGTTAAAAAAAAATTGCTGCATAATCACCGTAGAAGCTGCTACAAATTACCAAGATCAAAAACCAGAGAGGCCTGAGTTTATGAAACACTGAAGCATGAAGCCCAATCTTCCTGCCCTGATTGAACCAATAACCTTCGTGTCTCCATGGATTCCATGGATTATTTCAATCTCTGAGCATCAGTGCTTACACTTATCTATCAAAGTTCTCAGTTGATTCACTAATTGAGAGTTTTATGAAACAATAAATAGCATTCCCCTCTTGCCTTTCTGAGTTCAGAAATAAAGAATAGATAAATGAATTAATTAGATGGATATCAAAATATTAACTTTATTTGTGGGAGAGGAGAAGGTGGCTTGGGCCCATGACTACAATCAGTTTCCTGATATATCCTCCACTCCTTTTGATTTGTTCATTAATAAAATCCACCACAACTCTGTGGGCCAGTTTAAGTCTTTAAAGTACTGATTCCTCAGGAAAAAGGCTTTATGTCCTGACATGTGGGAAGGGAGAGTGGTTCGAAATAAAGATAAATTTTATCTATTGCTATATTTCACTATGGGGAAAAGTGCAAGTAAAGAATGAGTACTTCAGAATTAAAGTTTCCATAGCCTCCTAGGCTGACATAAGTCAGAATATTCCATCAAATAAGATAATCTTATAAACTCTCTATGGGCTTCTTCGTTTTTCTACTTTTATAAGCTTCTAAAAGGAAGAACAAAGATAAATTTCCTGTCAGTTCCACTAGCTAATTATCTTCTCCTTCTCTTCCTTGGCCATCTTTTTCTCCTTCTCCTCTACCTTTTTTATTCCCCTTTCTGACTGCAGTCTTCTTTTATGACCTAAGAAAAAGAAGGCTGCGGTTTTTGGCTACTTGAATTTCTCTCCCCTCCTCTCCTCCCCTTCCCTCTCCTCCCCTCTCCTTTCCTCTGCTCTCTTTTTTCTTTCCCTTCCTTTCTTTTTCATTCCCTTCCTCTCCCTCTCCTTTCCTTCCCTCTTTTCCTGCCCCCTCCCCCACCTCTGTGAGTTTGGATTTTGGGTTGTTTTCATTTATCCCACACCCCATAAGCCCAGATGTTTTAAAGTTAGTTGCAAAGAATTGTGTTTTTTTGTTTCCTGTACGTCATCTTTTCCTAGGGCGATAAATCCTAAAATTCTTGAGCCAACAAATCACCAAGTTACATAAACAAAGACTAGGCAAAGCACATGATGACTGAGGTATTTTAATAGCTACAGTTATCCCAGCAGCAAATGTTTTCTGTCACCTTCTCTGTAGCTGACTGCTGTTTCAGATGCCATTGGTCCATGAAATCATTTAAGATTCAGTTCCAAAGCACAAGTACAGTTGATGTTTCTAGACATGTCCCTGCTATAAAAACATTCAGGGTTTTTAATTTAAACATTCATAAAAGGTCCCAAACATGTCAGTGTTTTTATGATATCAGTGGTAATATTTATCATGTTACCCACATTCACAGATTGAGGAAATGTTCATCATAAAATGTAAAGCACACTATGGAATATCTGTATGACTAAACATCCGAGAGCCAGAGAAATGACTGACTCCTCCTTTCACCAGATCCTCGCCCTGCATTTAAATCCCCATTCCCACTACAGGCTTAAAATTATGCATGGATTCGCCCCTTTCCCCCTGACACTCTTAAAGCTATGGATCAGGGCTGACAACTCAAATACCTACAGAAGTCAGAGATGGTGTAAATGAGAGAGGTGTTTGGATATAAGGAAGCCAGCAGAGCAAAGCTGATGATAAAGAGTAAGTCAGCTGCAGTGTCCGAGATAGAATAGGAGTGATAGAGATGGTGGTGTATGGGAACACACATGCCCTGGTAAAGGAGCCAGATACTCTGTTCACTGTTGTCTGGCAAGAATATAGCCACACATTGCCAGGTCTCCTGAATTTTCTGGAGAAGCTAGAATTTGGATATTGTTGTGGAATTGTATGTTACCCCAAATCCTAGCAACTTCCTCAAAGTTCTGAATAGCACTGTGTGAAACAAAGATCATGAAGAGGAGAGTGGGCTCAAATCACCTACGGCTTCGTTGTGGAACAATTGAAGACCAGCATCTCTGACAATTTTCTTGCTTTGCCATGGACCCCAAACCATCCATTAGCTAATAAAGGAGGAGTAAAAAAAAAAAATGAAGGAAATGAGATTTAATGGGAACCTAATATGTTCTAGGCAGAGTACAAATCACTTCAATACCATTTAACGAATATTTCATGCCAGACGCTAGGTAAGATGCTTGGATATGCCAATGAACAAAACAGACAAAATTTCTAACCTCACTGAGCTCATTCTGTTTACAGCTCTCTTATTGAATACTAGCTACAATGCTAGAGGGAAGGAGTATTATTAACATCAAGTTTTAAATGAACCAAAAAAAATGATGGAAAGCACGTTTGAACCTAAGTCTGGTGGACTTCAAATCCTCATTTGTTCTCACTGTGCCATATTTCATGCTAATTCCCAGGAAAAGTGGAATGAAGAAATGGGGAGATGACTTTCATGATCAAGTCCTTGTACGTGTTTTAAGGGAATGAGGTCTGATCAGATTACAAATTACATCTCACAATTGTAGTCTTAGTTGCAATATCAGCATGCATTTAGGGACTTTATTCCTGACGAGGCACTGTGCTAAGTACTTTTCATATATTCAGTCTTACTACAATGGTATTGTTAGGTAATAGTTATTCTTGTTTTAGAGGTGAGGTAACTAAGGCTTAAAAAGGATTAAAAAAAATTTGCTCAGGGTCACACACAGCCAGTGGTAGATATCCAAGTCAAGCTCAGATCTGTTTTGACCTAAAGCTTATGCTCTAAAGTCAAACCCTGCTCTGAGTCCCATAAATCAGGCCTTTTGAGATCAGCAGAGAGAGGGGAGTAAAAAGCTATCCACTAGATGGCACATTTGATACCCTTGTTGAATCATTACTCATTGGTAGGAAGCCCAAGGCAAAGATCGTTTTAAAAGGAGTGTGGTCAGTGACTCGAACTCAGCCCTGTTCAGATATGAAAAGCATAACAGCAGGAAAAGAGAATCTTTCTCCCCCGCTATTCCCAGCCCTTAAGAGGCTCACAGGCAGCCACAGTAGATTTGGCTGCTGTCCATCGCTGTACGTTGTCACACTGATAGATCCAGCTGTCTCAGGAAATTCAGTGGGCCACATCGGTATCAAAGTAAGAAACCCACTACATGGGAGAAGTCATGATGAAGGCTAGTCTCATGAGGGCCATCTGTTCTTGGTATAATATACACAGAGTTAATTATTAACAAATAGTTTACCTCTAATTTGAGGGAAGCTGGGAAAGTATTTGGGCTATTTATAAATAAATGTCTTCTCCTCTTTAAGTATTTATGAATAAATATTGAGTTCTCTAAATTATATAGTGAACTCTTTATCTTTTCCCACAGATGTGTTTCTTGTTTTCTGGGGTGTTTTTTTGGTGGTCAGTTTACCTAGTCACTCAAGCTAGAAATTTGAATCAATTTAAATTTTCCCTCTACCCTAGTCTTTATAGTAATCATCAAGGCCTATCTAGTGCACCTCTGGCTCATCTCAGAATCTCTTGTTCTTCTTCATTTCTGCTGCCTTTGCCATAGATTAGTCTTGCAATCAACTTCTGAGACAATTACAATAACCTCCATACTAGGTTCCCTGCTTCCATTTTTTTTTCAGCATTGAAGGTTTTAAGACATCTTAAAAATATGATTCTGCTCTATCACAACCCTATAAAAGTGACTTGTGGTCTACAGAATAATGTTTAGCATGCATAATGTTTAAGGCCATTTATTCATTCAAACTTTTCTTAAGCGTCTACTGTTTACCCTCGGGGAAGAAATAATAAGCAAGGATTCATTTTTTCCATTGAAGGATCCTACCTAGAGCCTAGTAGAGGAGCTGGGTATGTACAGACAAATACAGTAAATATAGTAAATGTTATTGGGTTGTCGGAAACGTCACGACGTATTTTATCTATGTTTTTCGTTGCAAAAATGCATCATGACTTTTCTGACAACCCAATAGTTAGAAGTTTGTTTGAGATGGTATAAGAGTTCAGTGAAGGAGTTCAATTAATTCCTATAGGGTGTAACTGTTGGTTAACTTTCTAACATACATTCTTTCTCTACTTTCTCATAATCCCAGATTATGCTGCTCTTTGTTTTAGGCATGGAAGGTGTGATCTAATCTAAGCCATTTAGTGTTTTTCTTGCCCCCTGGTCTCTACCAATGGTTCAAGGATGGACTTGTGATTAAGTTGGTCAAACAAAACTGAGTTTTGAGAATTTTTCAAGGAAATTTCTGTCAGTGATGTTCTCTTTCTGGACAAGGAAGCATGATAACCCAGAATTTGCTGGCAGTCATTTGGGAAGTAAGAGGAAAGCCAAGGTCAGGATAAAGCCAACACTGTGAAAAACAGAGCAAAAAGATGACAGGAAATGTATCTCTGATGACACTGTTGAGCCAAGGGATCAAGTATTGCTTCAATCCTGCCCTAATTCTGAACTTTTACTGTAGTTAGGTAAGTGAATACATCCTCTTTATTATTTAAGCAAGATTATCTATGGTTTTGGTGCCTGTCTTTAATTCCTCTTCTCATAGAAAATGCTGGAAGCCTTACTTCTGGGGGCTAAAGGAAGACCTTTTAACTGATTTAGTTTCTTCCTGGTGGGGCCTATATTACTGGTGTTAACTGTGTTCATATGTGTTGAAATATCTGTGTTTTGCTTTTGCACTCTCACTATTGTCTTTCTCTCTCATTTTTTATTTTATTTATTTTTATTTTTATCTTTTATTTTTTTTGCTTAAGCGCATGCTTTTCAGACAGACTGTGCTGTTTGGACCTCCCCAAATCAATTTTTCACAATTTATTTTTAGGAATCCACTCCTTTCTTATTCTCAGTCTATATTGTATAGTTGTCTCTGGCTATAGCCTATGGTTGTAGGAGAGGACACAATTGGCTAATGAGCTCACTGTTTTTCTCTGGTTAGAAATACGAGGTTAGTAAGTGGATATGTGGCCAAGCCTGATAAATCTGAATAAATAAGCACCATCTCTGGTATATTAGTCAGGGTCTGATCANAGGACACAATTGGCTAATGAGCTCACTGTTTTTCTCTGGTTAGAAATACGAGGTTAGTAAGTGGATATGTGGCCAAGCCTGATAAATCTGAATAAATAAGCACCATCTCTGGTATATTAGTCAGGGTCTGATCAGGAAACAGATATACGAGTACATGGTAATTTGATGAGGAATATTTACTATAAAGGATTACTACATACTATTAAATTATTTATAGGGAATTAACTAAAAAAAGAAATAAAAGAAACATCTAAAGAATATTCTAGGGCTGAAGGAACTTACCCAAGGAAGGAACTAATTTGCTAGGTGGGAAATTCTCCCCAAGGGCAGGATTCTGTCCCCACTGAAGAGGGTATGATTATGGCCACTGGATGGTGGAGAGGCTCCTTAGGTTGCGCAGGTCTGAGCTGATCCAAAGTTGATGAGATTTGGCCAGCAGAGAACTACCTGGTGGGGTTCCCATGAAATTCACTAGGAAGCTACCTATAGGAGTGGCTGTGGGACTTGCTGGAAATCAAGCTGTAGTTGCAGGGGCGGAGGGGGGGTATGGTTTTAGAGCCCAATGGCAATACTTGGAAGCTTTCACCAAGAAGCTGAGAGTAAGTAAGCTATGGCTCCTGTGGAACTCACTCTGAGGAAGCCTGCTGTGTTACTACCAGAGCTTGCCTGGAAGCTGCCCACAGGAGTGTGTTCTATGGACCTCACTGCTGGAAAGCCACCTGTGGGGGTGAGCTCCACTGAGTTTCCTGCATGCCAGCCCAACACAATAGGAGCAAGAAAAAGCCAAGCATGCTGGAACCGGGAAAACAAGCCCTTTACTTCTCCAAGGTCCCTCATGCACCTTCTACTGACAAAGCCTACCATCATTCCGGCTGGCAAGGGAAAAATGTTCTAATGTTACAAGGAGGACAATGAAGGCTGGGTTTGCAGCTGAGAGGCAATAAATTGCTAATGCACACACACCTCGGATTTTTATTTTAATACTAAAAAGATTCTCTTAGGTGTCTATTGATGAGCACTCAGAGCAAGATGGTGGCCCTTGCCATCTAGAGGGGAAAGCCCACCTTAGAATAATTCCAGCACAGAAAAAAGCAGAGCTGAGAGATGGAGAGAGGCAAGCTGCTGACAACATCGTTTGGGTGCCTAAATCCAGCCATGCCTTCAATCCACATACATGTAGACATTTTAGTTATAAAAGCCAATAACTTCTGCCCTCCCTTATCTCTGACTAAACCAGTTTGAACTGTATTTAAAGTGACTTATAATCTAAAGAATGCTGATCAAATCTTTAATACATTTTTATTATTTTTTTTAGTTTTTAATTTTTTACTTTTTAATATTTTTTTCAATACACAACTTTTTTGTTTGTTTGTTTGTTTGTTTGTTTTTAGCTGAGCCATCCTGCTACCTGTTGGCAGCTCAGCTCGGGCTGGGCATCAAACCGCTGTTGCTCAGAGCTCACACTCTTGAGCGAGCTCTTAACCAACTGAGCCACTCAGCCAGCCCTAATACACAACTTTTATTACATCTTTAAAATAATCACAAATAAGTCTGAGGAATCACCCGACATCTTGGCGTTTCGGTAGCGGGACAACTCAGATCTTATTCATCAGCCTGCTGAACTGTTTGTTTTTCAGAAACAGATACTATGCAAAAATTTTCTGACGTCCCTGTTTTTAACTGTCGTGGCTTGTTGAATCAAAGCAGCTGAATTTGATACAAGTTCAATATCATGTCCTTCAAGAATTAAATCATCTTTCTGGGCTTGAGATACTGAACAAATGATATCCGACCTCATCTGAACCCTGCGAATGTATTTTTCACCCCAAAAATTTCAACAAGAAAACCATTTTCCTGAATGACAACGTTGATGGGGAAATGAGCACACACAGACCTCCTCTTGTAAAAGACGCCCAAGTATCTGTGCATGACTGCAGATAGCGCGAACAGTAGCCGCTTCCTTTCTATTTCCCCACCATTTGTCACCCTCAGGTCAGTGTTGTTTCTCTAATCTGGATGTGTTTTTTCTCATTCTTTGAATCTGGTTCCTGGGTACATCACCCCAGATGCCAAGATGATCTAGGATCTGAAAGCTCTATTAGTGTGGGGAGCCTTCTGGAACTTAAAATGGATGCTGTATTTGCACTGTACCATAAAACTTCTTAAGTAATCTCCTTAGACTTCCTGTATATGGCCTTTGCAGGTGAATCTCTGGCTACTATAGTTTAATCATTTCATTCATGGTATTACATTAAATATAATATATGGAGTAAATAAGTTTGAGAGGGATTGAGTGACAGTGATAGGGGCAGCATTCTCAATGAGAGAACCCAGGTTTGGGAGCCTTTAGCATTTGTTTCCCAGATTTGGGGGTACTTGCTGGTTGGATGAAGTCTTTAGAGCGAACCAAGATACTTAAAAACCCAAGGTATTACCAGCCTTTTGGGGAACTGAATGATTTCGATGTGAAAGATGAATGAAGTGCTATAATATAGTCGCATAAACTTAAATGGTTGCAATTTAAGAAATTGAATTAGTTTTGACGGGTACTGTTCCCTCCTACTTTTGAAAGGGAATTTGCTTGAAAGTCAAAGACAAGGGGAGATAATTTTGTTGAACACATGAAAGAATGACTTCCAGATGAACAATTAGCTCTGCTCCTTGATTTCAGTTGTATCAATAGTAGTAGAGGCCCGAGTTGTATCAATAGTAGTCATGCATATACTCTGACGGGGGTGGGGGAGGGTTGCCTGATGGACAACATTTTCCAAACATGTGATTGCCCAGAAACTGCTTTCAAATAACCTGGCACTTTTCCCAGAGATTACAGCTTCTATTATATCTGTATCTATGTCTATCTTTATATCTCTAGCTATATCATCTCTATCTATACCTATATATCTACATCATCTATATCATCTATATATCTACCTAGATATATTTTCATAAGGAAAACTTTCTGCATTACCTCTGTTCCCACAAATTTAGTCCAAGTTAGAAGGTCTGCAGCAGAACAGAACTTGATGTTGGAAGAGGAAATATAATTGAAATACCCATCTTATTGATTTTGACAATTGTTAACGTTCTTTAGCTTATTCTACAAGAAGCTTTGGCCTGAGTAAGGTTAGAATGTGTACTAGGAAAAGGAAAAAAGGGAAGGAGTGTGGCAAAAGGGAGGAAGAGCTAGGAGAGGAGTTTTATTCTAAGTCAGGAACTTGACGCAATAAAGATGATTGGAGAATCTCTCTTCACTGGTATCCTTCTACTTTTAGAGAGAAAATCAGGGTGTGACTCTCAGCTGAATATTTACCTGGAGAATTCTGAAACATCAGGGTAGATTACTGGCAGCCCTTCATGAGGGCTCAGAGACCTTCTACGATGAACAATGTATATTCCAGGATTTGAGCCCGAAGCTCTCTAGCAGGAGATAAGTGATTTTCCCAACTTGTGGGAAGAGAAAGTTCACATTTTCTCAGAGTGCAGACGATTCTTCCTGCAGAGAGATTGGTCTTAAAGATATGCAAAAAAACACCTAAATGTCCGGCTAGTTGATGTTTCAAATCAGCACAGGCCCTTGGGGAGCTGGTTCTAAGTTTTTATAAAAGGGGATCTTTAAACCAGATCTTTAAAAGAATCAGCCCTTGAGAGACCTCACAGAACCATAATTATTGACAAGCCTACCCACCACCTAAGACAGATTGAAAGAACTCTGATCACTTTATATGTAATATCCAAAAACGAAGAACAGTCCAATTGTCTATTATTAGATGAATGGATAAATTGTGGTGTATCTAACTAATGGGACACCATTCAGCAACAAAAACAAATGTGACAGTGATACATGGAACAATATGGATGAACCTCTAAATAATTATGCTGAGTTGAAGAAGGCAGGCAGAGAGAGTACATGCTATGTGACTCCACTTATACAAAACTCTAGGAATGCAAACAAATCTATAGTGACACAAAGCAGACCCGTAGTTGCTTGAGAATTTGGGAAGGGCGAGGAAGGATGAAAAGGAGGGACTACAGAGGGACACAAATATATTTGGGGAGATGATGCATCACCCTCCTAAATGTGGTGTTTGCTTTACAGGTACACCTGTATGTCAAACATATCAAATTGTACACTTTAAATATTGTAGCTCAATCATGCCTCAGGAAAGCTATTAAACAAACATGTAAACATACAACTCAGCTCAGTCTGTGGCCAGAACAATTAAGTTTGATTCTGAGACTTTCTGAAAAAGACAATTGGCACCCAAGTGTAGGGATAGAATGCATTTCATGAAGATGGTGAGAATATCAGTGTGTGTCCCATTGGCCATGGATCAGCACGGGCAAACTACAAGACCTTGCAAGGTGGACAGAGCTGCTGGATTTGGAATCTTAACAGTGAGACCAAATGAGGGTTTGGAGCTAAATCAACTCACTTTGCTATTCACATCCAAGTCTTTGGCTATAGGTAAGACTAGAATTGCAGTCAGGGGTAAGAAAAGATTATGCAGTGAATACAAATGTGGGTTTGGAATTTATCCTCATGAGGCTGGGATGCTAGGAAGACACTGAAAGGCAGGAAGATCCATCTCTTTGGCCTGGACCAATACCTAAGTTTGTTCCGCTTCAGTCCGCAAACAGTAAGACCTAAGTTAGACAGTTTCATCTTTATTTTTGTTGAGAAGGCATTTACCAACCAGGAGTGTCTTGGCTGAGGATAGATGAAGCAAATGAAGAAGAAACATGACCTTTTCCATACCATGCCCTGTTTAGGAGGAACGAGACTTTTTTTTGGCTCCAGAGGACTAAACTTAGAATCAGTGGGTAAAACTTATTGGGTGGTAGCTCTTGATTTAATATGAACAATTCATTAAAAACAGGGGTATGTTAAAAATGAAATGGGCTGCTTCGTGGCTCTGTGAAACAGCAATCTCCTTGTCAGCAAAATCATTGGTGCAGAAGTTAATTATAGATATTTTTTTCTACAGTTTGTGCTCCCTTAAGCTAAATTATGTGTAATTTAATTGATTAATTTAGGAACACAATCTGTACTATGCAGACCACTATTAGTTATACCATGATGACTAACTGTGTGTGCAGGAGAAAAAGCATGGTTATAGGAAGCATAGTAATACACAGATGCTGTCAGCGGCTGTTTGCTTAGTTTGCATTGCATTCCTTTGTTCAGTATCAGCAATTGTGAAGTGTTGTAGTTTTGTGCGTTTTTGCAATCTAATTTAAATTATGTTCATTTTTAAAACAGTATGCAATATAGGTGATATAGAGGTATACATGAAACTGCGGCTTGCTCAGGTAAATTAATTGCCTCTATGGCAATAATAAAGTGAGATTCCTTATGATTACAACTCTAACAACTAAAGTGTCGCACAATTCCTGTAGAAGGGCTGATCACACTGGGCAGTATTAGACCGGTGATGTTCTAAGGTGATTGTCCGTTCTTCAGTGGTCAGATTTTAATAATCGAAGAAAGATTCATTGATGGAGATTGAATTCCTTCTACTGGAAACATCCCACTAATCCCATTACACCTCCCACCCCGCATTTTTGTCTGTAGTCATTCTTCTCATTATTTAGGTCTCAACTGTGAGGCTCTGAGAGTAAATTTTGGAGGGAAAAGATCAATTGTTTGCTTTCAGCAATATGACAGTTTGAGATGCTTCTTTGACACCCAGAGAAAGATGTGAGTTGGAGGGTGAGCACATGAGCCTGCAGTGTAGGGAAGAGAGAGTACGGTAGAGATGGTATCTGTTTCTGTGAGATCAGGTGAGACTACACAGAGAGAAATAGGGGAAGGAGGAAGGCAGAGCAAGCACACTAGGATTCTCTAATAGAGAAGCCAGGGATGAAACAGCCAGTGAGGTGAGGAGAAATTCAGGAGAGCATCATGTCACAAAAACTTGGGATATAACAGTACAGTAAAACCTTGCATTGCGAGTAACTTGGTTTGCGAGCATTCTGCAAGACGAGCCAATGTTTCTTTTAGGTTGGTGCAAAAGTAATAGTGGGAAACCACTATTACTTTTGCACCAACCTAATAATACATTTTAACTTGGTAAATGAGTGATGTCTTACAATATGAGTAGTTTGTTTCTGGAACGAATTGTGCTCGCCCACCGAGGTATTATTGTATTTCCAAAAGGAGGAGAGGCTGCAACATAATTTCTGTGCTCTTTTTATTAAAAATGCATAACTGAATCTAATCATAGGGAAATATCAGACAACCTCAAATTGAGGGAAATTCTACAAAATAATAAATGACCTGGAATCTTCAAATACATCAAGAACATGTCTGATGAGAAAGAGGAAGAAACTGTTCCAGATCAGAAAGACTAAAGAAACATGACAACAAAATACAATGTGTGATCTTGGATTGGACCCTGATATAGAAATATTATCATTTTTTTATTTTGCTATAGAAGACATCACTACTGAAATATGGGTGATGTCTGTAGATGTGATAGTATTAATATATCAATGTTAATTTTCTAATTTTGATAACTACTAAAATTGTAAAGCAGAATGTCGTTTGTCATTAAGAAATTCACATGGAAGTATTTAAAGATGAAAAGGACTAATGTCTGCAATCTGTTCTCAAAGAGGTTAGAAAAAAATAACTATCTATCTATATCTATCTATATAAAGCAAATGTAAAATTTTAATTTGGGGGAATATGAATGAAGGGTAGATGACTACTTGTACTATTTTTACTAATTTTCTTTATCTGCAATTATTTCAAAAGAAATAATTCTTAAAATTTTTGAAAAATAAAGGAGAAAATGAAAAAAAAATAGACAGATGTATCTATCAGTCATTCTTTTATAGATTGAAAAGTGTGACACTTTGTGGCCCCTAAAGGCCATTATATATTATACATATGTCTTTGAACCTCACACCTGACTTTTAACATTCTTTCTGCTTCAGAAATTTAGAGTTAGGTCTTCAGACTCAAGGTGCCTTCAACCATTTCTTTTTCCCCATGGAAAGATTTCTAATGATCTTGGGTAGAATTAGGCCCTGATGAAAGATTACTTCACTATGGTTTATGGGCAAATTCTGCTTGACATACAAGTCTATGAAAATGACTTTTCTCATGAAGGGATTCTTTTGATACTTTAGACCAACAATGATATTATTGTCACTCAACCATTTCATTCCAAGAGCCAGAGCTATATATAGGTCCTAAGAATGCATTCATAAGAGCTGGAAAACACAGCTTTGTGAGATTGACAAGAAGACGTTTTAATATCAGAACAAACAAGCTCTCTGAAGAGCATTTCCTTGGGGTCAACAAAATGACAGCTGGGCCTGTAGAAAATTCATATCAGCACTTTTCCCCTTTAACATTGGCAGTTCCACAGAGGCCAAAAATTACATCTTTGTTTCCCTGAGATTTTCTTGGCCTCTCAAACATCTGAGTGATTCCTTAGTTGTCACTTACCAACAAAGACTTAACATTGACCAGAGAACTTGAGAGCAAATTTCTCAAGCCTTCAAACCATGGATGACTAGAAAAGCCAGCATTTAGTGAGTTAGCCATAAAATGAATGTGAGTTGCAGAATAGTTGGAAGGTTATCACAGATTGTGCCCAGAAGCTGCCGAGCATGAAGGACTTCTCCTCCGAGAGAGTTCTTCCGTCTTCAAGAGGTTCAGGGAACCCTCTAGCTATGTTGCAGATTTTCCCTAGCTGGGTATGTTCTAATTCTTCTTAATAGCTAGTATAAATCACAAAATTTCATAATGGTAGACAGGCATCCTAGGGTTGGCTTAATATGTATCATCTAGCAATTTGCAATACAACCTACTGGGTAACTCTGCCTAAGTTATTTTGATCAGTTTATGCAGCATAATGATAATGGATTTTGTAAATTGCTTGTTTTTCCTTTTTTTGTGTGATAGATTTATTGCTCAGTATTCTGAGGGGGCTCAGAAATCCATAACTCTGGAGAAATATCAAGTCTCACCCCTTCATGTTAAACCATGAAAATTCTCATGAATCAAAGAAAATGCACTTTATTTTTTCCAGAGCTTACACAATTACAGGACACCCATCAAAATAGGTCTGCTGAGAATATTTACTAGTATTTGCTTCCTTATTAGCATTTCCTAACAGGGTTCCCATGTTGAATAATGATTATTGTTTTATTCATGAAGAGTAATTTTTTTTTAAGTTGGATTAATGATCAGGCTTTTACTAGATTGTTTTTCTTCTATCAACTCTCAACTCAGAAAATGTACCACAATTAAAGGGAAAAAAAATGAAAATAATAGTATAGTAGGCGCTTGTTTAACCTTGCAAATGAATGAAAAATATTTCACCTTTACTTTCCTCAAAAGCATCAATAAATATTCAGTACCATTATGTGCACTCTGGTGGGGGTAATAAAAATGGTATGATGTAGTTAAAATATTTTGCCAAGTTTGCCACCCAATCATCTCTCACTATTCTTCTTGGTAAGGAAGAGGGGATGGTTGGTTGGTAGAGTAGATATAGATGTTAATGTCTGCACAAAAACATTCCAATTTCTGTCTTTGTAGTCATAACTTTCCTTAAAGTTGGAGCTTTTCAGGTAAATTCCCCTACACAAGGCTCCTGGTCTGGTGGCCAGGATATGACAAGGAGACATTAAGTTAAAAATGAGTAGCTCTCACTAACATGACATCTCTTCATAAGGTTAGACACTGAAGTTGAAAAGATCTTTAAAAAATTGCCTCATGAAACTTTTTTCTTGTTCTTGAATTTCTTCTTCAATCAATAATTGTTTTTGCCTTGTTTGGGTTGTTTTGGCTTAAGATTGGCAACTCACTAGCTCCTAAGAAATCTCTGTACAACAACTTTTTCTTATATTGAGACAAATAATTTTATCATTGGTTTCCTACTGTGTGTCAAGTACTGTTTTACTTGAACTTACACCCATTGGCTCAATTCTTAGATCTCAGTGCCATAGAAAACAAATCTAATTCCTTTTTATGTGATAAACATGCAAGCATCACATTACCATGAGCACCGTAATGACATTCTCTTGTGTATTTTTTCTTCTTCAGGTTAAATATCTTTCATTTTCAACATGCCCTCATAGTTTGAAGTTTTTTCCTCATCATTTCACCAGTTAACCAGTGTACCTATGACCCAGATCCAGAACTGAATATGTCCCTTGTTTTACATAGTGTATTTCTATATGTGTGCCCTAAGAAGTAATTAGTTCCTGTTTTTGGCATCTACACTATATTGCTTATATGGATTTATTTTAATTAGCATTTATCAAGAAATTACTATTTGCCAAGTAGTTTTATTTTACAGCTAAAATAAAAATGTGACATGGACCTGACATAGAGTCTATATTTGCATAAAGTCACCCAACATGATAAATACATGGCTAAGTATGATACAATGTGCTTCATAATCTATTAGAAACATGGAATGCTCCAGGAACATGGGAGAAGGCATGATTCCCTCTGCATGGTTGTGCTGTGGCTGGTGGTAAACTCAGAAGGCTTGTCTTAGAGCAAGAGTTCAACTGATTGTTAAGCATGACTGGGGCATTTCCAAGCAAATACGACAGCCGATGAGTTGGAATAGTCTAGGAAGATAGAAAATAGAGGAAGAGCAAAGATGTGGAAATATGAGACTGGTTTCTACAATGGCTAATGGAGTAAGAATGAGGGGCCCAGGACTGAGAGGAAAGGCAGCTGGTAGAAAGGGAAGGGCAGGTTGGGGCCCAACAGTGACTTCTGGAGAAAGGCAGGTAGAGCTTATACTATAGGCCTTACCCCTCAAAGTGCGGCCTGAGGCTCAGCTGCATCAGCACCACATGGGAGCGTGTTAGAAATGCAGAATCTCAGAGCTGCTGAACTAGAAACCGCATCTTGACAAGGTTGTCAGGAAGCGTGTGAACACTCTGAAGTTTGAGAACTACTGCTAGGGGTGACAGAAAACGCTTTATGCAGAGTATGAAACAGAGAAAGGGGTGAAAAAAACCCCCAAAACATGCATTGTTTGGGCATGGGTGTTATCTAACCCTTGCAATGAGCCTCTGTTACCTCCTCTTTATAGGGAGGAAAGCTGAGATCTGCCTAGGTTAATTAAATCATCCAAAGTCATGATTCAATACATGGCAGAGCAAGACTTTGGACTCTGGGTTTGTAGTTCCAAAGAATGTCTGGCTCCATTTTGTGACTGAGTGATTTCATCAGTGTTGAGTTTGGGTAAGTTAAATGTAAGAGAGGCAGTGGAGGGGATTGAGACTGCTTCCTGTCAATTGAAAACTTCGTTTGCTCTTATGAGAACTGAATGAGATGGTTTAGGGAGTGTGTCTATGTGTGTGTGTGTGTGTGTGTGTGTGTGTGTGTGTGTGTGTGTGTGTAAGGGAGGAGCTTAGAAAATGGCATCTGTTATTAGGAACTGAATCCTAGAGTCTTCATTGCACTCCTCTTTCCAGCCTACCCTTATGTAACCAAGTGTCTCTGTGCTCTCTTTTCCTTTCAGTACCCAAACGTCCACTGTCTGAGTTGTCACCCTGAGTGACTGTGGAAAGTCTGGTCTTTTATTTTATCCCCTCTCCAAGCATATCTAAGAATGCCAGGGGATTGTTTACATGTTTGACAATTCCCACATGGTTTTCACTTGTCAATTTTACCAGCCATCTGTTTCATATCTCCTTCCTCAGTCGTGTTTCACCCTAACAATGGGGGGAGAGGCAACTTGATTAATTCTCCAAAGAACAGTTAAGGTCAAGGTTTGAGAACAAGAGCAGGAAACTACAATACAGAAAATATAACTGCATCCTGAATAATTTTATAGTCTCTGCCACATGGGTCTTCTCTTTCTTCAGCTTAGGTTTGCCTCAGTATTTCAGGGGCTGACATCACTTCTCTCCACATGAATACTTTGGTCATTTCCAGTCTGCCTTGGCCTCCAGCATCCCCTAGGGCTCAGCACGAGGGGAAAAGAATTCTTATTACCTTTCATTTGAGACTCGTCTTTTTTTTCCTTCCCCAGGATTTGTGGAAATGGTAATGTCTATTTCCTTTAGAGGAAATGTCCATCTCTAGCCAAAGGGTGTCAATTGACCTTCATGTCTAAATCAGGCAATCGCAGTACTCAACATTTCATTTCCTGTTTGGCTGATTCAAGCTAAATAAACACCATGGGGGGAATACCAAACTGAAGATAGTTCCTCCTAACCCTTTAACACTTCATTTCTCCTGATGTGGCTTGGTCTCCTAATCAGTAAGAAGCTATTTTCAAAACATCTGTATACATTAAGAACAAATAGCTTTCCAGAAAAGGGAAGTCTAAAGTCTAAATAACATTTAACATCTTGGACTGAATTAGGCTTTCCCAATGACAATGAGTAGATATTTGAGTTATATCTGCATAGCTCAATGTGCTTAGTAAGCCCATCTTCTCCTATCCACTATGAGGGGTACATGACAATACTCATAGAATAAGTATATTTGTGAGTGGGTATATGTATATGTACTTGTGAGAAGTAGGAACCACAAGGTTATAGAAAAAATAAATCCATCCACCTGCTATATTCTTTGACATCATGTTGACACAATAAATCACAAACTGGCAGAATCCAAATATTGATTCATAGCTCTCACTTGATGTAAAGGTCATTTAATTAGAAGCACTCCATATTAAAGGTTGAGGGAGTGGTCTCCAAAGAGGGTGCACATACCCCCAAGACAAATTCTCCATCTACCTTGAAAACAAAAACTTCCTGCAATCTGTCAAATGGCATTGCAAGCGTCAACAATTTTAATAATTTTCCCCCCATAGACTACCTTATTACCCATGCCCCATTGTTTGTCTTGGATACAAGATGAAAACTTTACATTTTATATCTCTGAAAATTATTCAGGTCATGTTTAGCCACAGAATAAACTTTGCTGCCACTGCTGGATAGAATCTATTTTTTCAAATTTGGAGTTTGAAAGAGTAGGGAGAAAGAAGAAAATGATACTTTATTGGTCTAATGCTTTTGAAGACACACACCCTTATGTACCTACAAGCTATGGGCCTTAGCCCCCAATGGACTCATCAATGACATTGAGAATATAATTGGAAGGGCCTGATGGACTATTTCATAACTTTTGTGGACTCCCTCCTTGAAGCCTCCTGGTTTAAGATTGTTTTAGAACAATGGGGATAGATGTAATCTTGGTGTCTTTCATTGGAAGAAAATGTGAATACCTTTGAGAAAGAAGATTTTATACCTATGAAGAGGAATCTCAACCACTTTCTTACACCATATAGAACAATAAACTTAAAATGGATTAAAGACTTAAAGGCAAGACGTGAAAGCATAAAACTTCTAGAAGTAAACACAGGCAATAAAATCTTTGACATTGGTCTTAACAATAACTTTCTGGGTATGTTTCTTCAGGCAAGGGCCACAAAAGCAAAAATAAACAGATGGGACTACATCAAATTAAAAAGTTTCTGCACAGTAAAGGAAACCATTAACAAAACAAAAGCAACACACCGAATAGGAGAAGATATTTGCAAATGGTACATCCAAAAAGGGGTTCATATCCAAAGTATGTAAGAAACTCATACAGCTTAACATTTCCCTCCCCCGCAAAAATCCCAAGTAATGCAATTAAAAAATGGGAAAAGGACCTGAATAGATGTTTCCTCAAAGAGGACATACAGGTGGCCAAGACATATGAAAAGGGGCTCAACATCATTAATCATCAGGGAAGTGCAATTTAAAATCACAAAGATACCTCCTCATAGCTGTCAGAATGGCTATCATTAAAAAACCTACAAATAACAAGTGCTAACGAGGACGTGGAGAAAAGGGAACCCTTGTACACCATTGGTAGGATTGTAAATTAGTGCAGTTGCTATGGAAAACATTATGGAGATTCCTCAAAAAATTAAAAATAGAGATGCCATACAACCCATCCATACCACTTCTGGATATTTATCCAAAGAAAACAAAACCACTATTGGAACAGAAATATGCCACCTATGTTCATTGCAGCATTGTTTGCAGTAGCCAAGATATGGAAGCAACGTAGGTGTCCATCAGTCGATGACTAAAGAAAATGCGATGTATGTATATAAAATGGACTATTACTCAACAATGAAAAGGAATAAAATCTTGCCATTTGCGACAACATGGATGGAACTAGTGGGTATTACTCCAAGTGAAATAAGTCAGATAGAAAATTACAAATACCAATATGATTTCACTTACATATGGAATCTAAAAACCAAAACAAAACAAATGAAGAAACAACACAAAAGAGAAACAGACCCACAGATACAGAGAACAAGCTGATGGTGGCCAAAGTGAAGGGCGGTGGGAGGGTATGGGAGAAAAACAAGAATAATAATCTTGGCATCGTCTTCTAACTTCAGTCTGAGGTAAAGATGAACTTCACCTGTTACCGTGATGGTTTTTCTGAGACCAACCAAGTTGCTGACCAGGTTTATCCCACTGTAGTTCATGCTGGATGCCTGTGGCTTGAATGGCTCTTGAACGTGTGTCAGAGCTATAAATCAAGGTTGGGCATTGCTAGTTTCTGTGGTTTAGTCTTCAAAATGAAGCCAAAGACAGTAGCAGTTGAGAGGATTTAGTTTTTCAGGGACCAGGTATCTCCTTTTCGCTCACACACTTACCGGCTGAGGGATAGTGCATAACTGTCACTCCTGCTCTTTGAATACTTGGAAAGTGTTTTATCACTGTCACCGATGGGGGGTCTTTAGTGGAGCTTCCCTCACAATGTATCTTTGCTTCTGGCAAAGGACCATTTGTGGATGCTCTCCAAAACCTAAAAGAGAGAGAGAGAGAGAGAGAGAGAGAGAGAGAGAGAGAGAGAGAGAGAGAGAGAGGGGGGGGGAGAGAAAATGTCATATAAATGAATCAAACTAGGATTGTCAATTTGTGGATAGTAGGAGATTCTGTGTTTCTGTAAGAAAGAGAGGGCAGGGCAGGAGCGGCATCATTTATATTTTCAACACACAGGCAAAACAGCGCTAGATCTTAGCGCTCACGCAGCCCAGATTTCACAAGGTGCTTCTCTGAGGTGTAGGTTTCTTGGAAGCACAATTTTAAAAAGAACCTCGAGGTGAATTAAACTCTTGGTTAAATATCACCTCATGTCAAATCTTGAAGACGTCGGCATTATTATATCTCTGATATAGCAATATGGCTCTATATGTTATTCCAATAAAGATGCAAGTGTTAAATATTAATACGAAATAATTGCATTAATTCACAGGAAATTTGTCTTTTCTGGCGAAGTCACCAGCATGTCTTACCAGGACTAGAGCATTCATCTCCCAGCTGGGTTTTCCCTTCTCTGTGCTCGCCTCTTGTAGTTCCTTCTCCACAAAGCAGTCAAGACAACTTTGCAAAAAAACGTGCCTCACATCAAGCTTAAAACTTTCCGGGACTTCACATTACACTTGGAGTGTAATTCGATCTCTCTCTTGTGGCCTCAGTGGCTCTTCTCGATTTGCTCCTAATTTTCTGGGAATCTCATTTTGTACCACTCTCTCCCTTCGATGTCCCAGTCCCGCTGGTTGCTTGCTCGTTATTCAACAAGCCAAGTTCCTATTCCTTTGTACATGTTATTTCCTTTCATCGGATGGCTTGCCCTCTACAAATGTAAGTGCCTGGCTCCATCTTCTTGTTTGGGTCTCTGTTCAAAGTCATCACCTTGGGGAGACCTTTCCTGGAACATTCCATCTAAACCTGCCCCCTGCACCCTCACCCTGCATCTTATCACTCTGCCTTACTTTCCTTGTAGCACTCATCACGACTTAAAAATACACACTAGATTAATATTGCGTACACATTCACTTTTTTATGCCCTCAATAGGACCTAAGCTCCCTATGAGCAAGGACTTCATTTTAGTCCATTATAGCCCCAATTTTTAACACAGAAATAAGTACTCAAAAATAAAATAAAATAAAATAAAAGCTTTTTGCACCACTGAATGAATAAAAGAACTAGTTTTCAATAATTCACATGCTGGATCTCATTATGGAGAATAGAATGTTGATGGGGGAAATGCCTATTTCTCTGACCCTGACCCTCCTTTAGAGGCAATCTCAATTCTTGCCTTTTTGTGAGCAGATGAAGGACAATCCCATGGAAGATAGAGTCTTTGATATTTGGTAACTGCTATAGCCACCAAGGTGAGGGCCGGAAGAAACTTCCAATGCCAACAGTAAATGTGGAGAGAGAAAACAGTGGAGCACAGTAGTGCATCTTTCTGAACACAGCACTTGATGGAGTCCCTTTAATTGTTCTGTTCCTTGTGCACAGGGAAAGGCTTTGGGCTCAGAATCAGACAGGAACTCAAGTTGCTGCTACCATAAGCCCCTGCAAAACTGGGCAAGGCACAGACCCCTGGCCCTGTTTTCTCATCTGTGAAGTGGGGGTGCTGATAAAAAGAGCTAATAATTTTATTGAGCCCTTACTGTAGCCTATGTAAATATTTGCATGCATTGTGTTGTTCAATTTTTACAGCCATCTCCATGACATAGGTGTTATTGCTGTGTGCATCCCCACCCCACTCCTACGTCACAGATCAAGAGGAATTTGGTGATTACAGAAGGGTGCACCCCTAGCCAGTGGCAGAGCTGGGATTGAGGCTTCATGTACATTTGAATTTGAAACTCAGGGTCTTCATGGGTATACTAGGCGGTTTCAATATTCAATATGGTTGGGAGGACAAAATGAAGCAGTACCTTTTCACACCCTCTTATAACTATGGATACATATGCCTCAGCCATGACACCGGGGGGGCCTCCAGGTTACAAACCTGCCTTTTACTTACCTTTGTGTCTCCAGGATCTCGCTCAGGATCTAGCACAGATCTCTCTCTCCTTCCTCCTCCCTTTCTCCTCTAGTGACAGAAACTATATTTGACGTAAGCCACACGGTCCACAAAGGCATGTGGAAGGAGTGAGAGGCAGAGACTGTCCTGGGCGTACTCCTCAACTTTCTCTCATTCAACCTGCTGATAATCCACATTCCCGCAAATCCAGCTTTGCCAAGTCTTTTGTGTGATTCCCCGGGCAGGTTAGGGTGAGCGCTATGTTTAGGTCACAACTGTAAGTAGGCAGGAGTTTTCAATTTCTTGGAAGTATCCTTAGCTTTGTCTGAAACACAAGGCTGGGCCCCATTAACTTCACAAGATGCAGGAACAAGACCCCTGGCCACACATTGTATTTCCATTCAATGGTGTTAATATCATATAAGGAGACAAGGACTCTGTGATCCAGGACCAAAGGGGCTGCGACTCAGCAAATACTATAGGGTATGCGAGGTTTAGAAAACATAGATTTTTTAGTGCCACCTACTGTTGAAGTTCATGGGGGAAATCATTTAGTTCTTATTTATTTGCTTGGTTCTATATTAGGGCCCCAAAGGAAAATGTAAACAGCTGTTGTCAGCTGTGTGCTCTTTGTTTATTAATATTTTAAGTGTATAATTTGTGCAATATGTAATTTCTCTTTGGATCCTTTTATTTATATAGCTAGTAAATAATAATGCGAGAGTGAACACACCAGAGTGTATTAATCATTCCTGGCGGGTAGAGAACTGATGCTCATTTTTCAGAAAGAAGGCAGTAAAAATTCAAGAACATTAAATGGCATGCCTTGGTCGAATAGATCGGACAGTCATGAGCAAGGCTGAGGAATGAAGGCCAAACCTCAAAATTCCCTCAGTAACTCAGTCAGCAGAGTCAGATTATGTGGAAGCACATTGGAAAGAACACAAGAAAGCAGTCTACTTTAAACCAAAAGTAACTTTGGGCAGTTTTGAATTGTTTACCTTGGCTGTCCTCTGCCCTTTCAATGACCTTGACTGGACGGCCAGTTGGGATCCTTAAGGCTGATCTCCTATTCCCTAAGCAAAAAAAGATTTTCACTGCAGTTAGAGGAAGTTGAGTATTAGGAAGAGAGACGATGTGCCAAGCCATCTGCTTTTCTGATAATTTCACTTTTTGGTCTGTAAATCGCCATTACTGGGAAATGAAAATAGTCACTCTATTGTAGAAAGTTGCAAACTACAGGAAGAAGTGAATGGATTCGTTTCTTTATGTTGAGATTTGCTTGTGTGGTTTAAAATGCTTTAAATTCCACAGACATTGAGCAAGTCTACCCATTCATAGCACTCTGTACAGAATCTTAGGGCTGGATACAGTGTTGCAGATTACCCAGAACTGTGCTCTAAGTAACATGTGAGGAAACGACTCTAGAAAGAAAAAGAGAACAGCTTGAGGTGGCATTCCTCTCCAGTCGTCCGACTGTGGCCGGAACCCATTTTGCTTAATTCTTAGTACTCTTCTCAAGTTCCAGCCATCATGTCCCACCACCACCATTACTGATTTTTAATTCCTTGCATAAAGTTATTCATCAACATATTGCAAAACAGAGATTGTTGTACTCTTTGTCCACTACGTTATCCACCTTAGGACATCATGTTTTTTACTGGACATTTTTTTTTAACAATAAATAATAAAATGTAGAAAGTAACATTGTGCCATTGTGACTTCTCACCTCCAGACCCTATTCCACAAAATGACATCCTAATTTCTGGTTTTAGGAAGAAAATATCGCATAAAAAAATGGATTGCAAGGTTAACCACAGAAAAAGTCCCAAGGCATTCCATTAACGGAACTGATTTTTCAGCGGTGTCTCTTGTGTTCTGAAACAACTTGGAGATAGTCTTGTTGAAAACGAGGGCCATGCTAATATTAATTATTTATTATAAGCTATAACCATTTACACAGAGAAACAACGAAAACATACTTGGGGCACGTTTATTAATTTCCCCAAAGCTATTTTTTTGAATACTTGACTTATTATGATTTTATAGTCACTGTAGAAAATCAGAGAAAAACTATTTCCCTTCGAGATATACTGAGAAAGTGTTGCTTTAAAATATCTCCCAATTCTGAAAGATAATAATAGTGTTTTATTTTAAAATTGCATCTAGATCGCTCTGGCATTGTTTTCTTAATTGTTCTTTAGTGGCAATATCTAGATTATTGCAGAAAAGACAGTACAGGAAGATTCCTGGGGGGAAAGAAATATGAAGCTGTTTCTAAAAATGGAACTTGTTTGCTATTGCAAGAGAGGACATGATTGGTGGCACCAAACTTTTCTGTATAGCTCTGATGAACCGACTGCACTCCCGAAAGTGAACACCACTCTGCAAGGACCGTGGGGTCATTACCAATTAGGGAAGAATTGGTCAAAATGGCTGTGAGGCTGTGAGGTCAGGAGGTGCCAGTGCTGAGTTGAGTTGGTGATGTTAGGGCATAATAACTGAATTTGTTGATTACATAGTTTCTTCCTATTTTCAAAAGGAATGTTAGGTGATATAATAAAAGACATGGATACATGAAAAGACTCATATGAAGAATAGAAAGTGAAACCTCATATGGAGGGCTCTTTAAGATCAGGCTGCATGGCTGGTAGTTGTTGGGGCAGCATCTCTGACCCCATCCCTCTGATAACTCTGAAGCAAGTTCCTGACTCTTTCTCTCAGTAAATGATACTTATCATTCATGCCGGGACATGAGAGTCTTCTTTTCCTTCCTCCCCCAACTGTCTTTTATTTCAAAGTACAATTTAT
The DNA here is from genome assembly GCF_001890085.2 of Hipposideros armiger. Taxonomy (NCBI): domain Eukaryota; kingdom Metazoa; phylum Chordata; class Mammalia; order Chiroptera; family Hipposideridae; genus Hipposideros; species Hipposideros armiger. Next base: position 222,664 of record NW_017731774.1, on the reverse strand, counting down.
ATACAGTGAAATGTATAGAATTTGATGAGTTTGACAAATGTGTGCACCCATTTGACCCAGATCCCGGTTAAAATATAGAACATTTCCAAAAAAATGTCTGTGACTCCCACCCCCTAAGGAATAAATTGTGGTTTTAAAAAATAATGGCTTTGCTTTTCTTGGTTAACTGACAACACTTTTGTGGCCTCTTTTGGCAGATACCAGGAGTCAAGAACATGTGAAAGCTGTGTTTTCAGTGGTAGTGGCCGATTGGGTGTTTAATCGTTTCTAGGTGGTAATTATCACTGATGCTATTAAATAAGCTCGGAAAATATGAGGACATGGTCAGAATTCTTTGGTTCTCAGTATAACACCTTTGTGTCCTGTAGTAGCAATGTGTTGATGTATATTAAGCAGAATGCTTCCTAATACCAAGAGTGGTCCTTGGCTGTAGGGCAGGAAATATCGGAAGCCGCCTTTTTATGACTCTCCTGCTGTTTAAGCAAATTCCCATATCTCTCGAAGGAGTGAACTTCATTTCAGGAAGAATAAGCACTGGGGAAATAAAGTTTCACATGGGTAACCAGGCAGAATTCTGCATTTTTATAGCTGACCCTTGCAAAGACTTTGCGTTGGGCAGATCCTGTGCACCAAGGTTTTGCAGAGACTTCCAAATGCCAGTCACTGGTAGAGCCTATGTTGACTTTACAGCAAGCAGTTACTTAATATGCTTAGTCTCTGGGGACCAAAGCAACATGTAGACACCGCTGTAGAATTCTACTTCCACCGCCAGGGCTGTGAAAGCACTTGTTAAAGGGTGGGGGGTGGGGGGGGGAAAGAGATATTTATCCTGCTTTTTAAAATTAAAGAATTAAAGATGCCTTTCCGATATTAGGGCCTCCTGAGAAACATGAACTTTCTTTAACTGCAGTTAATGGCTGCAATGAAAGTACCAGCAGGGGGATTGTTCAGCTGAAACTGGGCTGAGGTGCTACAGTTTGTTAGGCTGATTGGCTTCTCTGATTTCATCCCTGAAATCCCCACCCATGGATGTGGACATTTCTCTAGACCTGGAACCATTATACCTGTTCTGGCTTTCTCATATGACTCTGCCTATAGATGTTGTCATTCATTTATCTAAGGCATATGGATTTGTTTGTTTGGTTATTTATTTATTTATGAATAAAAGGTGAAGGATGAAAGGATGATAGTTTCCTACTGGGAGAGTGGTCTGAATAACGTTTGTTGGTATATTTGCAGAAACTCTGCATAACTTCAGGGATACATTCATTCTGAAGTCACTAAAGCTAAAGATACTGAACCCTGCTGAAGGACTTTTAGAAGTACCTAGGTCTGAAGCTTTGAAAATGTGGTGGCATTATTCAGGAGGCAGTATGGTGTAGGGACTCATATCGGACTAAGAGCCTGGAGGTCAGTGTTCTAGTCTCAACTTCACCACTGTATTTATGAGTTACTTGCAGAGTAGTAGCGTTAGAAAGAGATACATTCTGAAGTCTTTCTAGCTATAAATTTCTATGTAGATAGAATCAAATCAGTTTCAATTTTATGAGGGTGAAGTTAAAATTTCAGTATTGCAATAACGATGACTTGAAACTCACATAAAATTTTGCACCAGCAAATTTCTAACAGAATGTGACATCTTTTTGCCATGATGGAGCAGCTTATACAGGCCAATCATTCTGTTTAGGTACTTATAAAAGCTGGGTAAATTACAAACAAGACAAAACAATCTCCCCCCCCTCCCCCCGCCCCAGCTGTTTGAAGGCCCTGCTTGAAGAGCAATCATGATTTTGAAGCAAAATGCATCATGGTGAGTCCAATATTCCTGGTTACTTTTCTTCTTGAGGCCGTTATTAATTTGTAAGAGGTGCGAGGCTAAGAAGCCAAGGGAACAGTGATAGCTCAAACCTTCTGTAGTCTCAGTAGCTTGAGGAGACAAAAATTAATGTTCATGGTTATTCAGCTAGTGGGAACTTGTGGGTCTCTTGTCTCAGAGGACAGAAAAGTTCAGAGAAGTGATTCTAAAATTCTATCCAGGTTTTACCCTCAGAGCATTTGCAGAATTGTAAACCACATGTAGTAAAAGCATACAAGAGAAGCAGAGAGCAGCAGCAAGAAGTTAAAATGTTAATTAAGCACAGCTTTTAAGCAAGCTCATGATGCTGGTGAGACGGAATTTGAATTTCAGAGCACTTTAAAAGTGGTTCCTGGAAGATATGCCAGGATCTCATTTGATATGTCTGGGAAGCTCTATCCTTGGAGTAAAGCAAAATTAGAAGTAGACCAGCCCTCATAAAGGCAGGAACTCAGGCTTCAATCATCTCTATTCTTGATTAGATCAAGGTGATTTTCTGCTACTCCACCTGCGTATCAAAAGAAAGTAAAATTTTCTCTGAAGAAAATGACACGACGCAGACAAAACCTCTGCAATATATCATTCACAATGCTCAGCATTCATTCAAAATTAGAAAATTTAAGTATCTACTTCAAATAATTAGAATAAAGCAGCAAGTTAGGTCCAAACAAAGTAGAAGGAAAATAATAACAAACATAAGAGAATTGATAAAATTAATGAAGTAGAAAACAAAGATACAATAGACACAGTCGAGGGCCAAAATTTGGTTATTTGGAAACATTATCAAAAGTTCTGTCCACATGAAACTAATAATAAAAAAAAAGAAAAAAAAGTGATAAAACTCTGGTTGTCTGACAGATCAAGAAAAGAAGTAGTGAGAAGTCAAAAATCACCAATATAATGAATAAAGAAAGACAACATTATAGATACTATAAAAATAAAAAAGATGAGAGAATTTTATGAACATTATTCTAATAATTTTTTCAAAAATTTCAATTACAGTTGACATTCAATATTATTTTATATTAGTTTCTGTATAGAATAGTAGTTAGACATTTATATAATTTATAAAGTGATTCCCCCCTTAGTCTAATACTCACTCGGCACTATACATAGTTATTATACTATTGACTATATTCCCTATGCTGTACTTTGCAGCCTCGTACATTTTGTAACTACCAATTTGTACTTCTTAATCCCTTCACATTTTTCACCCAGCCTCCCAACCCCCCTTCCATCTGGCAACTGTCAGTTTGTTCTCTATCTGTGTTTTGGATTTCTTTGGATAAACACCCAGGAGTGGAGTTGCTGGGTCATAAGACAGCTCTATTTTTTTCATTTTTTGAGGAATCTCTATACTGTTTTTCATAATGGCTGCATCGATTTGCAGTCCCACCAATGGTGCATGAGGGTTCCCTTTTCTCCACGCTTGTTGTTTGTTGATTTATTGATGATAGCCATTCTGACAGGTGTGAAGTCATATCGAATTGTGGCTTTAATTTGAATTTCTCTTATGATTAGTGACATTGAGCATCTTTTCATGTGTCTATTGGCCACCTGTATGTCCTCTTTAGAGAAATGTCTATTCAGGTTCTCTGTCCGTTTTTTAATTGGGTTGTTTGTTTTTTTGGCATTGAGTTGTATAAGTTCTCTATATTGTATATATTTTGGATATTAACCCCTTATCAAATGTTTCATTGGTGAATAACTTCTCCCAGTCAGTAGATTGTCTTTTCATTCTGTTTATGACTTCCTTTGCTGTGCAAACACTGTTTAGTTTGATGTAGTCCAATTTATTATTATTTTTCTTTGTTTCCCTTGCCTGAGGGATTTTTACCAGAAAAAAATATTACTAAGAGCAATGTCAGAGAGTTAACTGCCTATGTTTTCTTCTAGGAATTTTATGGTGACAGGCTTAGATTTAAGTCTTTAATCCATTTTGAGTTTATTCTTGTATATGGTGTCAGAAGGTGGTCTAGTTTCTTTCTTTCTTTTTTTTTTTTTGCAGGTACCTGTGCAATTTTCCCAACACCATTTATTGGGTAGACTGTCTTTATACAATTGCATGTTCTTGCCTCCTTTGTCATCAGTTAATTGACCATATAGGCACGGGTTTATTTTTGGGCCCTCTATTCTGTTCCATCGATCTATGTGTGTATTTTTATGGCAGTACCATGGTGTTTGATTGTTAATACTATAGCTTGTATTAGAGTTTGATATCAGGTAGCCTGACACCTCTAACTTTCTTCTTTATTCTAATAAATTTTAAATCTTAGATTGAATGAGAAATTTTTTGAGATAAACAAACTCCCAAAAGTGACACAAGAAATAGATAATTTGAATAAAATATGTATTAAAGTAATACAATTTATGATAAAAATAATCAGCAAAGAAAACTTCAGGCCCAACTGGTTTTGCTGGTAATTTTTTTCCTACATTGAAGGAGAAAAATAGAAGTTTTATACAACTCCAGACAACAGGGAACTCTTTCCAACTCATTTTCTATGGCCAGCAAAACTCTGATAGCAACTTCCCTTAATGGCATTACAAGAAAGGGCTATTATAAGTCAGTCTTTTTTATAAACCATTGGTTAAAAAAAATGTAAGGCTGATTAGCATTTAAAATCTTGGTTAATTGAAATTTACACATTAACAAAGAAGAATATTATATGATTATTTCTATAGATGCAGAGAAAACATTTTAGGAAATTAAATATTTTTCATGATTACAAAAGACAACCTTTTAGCAATTTTGAGTAGACAAGAACTTTCTCAATCTAAAGAAAAGATATATGAAACAAAGAGTATTCTTAGTGGTGAAATATTGAAAGAATACAGTAAAGTTAGGATTCATGAAAGGACATTCTTTATTCCTGTGGTAAGCAACATCCAAGATGGCCCCCAATGATCCCTTTATCCTGGTATTTATGCTCTTGTGCAATACTATCCTCTTGAGTGAAGGCTGGACTTGTTGATTCACCTCTAAAAATTAAATAAGGCAGACATGATGAGATGATATTCTGAGGTTAGGTTGTAAAAACACTGTCACTTCCATGTAGGCTCTCATTCTCTCGTAAATCACCCTTCGTGGGAGACGCCAAATGCCATGCCTTGACACAGACTTGTGAAGATGTCTGAGTAGTGAGGGAGCTAAGCCTGCCAATGAACACATAAGTGAGCCTGAAAATGAATCATCTCCTCCACACAGATAATAAAGGAAGAGGTCGATAAATTGGTCTTCATGAAAATTATCTCTGTTTGTCAAAAGACATCATTAAAAGAGTGAAAGACAGGCCGTAGATTGGGAGAATATATTTTAGTATATATACTCAATAAAATCAATTTATTAGAATATATAAAGAACATATACAAATCAAAAACAAAAAAAGTCCACCCATATTTAAATAGACAAAAGCCTTCAATAGTCACCAAAAAGAGGACAGCCAAATAGCCAATAAACAGTTGAAAACTCCTCAGCATTGTTAGTCCTTAGAGAAATGAAAATCAAAACTCCAATGAGAGCTTATTATATACCCAACAGAATGGCTAATTTAAAACAATCTAAAATATGATAATACCAAATGACAGTATGCAAAATGGGACTTTCATATTTTGCTAAGGGAAGTGTGGATTGGTACAACCATTTTAGGAAAATACTGGCAGTATCTATCAGAGGTATATTTATGCATATCTCCCACCTAGCAATTCCACCTCCAAGTGTATAACCCCAAAGAGATTAATATATGTATGTCAAAAGACAGTAATAAGAATGTTCATAGAAGGATTATAAATACGTGTCACAAACTGGAAGCTATCAGTAGCAGAGTAGATTAATAAATTGTGATCTGTTCACACAGTGGAATACTATACAGTAAAGAAAATGAATGATTATTGCTAGAAGAAATAACATGAATATATTTCACAGTCATTATAATGATTGAAATAAATTAGACACAAAAGAGGACATAGGGTTATCCTATTTTTAAAAGCGTAAAACCAGCCAGAACTAACCTACAGTGTTAGAGTCAGGTGAGCCTTATTCTTTGGTTGGTAATCATGACAGGGCTGGGTATGAAGCAAGTTCCTGGGCGGTTGTTATTAGTCTATTTTCTGTTCTGGGTGGTAGTTACACAAGTGAGTACATTTTGTGAAAATCCATTGTGCTCTTTGGATTCATGCACTTTTCTTTTTCTTAATGTATTTTTCAGTAAAATGTTGACTAAAAAGTTCTTAAACCTCATAGTTTCTCTTGTCAGGGAAAAATACATCAAACCCATGGCAATAAACTAAGAATGCACAATGACAAGCGGTAAAGTGAGGGAAGCAAGTGGGGAGGGAACTTAGGCAAAACTGAGCCCGCCTGTCTCCCTGTCCCACTTAAATGGGGCAGTCACCACAGCTCAGTCCATGGTGGCCTTTTGAGAATGCCAGCCAGCCTTGACAGACCATCTGGTTTGTCAAGGAAAGCCAGAAATTCACATGTTTGTGAAGTCTCCTGCTTTTAATGTTGACATCAAATCAGAAATTTCTCAAATACTGCAGAGTAAAAAAAAAAGACATCTGTAAACTAGATTTAGTCAGCTTGAAAACTCTGATCGTTGGTGTTGGCACAGAAACTTAGAATTATGGAATTAAACACCAAATATTATCATCTCCATTATCAAGCTGTATCAAATAATTGCTCACTCTCATCCCTGATATGCTGCATTGTTCTTTGAAAATCTCACGCATATTCATACTGACTAACTTTTCAAGCAGTTTCCTTTTTATAAATGTCCTATCTCCCTCTCTGATTGTCACAATTGTCCATCAAAGCCTTGTCCAAATGTCACTCCCTCTGTTGCTTTCTTCGCTGCCTTACTGTCATGGAGAGCGAGCGAATTACTCCATAATCTATACTTCTGTGTCCATCCTTCTATTACTGAACTTTGTATATCATATTACATATTTTTTATTTCTTCTTATTTGGTTTGTGATTGCTTTGAGATCAAATAAAAGAAAAAGAAAATTAGATTTTTTATTTTTTTTGCATGATGCAAAAGTAAATCACTTTAGACAAAACAGAAGCACGATAAGTATTTGAAAGCATTGTGTCCTGTTAAGCATAGGCCTTTAGAATGAATAGTTCACCTCTATCAGCAAAGCTCTTGACAGTGAGGAAAGGTCTAGCTATCTATTTCATCCTTATTACAGGTGTACCATAAAGAGCTTCCATGGAAATCCTATAAAACAAAACCTCTAACTAGCCAGAAAGGACTATAGATTCCATTACTTTACTTGTGGGGGATACAGCAGTAAATAAGATAGGGAAGCGTTCTGCCCTATGGAGCTTAAATATGGCTAAGGGGAGACAGAAAATAAACAACTAAATGCCATTAGTTCAGCTTGTAGAAAGTACAATCAAGGGGATAAACAGTGTAATTGTGATTGAGAGTAACCAAGGCTAGAGGGAAGAGACACTACCCTGAGAGACGTGGAAAACCCAAGAAGACTTCAGAGCTGAGGTGAGAAGGAGCCAGCCCCTGGGAAGCTGTAGACAGAACATTCTAAGTAGAGGAAGGATGGTGAAGTGGGTCCACAGTGTGTTGCAGGAAAAGGTGTGAGGTCAGTGTAGGGGGCCCAGTGGACAAGTGGGAGAATGGTGTGAGATGAGCTGTATAAGCAGGCAACGCCATGTGTCACCTGGCCTGACAGGTTGGATGGTGTTTTAAGTGCAATGCGAGGCCATTGGAGGGAGTGACATCATCTGATTTGTGTTTCTACAAGATCAGTAGTCGCTAGGTGAAGAATAAGTGGCAAAGATGGAAACTGAAAGATTAAGAGCTATTGCCATAGGTTTGGTGAGTGATGGTGAGGTGTATTTTGGAGATTGAATGGATAGATTGGGCTGATAGATTGAGCAAATGGAGGCAGTTCCTACATCTTAGACTTGGGCAAGTGAGTAGTGGGAGGGCCGTGTCATTACATCGGACAGAGAAAACTAGGTCGGGGGTAGGAATTAAAAGCTTGTTTTGTCCATTAAAATTTGACAATGCCTATTAGACAGACAAGAGTGGATTTCGAGTACCACTGTGGTATCGAGAGCCTTGGATGAGTGAGAAAAAGAAAAAAGAGGAGGGGCTCGTCCAAGGCCATGGGGATACTCTGACATGTACCCTGTTTGCAGAGAAGAGAACAGCAAAGCAGGTGATTTAGAAGAAGCAGCCAGTGATGCAAGAGAAAAAGCAAGGCCAATGCAGACTCACAGAAGCCCAGAGAGACAGTATATCATGAGGGAGGAGAGGAAAATGAAAGTATAGTCTTGTGTCAGTGACCATGCTATAAAATGGACAATGGCGCCTTCCTAGGCCTTTAACACTCGCTCTATGTAACACTCTAGGCCCCGGCCTCTTCGTCAAACACATTGCACCATTGTTTCTTTGCTCATGATAGTCACACTGGCCTTTTTGCCGAGCCTCGAGCTAACCAAGCCCATTCCCATCACTAGAGCTTTGCCTTGGCTGTTACCTCTGTCTGAAAATCTTCTCTCCAAGTTCCTTACTTGGTTAGCTCCTTCTCATGCTATAAGTTTCAACTTAAATACCACCTTCTCAAAAAGCCTTTCAGATTGCCATACCTTAGCAGGCCCTCCATCGGTCCCCCTGTCATGTCCATCTGTCTAATTCCTCCTCAGCACTTATTATTATCTGAAATTACATCGGTCATTTGTTTGTTTAATCATTCATTGCCTGCCCCTCATTCATAGTTCCATGAGAGCAGGCACATTTTTGGTCAGATCCAATGCTGATCTAGCCAAGTGTCTGTATTGGTCAAAGGAATAAATAAATTAGAGAAAGAAAGCTAATAATGAGAAATAGGAAACTCGATGGCAATATTATAAAACAGTGGTATGTTCTTATGGGTAAGACCTGGTTTATTAATTGCTAGGGCTACCATAACAAGGTACCATATGAACCTGGTGGCTTCAACAACAGAAATTTATTTTCTCCCAGTTCTGGAGGCTGGCAGTTCAAGATCAAAGTGTTGGTAGGTTTGGTTTCTTCTGAGGCCTCTCTCCTTGGCTTGCAGATAGCTAACTTCTTGCTCTGTCTTCACATGGCCTTTCCTCTGAGCATGTGCGTTGCTAGCCTCTCTTTTTCTTACAGGGACAGCATTCCTATTGGAATAGGGCGCCACCCTTATGACCTCATTTAATCTTAATTACTTCCTTCAAGGCCCCCTCTCCATATACAGTCATATTGGGGGTTAGGGCTTCAATATGTAATTTTTTTGGGGGGGAGGGGTCGCAATTCAGTCCATAACATCTGTGTTTATCTCTGGCATGTCCATTCTCCCATTGTGTGAATCTGTGACTCAACTTAATAGTTAGAGTATCATTTCGATTCTATTTGGATTGGCAGCACAGGAGTGCTAAAAAGAGTGTGGGTAGAGTAATTACTTTGTTAGGTATAAATGGCTTTGTGGAGAATCTATGCTGGATCTAGAGACCAGAAATGGAGAGTATGTTTATATATATATATATATATATATATATATATCAGGAAACACTTCGGTATTTCCATCATCTACTCCAGGACATTGGCTTTCTCTTTCCTCCAAAGATTTGAAAATTCAATCATGGAATTTTATCATTAAAGACCTCATTGCCCCTCTTCATGTAGTACACAAGATCTGGAAATATAGTAATTATTGAAAGGGACCATGTTATAAGTAATGACTGACTAGGACAATGCTCATTTAGAAAAGGCAATAATGTTGGTGCCTTTAATTCTGTTGAGCAGTGAGCACTGACTTCTCTTTGATTAATGGTTTCACACTGAGCACTTTTCATTTTGCTCTCTGAAACAATAAAGAGTAGGTGCAGTTGGAATAACCTTAATCCTTAAACTTGGAGAACTTTCCTAGCCTTCTTGTATCTTCATTGTTTAACTGGAAAATTATATCTAATAAAGGCATTAGAAATAATAAGACATTGCCGTTTTGCCAGGGATTCTTGGATAAAAACAGAAATGATGCATTTCCCTTTTGCCATCATTGCCAGGATTGATCATTAAACAGATACATTTCTGGAATAGTCTGAAGCTACTTGGTACAGATAATGCACCAACCTCATGAGACAACCAACAGTATGCTCAGTACAACAAACTCTGAACGCCCATGTTGGGTTGGGGTAGAGATTTTAAGCTGTATTGGACTGGGCCTCTCAGTCTGTTGTCAGAGTTGGACCAAGTCTGAGATTACCATGAAAAACTTTTTTTAAAAAAGCATTGAACCAATTTCCGCAGAAGTTTTCTTCTTATCAGACAGTTGAATAAGAACACTATGGTATTAGTAAGTAATAAAGGCATAGTTGCTTCAGTCCTTGATGACACACCAATATTCTTCCAATTTGGGCTCCTTGTGCAATAAATTTCTTCTGGTGGTATTGGACTTTTCTGCTACAGTCTGATCTTAATCACACTTTGAACACATTCAGACCTAAAAAGGTAATTTATTAAGAAGGCAGGATGTATTTTCAGTCCTGTAGAGTTGGGTTTCAGGTTCTTCTGCCACATAGCTATCATCTGAATAGTTATATTTCCTATGGGAAGGTGGGAATTTCTTTACAAATAAAAGCCGGGTCAACCAGGTGTCAAAAAGAGTCCATCAAATGTATTTCTAATCCACATTATCAGTAGAGTCCTCCCTGACGTTTCAATTCTTGGGTCTACATAAACTGTGTCTCTCTTACTTCTAGGTCAACCATGACTTGAAGCTCAAGTTTTTCAACTATTTTCGCAGATACCCCACTCATAAACACTGGGAAGTCTGAAGAAGACTTTAGAGGTTTTCTGCTCACCCTCATCCCTTCTCTCTTCTGGAAGCAACACACATTTCTTTTCTTGTCCATTATTCCTCACCATTTCATAATGAATCAAAGGTACCATCAGAAATAGGGCATATGTGTGTGGAGGGGGATTATCAAACAATTTCTTCCAAATTAATACAGTGCTCTCTCTTTCCAATATTACTTCTGATGAGTAGAAGTTTGACTGATTCTAGCATAAATATTTATTCCTTCTGAGTCATCTCAAACTTTAGGACTTTAGAGCTGTATATTTCTGGTTTCAAAATTTAGGTTACTAGCTTATAAAAAATAGTTATCCTCTGTAACTCATTTTAACCAACAGTAAATGGTATGTCAACAACGTAAGATATAAAGCTCCCAGAAAGCGGTTGGCAGCTTTCTCTCTCCCTTTTCCTTCTTTATATGACATACAGTACTTAGCATAGCTCCTGGAGCCCAGGACATGTTTTGTGAACTGAAACCAGTTTGAAATGAGCTTTGAAAGAGTAACTTTTTAAAAATTTTTTTTATTCTGGAAGGACATTACAGGCCAGAAAGACCAGTCTCTTATGAAAACAATGACTCTGATTTTTAAGTGGATATTTTAGTGCTGTTTTCTAGAGACTGGGTTCTGCAGTGCTGTGCACAATTATGAGTATATAACAATTTGTTGCTTCTGAGGATATGGCAGTAGCCTTAGCACCATTAGGCTTCAGACAGTGAAATATTTTGAAGTCATCTGAGAAGAGTTATGAAACTGAGTAAGAATCAGGCAGAGCATAATCTGTTGCTGGCGGTGGGAGATATAATGGGGTAAGGGGAAGAGAAATCACATTAAGGTTATTATTTTGGGGTCTGATGAGAATAAAATATCTGTCTAACCTCAGTCTTTTGCTGTAAATATGTTCTTCTCGTTAGAGAAGTGTAGTTTTCTCAAAGCCCAGTCCTGCACTAGGGTAATTTCTGTAGTTAGGTCCTTCTACCTTTATGGTTAAAGCTAACAATGCTCCCTATCATCAAATCCAAAAAAAAACACAAAAAAAACAAAGGGCTTGTTTTGCATCTAGGCTGTTTTCCTAACTAAATTTCTCCAGTGAGTTTAATGAATGTTGATTCAATTTATAGATGGTGCTATTACTTCAATAGCCCCCAAGCCTATAAAACCATGAGAGGAAAATACTCTTATTCCAGGTGGTAAAATGTAAATGTATCTCTCCATCCCACCTGTTTTCATTTAATCTTGGATTGTGTGTCTCGTTTTGTTCTTCCCATGTGAAATGGAAATGTCTGGCGCTGCTGAGAGAAGCCAACCAAATTATAACATTTCAACTTTTAAATCTCTCCTGAGTCAGGTAGAAAATAAATTCAAACTTATTTTTTTCCTGTTTGGAATTAGATCCTTTCCCCCACCCCTACCCCAGTATATGCCAAACATATTTTAAATCTCAAATTTTGAAAATTCTGACCTCTTCTTTGGCTAGGAAAAAGCAATGTAGAATGTTATTTATATGATAATTTTTCTTTCCCTAAGATTTTTAAATTCTAGCCTAAAGGTTGCATTTTCCCACTCTGGTTCCAAGAGTTTCAAAGCTGGAAAGGAAACAGGGAGAGAAAAGAAAATGGTGGTGATACTTTAGAAACCGAGCTCACAGGGTATGACGAAGGCTCTGGGTTTTCTGGCGCTGTCAATCTACTCTGTTTTTTATTGAGCAGACAAGATTTTCAGAGGAATAAGTAAGAATTTTGTCACATCCAGAAGACATTTCTGACATAATCCCAGAATTGATAGGATGTGGATCATATAGGAGGAGGAAAGGGAAAAGAACAATAAGTAACAGCAAAATGAGAAAGGAAAGTGGAAAGTAGGAAGACAGCTACTCAACAATTTTTATTTTCCCCCTTTTGCTTTTTACAGTAGGCATGCTGGGAAGTCTTTTTTACATGATCTCTTGTGAGATAGTTTTAATAATTCCCATTTAACACTCTTTCTATTATTTGACGAAGTAGAAGTTCAAAAAAGTTTAGCAACTTGCCCCACATCGCATGCTCATTGGGAGGTGGATGGGTTTCAACCTGAGTCTGCTGTTTCCTTGATAATCTCTTTTTTTTAAGTAACATTAAAAATGGATGAAAAGATAAAGGAGAAAAGAGACTGAAAAGACATAAAATTTCATCAGATAATTAGTATATCTGATCTATTTATGGTCTTTTAAAAATGTGTATGTATGCATAGCATCAAGAAATTGGAAATTTCAGTAAGGCATAAAAGAGGAAATAGAAATGGTCTCTAATCTCAGTACCCCAAAATAATTACTGTTAATTTTTGGTACATTTTGTTCCAGAGTTTTACATTTTTTTGGTATTCACCTATGTATTCATATAAGTATGTGTATATATATATGTAATTTTTTTTTTACAAAATTGAGGTCATCTATTTATAATCTGCTTTTTTTACTTAATATATCATGAACATTTCCCTTTGTCTATATACACTCTTCTATAGTATGATTTTAAATAATTGTGTAATTTATTAAATCAAAAAAGCTTTATTGAATACATCCTGTGCCCCAGGCACCATGCTAAGAAGTAGGGATTCCACTCACCCCCCCTCCCCCAAAAAACAAAACAGAACAAAACAAAAACCCAAGCAAATAGTGTCCCAGCCCTCAGGAAGTTTATATTCGATGGGAGGAGTCAGATAATAAACAATGAGCAAGTAAACAAGATAAATACAGAATTCTGTCTACAAAGCGTTATGAAGAAAATACATACAGGGACACTGGAGTTGAGAATGAAAGAATACAAAGGAAGTTAAAAGAAAAAAAAAACCAAGAAATTTTATTCCAAGCAATGGAATAGCAGTCCAGACAAAGGTCCCTGCAAGTAGGAAGACTTGAAGAGAGATCTTGCTGTGTTCAAGGAGAGGAAAGGTCTCTGCTGCTGAAATGCGGTGGATAGAAGGGAGAGAGAGATGAGCTAAGTGATGGAAGCTGGGAGAGGACCCTATGGGGTCTTGCATCTTCTGGGCCATGAGTTTGGATTTTATCTGAAATACAACTGGGAAGCTATCAGCAGTTGCCAAGCGAGGACTGACCTGATTTGATTAAGGTGTAATAGGCACAAATTTCTCAGTCACAGACTCAGGAATGTAAAAATAGAATTTATTTCTTAACCCAATTTAATTTCTGACTTACAGCCCCAAGCTTGCCTAGCAGCAGACCATCAAATCTATCCAATTGAAAGTTTTTCTCAGTTCAAACCAGTGGTTTTTCAGTAAATACAGAAGTATAATTCAATCACATTCTGTCCCAACATCTTTATCCAGGAGGCAGGGGCTTATGAATACCATGTTCAGGTGCATGTGCGTACATGTGTCGTATAGTGGGTGCACCATGTAGTACGTGACAGCAGTGGGATGGTTGGATTATTGCTTCTTTGCTGGCCTCCTCTGCTGATATAACTGGTCCAGTCCTCAGGAGCCTTCCCGTCCATGTGGATGCCTGTGAATTGTCCAGGTGTCTTGTGCTGGACGCTGGTCATTAATTTTGGCCCCACTAACATGGCTCTCGTTCCAGCAGACCTGCAGTCACCAGGTCCATTCTGGTTCCTCCTCTCAGCAGCAGTCAGGCATAGTCCACTCACTTGGGCCTTCTATTAGCTATTGAAAAGGATCAGTGGTTCTCCTGTGCTTTTGTGAGGCCTGGGGATGTGGAACTGCCCTCCCACCCTCACAAGTCCCCTAATACTTCTCAGTCTCTTTGACAGGTTTCTAGTGACCTGCAGTTTCAACAAGAAAAGGTACAAGTTCACTAAATGTAAATAATGATTTCCACTGGACATGGGCCACAGGACAGAGGTGACTGGAGGTCAGAGCAATCCTCTTCCCCCACCACACAGACTACCATGTCTGTTTCTTTAGAGCACTTTTGTCTGATCTAGAAGGTGGGGGTGTGATGGCAGGAACTGAACTCAGAAGCTCTGAGTGTGGTAGCACATTGGACTTCACTGTGGACCATCATAGAACACTGAGTACCCATTCCATGCGGCTACCAAGGGAAGACGGCTGGCTTCACAAGTTTCTCAAGGCTGTCCCACAGCTCTTGCTTTAAGCTTAGTGAAATTACTGGGTTCTCTTAGGTGTATCCTCCAATTACTCTTTAGATGACTTTTGTTTTACTTGCTAGGAAATGGAAATTTTGTTGCGTTTTCTGTAATCTATTGTCACACACTTAAAAGTTTTGGGCATATAGTTGTACATTTTTCTTGTTTCCAGCAGTGACATAGTATTGTTATTTTTATTTATTTATTTATTTATTTATTTATTTATTTATTTATTTAAGATTTTTATTGGGGAATTGGGGGGATGGGAACAGTGCTGGGGAATTGGGGGAAGGGGAACAGACAAGTTGCTGTCCTTTTGTTCTTCAGTCTAGTTGTGGAGGATGTTGCTTCACTGGCCCAAGTTGGCACCATCATTGCGCTCTTCCCGGGCAAGGCACATCAGTCGCCGGCTTCTGGACTGCCGCTCACTGTGGCGGCTGGCCGCTCACGCCGGCTGCTGGCTACATATGGTAGCTTATGGCAACCCACTGCCACAGGGGCTGCAGCCTACGCTGTCGCTGGTGACTCACGGCAGCTCAGCTCCAGGTTGAGCTGTTGTTCAGCATCTTAGCTGTGGAGGGCAGTGTCACTGGCCCTCATATGTGGGATCCGAACCGGGGCCCTCTGGCATCCCAAGCCAGTTCTTAACCATCGTGCCACTCGGCCAGCCCAGTATTGTTATTTTTAAACTGATCATTTTATTTTTCTATCTTTTTTACCATTTCAGCTAGAATTTATAAGAGAAGCGTTTCGATATCTACCCTTTGATCACCATCTTATCTTTAGGCTTTGTTTTAAACTATTTTACTTATTTAATACATCTGGGATCCATTTGGGTATTTTGTATGAAGTAGGTATCAGATTTAGATTTTTTCCCCCAAAATAGTTAACCAGTGGTCCAATAGTCATTGATTAGTATAAAGTGTTGCCTTTAAGTCTTCTACTATGTAAAAAATATGTTTTTTCTGGGATTTAAATTATTTTCCTTTGATATGCTTATTTCCACTTTAATTCCACAGCTTTAATTATTGTCTCTCTATGTGTATTTTCATATTTGGTTGGGAAATTCCTTTTTAGTACTCCTGTTTATTCAAAATATTCTTGGCAAGCATCATCCCTATATGTTTTATAAATGAGCTTTTAGTATAAGTTTGCCAGATTTATGAAAAGCAAATACCTTGAGTTTTTTATGGGACATTTTATTCATTTTTAAATTAACTTGGCAGGAATTTATTTTCATTCCTGAATGTCGTGCATAGCAACATATATTTCATTTCTGCTATAAACTTCTTTTGCCCATTTTTTTCTGCTGTGTATATTCTTAGGCATTAGGTACTTTGTTTTCCAGTGTAAAAGTTATCATTTTCCATTGTAGCAACTGGTTTGTACATATTTACTTTGTCTCTGAGCATTTTTATTAGTTGCATAAGATTTTCCAGCTGATTCTCTTCATTTTCCTAGTCAGATGATAGGAAACATGAATAATGATTGAATCTCCTCCTTTGCAATTGTTAAGCGTCTTACTTACACTTCTTTTTTTTATGCTATTGATTGAATCTTTCAAAACACCGTTTAAGAAAAGGTAGTGGCAGTAGTTCAAATCTTTGTCTCTGTCCTTATTTTAATGATAATGTTTCTGGTATTTTATTCTTATATGCTAAGCTAGCCTTAGATAAATTTTCCTTCTATTTCTAGTTCAATATTTTGTGTGTAATGTATTGATATTGACCAATTGACTTTTTAACTGATTACATGTTCTTTTATTTGATGTGATGAATTTTATTTTTTTACCAAGAAATAAAAATGCAAGGATAATATTTTTAGATAATATCCTACTTGCTCTTAGTCACTTTTCGATAAACTACTGAATGCAACTATTATTTAAGAGCTTAGAATTTATATCGATAAGTGAGGTTCCTATTTTATATTTTAACTTCTTATTGAAGTGTAACATTTATACAGAAAGAGGTCACATATCATAAATGTATTATGAAACAATCACTTGAAATTTTATTTTATCTTTTACTTCATTTTTAAATTTTATGTTTTGGTCTTCGCTGTTAGATTTTAGTCTCAGGATTTGGCTTATTACATAAAATGAGCTGTGAAGCTTTTCATCATTTTCAGTGATGGAAAAAGTTTATATAATATAAGAATTTTCAGTCCCTTAATACTTTGAAATAACTGATCTATAAAACCATATCTGCGCCTAAATCTTTTTTATGAAACTTAATCTTTGGTAACCTTTTCCATTTCTTCCATAGCTATTTGTTTCATATTTTATCTGTGTATAATTTTGTACTATTTTGTGTAAGAATTGGTAATATGTATTATTTTCTAATGCTTTGAAAGCAATACCCATTTCTCTAGTTATATCATATTTTCAAACTTAATTTTGTGAATTTATGTTTTCCAATTTCTTTTTGAGATTACATTTGCCAGAAAAATTCATTATTTCCCCTCAAGGACTTGTTCTTGCATTTATGCAGTCTACTTCTTTTAATTATTTGTTTTCTGATTTTAACTTTGTTAATTCTCTGTATTTCGTTAGGTTTGTTTTATTGTTTTTCATATAACTTCTTGAATTGAGTTTTTTGCTCATTTGTGATATTTTTGTTGTGTAATAATGAAAGCATTTATACCAGTGAAGTAACTCTGAGAACATGCCACATGTTCATATATGAGTTCGTAATGTCTTATCTTTCTAAAATTCCTGTAATTGCTCTCGATATTCTCTATGAATCAAGAGTTCAGAATGTTTTGAAGTGTTTAAGTTAATTTTTAAACTTAAATAAAAAAAGGTAGAATCTTATTTGTATCCCACATGACAGAAGTTCTAAGATGGTCCATAACCAGTAAGGTGTTTCCTCACATGGTTTTCCAAGGTCCTGATTCTTCTAAGGTTTTGCACCAACATCCCTTGGACATTTCCTTTGTCACATAAGACCTCGTAAGTAGTCATGTGTCTTTCTCAGGGCATCACACCTGGAGTCAAATGATGTCCATCTGACATTAGTTGTGATCACCTGGTCAAGGTATTATCTAGTTTATCTGCTGTATATTTAAGATTTTTTTCCTCTTGCAACCAGTAAGTCATCTATGAGGAGATGCTTTAAGATCATGCAAATACCTTGCTCTCCATCAGAAATTTCCTTCTAAATTTAGTATCCATTGATGACTCTTGCCTGAGAGCCAATCTTTTTGTGATTGTTGCAGGTTGATTGATTTTAAAATCTGTACATCACAGATAGCATATAAGCCAATTGTCTAGTCCTTAATGTTTCTCTCCCTCTGCTTCTGAAAGAATCTTAGAACCTGACCCTTTCAATCCCTTTGCTCCAACCCAATATAACATATGTTCATTTTTCTTTGTGGTCTTTCCTTTTAATTATTCATTAAAAAATTTATTAGGATCAAACAGTCTCAAAATTAGAGACGGTAGTATAATGAACTCTCATTTACCTGTCACCTCACCTCAACAGTTATTGAGATTTTGCCACATTTGCCTCGTTATTTCTCCTTCTCCTTCCTTCCTTCCTTCCTCCCTCCCTTCTAGCTTCAACAAGAAAAGGTACAAGTTCACTAAATGTA
>NW_017731774.1:155267-204219 GCF_001890085.2 Hipposideros armiger | reverse complement strand
TCTCTCTCTCTCTGTCTCCATTTATTTTATATGGCTGAAGTTTTCTGATGCAAATTCTAGACTTCCTGTCACTTCCTTCCTACATATTTCAGTATATATTATTTTAAAATATGGACATTTCTTAAATGAGAAAAAAAATTACCCTGATGGAGAGAACCAGCAAAGTCCCTTTTTTTCTGGTTAAAACCACCCTTTAGTCTTTTACGGCATATTTTTGCCAGACTCATCAAACTGAGTCTGGATGGCACATACTGCATTGTTCTCAAGGAAGGTGCTTGACCGAATAGCAATCCCCTTCACCTTGTGTTTGGCTCAGGTTCTTTTGTTAGAAAAAAGTCAGCCGTATTTTAAATATATGTCCTGCCTAGCAGAGAGGTACAGATAGAAGATAGAGAAACACTTTCAGAAACACGGCCCACAGGCTCTTCTAAACTGCTATAATTGTTTACAGTAAAGCACTTTGCCCAGTGAATTTCTCTTAATTCATTCTTATGTACCCATGTGCAGACACTTATCAACACATAATTCAAGAGTTATATGAATTGGCATTAGAACATGAATTCTTATAACTCTTTAAGGGGAGTCCATTGCTAAACTTTTTAGCTACTTAAATAGTTAGTGCAGGTATGAATGAACCAGAGGTTTCAGTGCCGAACTATATGCCATCTGAAGCTTGTCAAAAACACTGCCAAGGAGACAAGAGCTTTTCAAGAGGGATTCCTGAGGTGATGTTTCCCTAATACCAGTCCTCAGAATAGAGTGGGGGGCCGGGATGGGGGTTTCACCAGCCTAAGGATGTCAACCTGTAGCAGAATAAGAACCATATTGATCAATTCTTATAAACCAATATATAGTCATTTAGAAGGGGACATTTACATTTAAGTGTTCTTCCCTTTTAAAACAGTGGCTCTACTAAGTGGTATTTGTCAATTGTTTTTTTCTTAATGTCTTCACTTGGTAAAATTAAAGGGTTGCAAATCTTATGTTGTGTCATCCATTTTGTAATGGCTACTTTTATTTCTCTTAGAGTTCTAAAGTCTGGTAGCCTTAGTTAAAGTGATATGATAGTTTTCCGTGTCCAGATTCTGTCAGCTCTAGCTCTGTGTCATCAATCTGCAAATTGTCTCTTGCATGTCACTCTATTATTTTTCCCCCTCTGAGGACATTTCTTCAAAGAAATAGTAATGAGGCCCTGGATTCATCTCATATGTAAATGGAGGTACAGGTGCTTCCTTTATCCCTGAGCGTGCCTGGACTAGGGGGGCGTGAATCTTGTACTGTTCCCCTTCCATGTGTATAGATTAGTGCCTGGAAAAATGACAAGATGACAAGAGGACAGATACAAGGGAAGCCATGTAGGCTACAAAGAGGTGAAAATATAAGACAATTGAAATAGCTCATGAAAAATCTGAGAAAAAAAGTTTTCTTTGAAGGCAAAAGTATGTGTCCTTTCATTAGAAATTAAGATTACTCGAAACTTGAACTCTCTCCAATTTTATTATAGCAGCAACACTTGGGGCTTATATGCAGTGATCACACTTAGCATAGATTTTCTGCTCTTCGTGTCATAGTTCCCATGATATTACCCTTTTCCTGATTTCTAACTTTTACAATAATAAGTCACATCAATCCTTTTAAATTAATGGGTTTTTAAATATTTTATAATCAAGTCCTGGTTTCTGGACAGTATTTAACAGGAATTTTTTTAAAAAAAGATTTTATTGGGGAATTGGAGGAGGGGAACAGCGTTGGGGAATCGGGGAAGGGGAACAGACAAGCTGCTGTCCTTTTGTTCTTCAGTCTGATTGTTGCTTCACTGGCCCAAGTTGGCACCATCATTGCGCTCTTCCCAGGTGAGGCAGATCAGTCGCCGGTCCCTGGATGGCCACTCACGGTAGCTCCTGGCAGCCCATTCCAGCCCCACTGCAGCCTACGCTGTCGCTGGCCACTCATGGCAGCCCAGCTCCAGGTCCAGGTATTGTTCACCATCTTAGCTGTAGAGGGCAGTGTTACTGGCCCATGTGGGATCCGCACAGGTGGCCCTGTTGCTCAGAGCTTGTGCTCCCAAGCCAACTCTTAGCCAGCTGAGACACTTGGCTGGCCCCAGGAATTTTTTAGTGTTGTTCTTGTTTTTCTTTTTAAATCTTTTTATACTTATTTTCTTCATAAAGGGAAGAAAACATTTTATACTGTAAGGAGCAAATTCAGCTGTAGTTTACACTGTCCTATAAAATACAGATGGTGTCAAAAAAATGTATACACATTTTAAGAAAGGAAAATACATATTAAAATTGTAATAATATATACCGATAACAAAAGATGAATATAAGTCACATGTATACATTTTTTTGGTGCCCCTGGCGTATGATACTAAATTGTGGGATATCAGACTTACTAATCTCAAAGTGATTAAAGTGGTGGAATGATTAGTATCAAACTGGCTTCTTAGGTGTGTGTGTGTGTGTGTGTGTGTGTGTGTGTGTGTGTGTGTGAGAGAGAGAGAGAGAGAGAGAGAGAGAGAGAGAGAGAGAGAGAGTGAGAGAGTGAGAGAGAGAGAAATAGAGAACTTTTTTAGTCTTTTCTGTTTTTGTTTTTGTTTTTGTCAAAAAAAGAAAACTAAATTATGATGTCTCTGCTTTAGCTTCCATGTGTGCATAGGTGCATAGAGAAAGTGCTTTGTGTATATGTGAGACGTGTTTCATGCAGGATAGCAATGCCAAGATAGCTTTTGTAGACAGGGTATGCTTTGGGTTATGGGAGGAAAGTAGGTGAAGGAGAGTTGCACAGAAGGACTTGGGTGCACCTGCCCTCAGCTTCCCCACGTAGTACAGATGGCTCAGTACTATGGACAAGGAGCACATGTGCCTATAAAGGGAATTCCTGTGTAAACATCCTGAGGTCCTGTGAAAGGCAGGGTGGTAAAATCTGTTTAGAGTAAATGACCGCTCTTGCTTCCTGTGGTCCAGAAGTGGGAGACAATAATCTATTGCAGGAGTGTTTATCCCTTCTGGGAAAGCATGTTTCTGGTCTGACCCAGAGATGAACAGATTTGAGGACAGAAGCTTGGAGAAAGTGGGCGGATCCATTCTTGTGATGGAATTTCTGGCGGAGACTGCTAATTACCACCCAAAGCCGTACTTCTCTGTGGGGCTGATCGCAGCATCGCTCTAAATATTTTCTGTCTTTTCATTTTAGTTTGGGTTTACAGAAGGAGACCCTGAAGCAAGGATTCAAGTGCAAGTAGTTTGTTTGGAAATTGATCACAGAAAATACTAATATGGGAAGGAAAAGCAAGTCCAATCCTACCCCAGTGCAGACCATCAATTTCAGACTTAGCCCACCTGAGGGTTGAGGGAGCTGGAGTGTTTGCTGGTGGAAGGTAGTGGGAGGAGTCATTAGATCCCTGGTATTATGAGACCATTGTAAACACGGACAGGAAAGACTCCATGCTGGCAGCAGATGTGAGGCTGATGCGTGCGGAAATACCAAAGACCACGAGGATATCCATAGCAAGCTCACTGCACCTGCTTTACCCTCCATTTGAAAGGTGTATACCTCCTGCCCCATTGACTTTAGCTTGGCTATACGATGCACATCTTCTTCCCTATGGGAGGATTACATTTCTCTATGTTATTGATATGAGGATTTGGCCAATGAAATGTGAACAGAAATGACGTGTTCAACTTTTTGCAAAAGCTTTCAGGGCCATCATGTTTTCTTTTTTTTTTCTTCTACCTTGCACCCAACAACATAGATAGGAATTGCTCATTTAGCCTGATGAAGAACATAGATCATTTATGCAGTGGTGAGACATTTGATAAAACTGTCAGCAATAATTTGGAAGGCAGATAATAAGCTAAGTGAGCATGTGGCCTTAGGTGAAGAAGTTGGTGAATGGAATATTCATATGGTGCTATTGGCTGAATTTCATAATAACGAGATAAGCTCAAAGAAATCCTTGGCTGGTTTGTAAGTGGGAAAGAATGAGAAAAGAGAAATTCCAGAAATTTCAGGACTTGCAGTGCTGGAAAATGTTGGTTTATAATGACAAAGATAGAAGGACTCTTGTTCTCTAATGGTACTCTGAAGCTACCATAGATAGCTGCCCTGACTAATTCAGAGTTATTTTACTTGGAAAAGAAAAGCAAACTTGTCATTTTAAAGTCACTGGAATTTCTGGTCTCTATTACTAATAACTGAATGCAAATTTAAACTGAAATGATACAGTCAGAGGAATCAGAGGAGTGTTTGTGCCACGAAACTTTAACTGATGACTCTGGTGAGAACAGCCTGGGTTTGATCAACGTGCGTTCACCTGGGAGGGCCTAGAGTTAGGGGATGGCACTGGGGTGACAGAAAGAGCATGTGACCCCATGCCAGTGGATGCTACACAATGGTTTGTGGATGGGCTGGCAGAGGAGCAGGAGCAATAAGCAGCTGGTTTCTCTGCTGATGGCCTGAAGCATCTGCCATTGGTTGTTTTTAGGCTTACCTGAGAATGTCGCATAGTGGGGCTATTTGCCAAACTGGAAGAGGAAGTTTATATTGTCTGCCAATAAGCATGAGAGATCCTTCAGGATGAAGGGGTCATTTTCTTCATTATTTTCATAGCAATACTCATTGTAATTATTTGAGGCAAAGTGTGAAAATAGAGCAGTTGAGCTCACTTTTGTTATTATCCTGGTCTTCTCCCATATCCATGGAGTCATCCTGAGTACATTCTACAGAAACCTGATGAAAAGCATGGAACCCCTTGGCACAGAGAACTTGGTGACTATTAGTTTCAGGTTCTTGCCAAACAAAGGAAAGCTTGTTCAGCCCACAGATGGGGCTGATTTAGGGCAGGTATGGACTCCCTTCTTCATGCCGAAGTTCACCTTTCCCTTCGCGAACACATCCTGCAGCTGCTGGGCTGACAGGACTGTAAAAGCATTAACACGACTGTCCAAATATAAAATAAACCTTCTTCTCCCAAAGCCCATTAATCATTTGCAAAGAATGGCCATGTTTGGTTAGTAAAGAAAACCCTAATAAATTCCGAAAAGCAGGAATTATAAAATCAATCTTGTCTGACTAATCAGCAGTCAGGCTTTAAAATGTTTGAATTCAATTTTCCCAGCAAGTGAATGTCATGAAAAAAGAAAAAAAAGCAAAAAAACAAAAAAACCAGGGGGACTACTTCTCTAGATTGTAAAGGCAAGTATCTTAATAACCAAATATAAGGTATTGATCTTGTTTAGTCTGATTCAAACCAATGTAAAAAAAAATGAGACAATTGGCATCAAGTTAATTATGGACTAAGAATTAGATGATGCCAAGGAATTGTTGTCAATTTTGTTAAGGTGATAATGGCACTGATTCTTCCTTTCTGATAATTTAATGCTCCTGATAAAAGAAAACTTGTTGAATGGAGGAAGATGATTAGGCTGCCATTGACAAGCCATCAGAGCCTGGCCCCGCCATGTCTCCAGCTCCATCTGGAACCATAACAGTATATGTTCCAGCCAGGCTGCTCTACTTGAAATTCTTCAAACACACTCTTCTTTTTCAGAATTTACTGCCTTTGTAAAAGTTGTTCCCAGAAGTTTGTCTGCAACCCTTCAGCCCTTCACTTGACAAAACTATCCTGTAAGACTCAGCTTAAAAATTGCCTTCATGTGTTCTTTGCTCAGAAAATGTGGCACACAAGTCCCTGTGTTACCATGTTTTTATAACACTTACTCCGTTGGCCTGTGTTTATTTCTTGGAACATCTGTCTTTGCCCACTGGGCCCTACGTATCCCTCCAGCTGTCACATCAGTCTGTCCATTTCTTTCAAAAGAGAGTGGTCTCCATTTACTGTCACATTTTCTTACCTTCCTTTCTATAATCTGTTTTAATATTGCTTTGCCACCCACCTCCCAGTAAACTGATCAACAGTAGTCTCTAAACTTCCTCATCTTGCTCGACCTCTATGTCATATTTGAAAGTGTAGTTCACCAACACTTTCTTGATTATTTGTGAGTTCATGTTTTATTGATTGCCTCACTTTGACATGTCTTAACATAGCTTCTTCCTAAAACAAAACAAAAACAAAAACAAAAACAAACAGAACAAAACAATAAAACAAAGACTTTTGTGCCAGGAGTTCTTTTTAGGATGTGATTTCCAGGAACATGAATGGGTGAGTTGGAAGAGTAGAACAGGAAAGGAGCCAAAGCTGATCCCAGGGTGCAGCCTTGGCTAAGGAAATCACAACTGTGGGCCATCGGACTCCAGCTTGCAAAGAACTAAGACACTATGAAAATGAACTTGAGAATATCCCGCCTGAGGTTCAGGAGAGGGGAACACGTATCCACCATTTCCCATCCCTCACTGGTCAAAGATTGCTCCACGGGCTGTTAACAACCTTGCCCTTCCACATTTGCATGAGTGGGAAAAAAGCCAACTGGACTCCTGCAGGTGACTTTCTGGCTGATGGCAGCAAATCCCCACAACAAAAATTCCGTTACATAGTATAGCTGTGATAAGATACTTCCAGATTACACTTGAGCTCAGCCAATTGCCCCCAAAATGACAAGACTGAGAAAATGGGTCAGTAGGATGTGAAGTAGAGCACAAAAGATGCCCAATACTCCATTTTCTCCCTGGATCCTTTTCTTCTACCAGTCACTTAAGTATTGGCATTCCACAGCCAAGGCTAGTCCTCAGCCAAACTCTACATATACATTCATTCATTTAGAAAATATTTGTTGAGCACCTATTGTTTTCCAGGCACTTGAGATTCGTCAATAAACAACAGATAAGATCTCTGCCCCTAGGAGCTCAACATTATAGTGTTATATAATAAATAAGTTAACCAGTGTGTTAAAAATGTTATAGAAAAAAAAAAAGAAAGAAGAGAAATCATGAACTCTGGGGACAGGGGTAGGTTTGTCTGGTATTTTTGTTGTAAGCATGTTTGCCATGAATTTTTGCAACAAGCGTTTTCACTGCAAATATTTTGGCTGCACAACTAATTGACCCTAAGGCAATTTCACCATAAAAGATAAACTAACAGAAAATAAAAGAGGGATATTAAAAAGGACATGATGAAACAGAAAAAGTAATAACAAAGTTGAAAAAAAACTTGTGAAACACAAAAATCCACTGTCTTCGAACTCTTTCATATGGACTATTATATATGATTGCTTGTTGATTTGTCTTCTCTTTCGACATCACATTTTTTTCTTTTTTCTTTTTCACTACAGTTTCTCCCTTGTTAATAGAGGTATCTATCAGTTTCCAACTAAAGAATCGATCATTATTGCTCTCCAAGACTGTTGTAAATTAGTCACCGCGTTTTTTGGGGTTTTTTTTTGTTTTTTTTTATAGCTGAGCCATCCTGCCACCTGTTGGCAGCTCAGCGGCTGCTCAGCTCGGGCCGGAACTCGAACCACTGTTGCTCAGAGCTCAAACTCTTGAGTGAGCTCTTAACCAACTGAGCCACTCGGCCGGCCCCAGTCATTGCATTTTTTATGTTTGCTATAGCCCTGGAAACTTTTTTGCTTTTGATAGGTGGGAGGGATGGCTGTGCTCACTGAAATATTTGTGAACTGAGATGTTATTACTTTCTAGGATAGTCTGCAACCTGGCTTTACACATAGCTTTGCAATCTGCCTTTACACGTAGTTGTTATCATCCCCTATTTTCAGATCATCACATCTACTCATCACTGTATAGACCAATATGAGGGCTAAGATTTGTCTGATATAAAAATGAGGGTACTGTGAGAACTTCATTAATGGAGACAGGAAACCAAAAAGCTTAAATGCATTAAGTCTGCTAAATGTGAACCAAACTGTCCACCAAGTATTTTATTTTTTTAGGGTGGAATTGCCTTACAGGAAATTAGTTGGGCTGCAAACATGCTTTTGGCAAAAATGCTGGTGGCAAAGATGTTTATGGCAAAAAAAAATGCCTACGGCGTAAATACCTAGGACTGGGTGTTCCAGGGCAGACTGCGTGAAGGAGGTGATACTTGAGCAAAGCCTTAAGGAGGCTGGTGCATCAGCGCTAGAGGAATCTGCAGGAACAACTTCCCTGACCAAGGGAAGCACCAGTTCAAAGACCCCGAGGCAGCAGTGTGCCAACAGCTCTGAGGAACAGCAAGAGGCCAGTGTGGGAGGAGCATGCTGAGCAAAGGAGAACGTGGTAGGAGACGTAAGGAGAGATGTAACAGGGGCTGAGTTTTATAGAGCTTTGGGAAGACATGGTAAGGATTCGGTTTCTGCTCAGAGTAAAACGGGAGCCATTGCAGGGTTTTTAAGGAAAGAGTGACATGAACTGACTTACAAAGAATCACTCTGGATGCTGCGTTGAAAATGTGGCCAATTTTCAATTATTAGAGAGGAGATTATAGGAGGCCGACTTCTAAGAAAGCCCCCAATAATGCCCATCTCCTAGAATTTACTTCTGTGTGTGTGAATGGGGGCTGAACCCAATGAAGAGATGATGGCAAAATCATGGCTGTAACTTCTCAGGTTAGGTTATGAAACATGATGACTCTGCTTTGCTCAAATGTTCTCTCTGGCTCTTCTCACTTGCTTGCTCTGATGAAGTAACTGGCGTATTGTGAACCGCCCTATAGAGGGGTTCCTGTGACAAGGAACTGCGGAAGCTCGGCAGCCAGTGAGGGGCTGAGGCGGAGTCCTATAACCCACAGGGACTGAATCCTGCCAGCATCCTCATGAATGAGCTTGGAAATGGAGTCTTCCACAGGGAAACCATGATATGCAGCCCCAGCTGACACCTTGAAACCTGTGAAAGAATAAAAAATAGAGGAGTCAACCAAGCCACACCTTGATTCCTGACCTACAGAAACTTGAGATAAAAAATGCTGCTGTTTCAAACCACTAGGTTTTTGGAAAAACTTGTTGTATAACAATAAATAACCAATACAGGCATTATTGCTATATTCCAAGTAAGATGATTGTGGCATGGCCCAAGCTGGTAGCAGTGAAGGTGAGGATAATTGGTCAGCTATGGCTGTGAAGGAAGAGTCAGGAGGATATGGGATATGAGAAGAAGAAAAGGTTAAGGGTGAGATGCAAAGAGCTCAAGTGGCAGTAGTGACCGAAGGCCATTAGGCGTCCAGGTTCCTGGTTCCTAGGTTGTTTATGCTTGGGCTGGGAAGCAGTTTCTGTTGCCCTGTCTTGTCAGTGAGGATAAGCACATCCCTTAGGCATCAAGCAGTCTGAGCCTAGGTCACAGATGTTTACAAAAACTTGCTAGGAAGGCAATTGCTAACTCCTGGTAATGTTAAGGGAAGCTACCTTTGGGTTTAATCTCTATTAAGAAAGCAGATCAAAAGGAATTATTTTTACGATGGAAGAAATAACAACAGGGTTTTATGCCAATGGCAATGGTCCAGTAGAGGGGGGACATCTGATGAAAAATGGAGAGTTGCTTGGAACAAAGTCCGTGAGTAAGGAATGGGGATGGATCTGGTACGTGAGTTTGGTTTTAGATAGGCACACACAATGTCTCATCATTCTTAGTCCACAAGTTCTTTCCTGGTAAGGCAGGAGCAGTAAAACCAAATTAAATACCTCCTTTAGGCTCTGGTGTGCAGGAGAGCACCCACCTTGTCCAAAGGAGTCACTTTTTAGACAGCCTGAGCTCCAGGCAATTATCAATAGCTCAGGAATGTGGAATGAGCATTGCCAGGTCTTCTAATTTTCGAAAGAAGCCTGCAACCCTGATTTTATGGGTGAGCTTCCAATTTTTAAATGCTCACAAAGAATTCAGAATTAAATAATTTTTTAAAAAAGCACTCTGCAGGCCAGAGCACATTAGCAGGTTGAAATGAATTGTGGTCTTTGCCCTAGGTAATCACATCCAGGTTCACTATTTTAATTAAGATCTCGTTCTCCACACAGTAGCTGGAGTGAGTTTTTAAAATACAAATCTGATTGTATCACTACCCTGCTAAAAATCATGAAGTGGCTTTCCCTTGCATCCTGGAGACAGTTTAAACTTTCTAAAACAGCTTTTCCGTGATCACGCCTGAGCTAACTTTCCCAGCCTCAGCGTTTGCCATTTTCCTCTTAGACTTGACCCTCCATCCAATGGAGCTTCTCATAATTCCTCAAGAGTGCTATGTTCTAAGAGTGCTATGTTCAGTCTTGCTTCCTGGTCATTGTGCATGCCGCGTCCTCTGCTTGGAAAATTCTTGTCTTCATGGTTTCTACTAACTCTTCACTTTCTAATAAATCTTCAGATCTCATCTTCATTTCATTTTTTGTAGGCTGCCTGTCCCTCTCCCCTCTTCCCATGCCACCTCAAGACCAAGTCTTTGTTCCAAACTCTCTCTATGCTCTCATTCACATCTTGCATTTCCTCTAAGGGCACTGAGTACCCTCTATTACATTTGCTTTCTTTGAAAACCAGCTAGACTCAAATACCTTTGGGGTTAGGAGCATTTTGCATCTTGTCCACTGAATCTAGCCTTACCAAATATTATGTGGCAGGCATCAGGAAAGTATGTGATAAAATTTGGTGCTATCCATAGCTTGACACCAGTTGTCTCTCTTAAGCTCTTTAGAGCGATTCTCCCAATTATCTCTGGATATATCTGGATGTCTACTGGTCCCTCAAATTCAATGTTACCCTCTTATTATTTTTCTTCTCAATTGAAGATACCAAAATCCACTCACTTAATGGGCCAGAAGATCAAAATCACACTCGCTCCTCATATCAGGCATCACCAGATTCTGTTGAGTGTTTCTTGCCCATCTCTTAAATTAAGCTGTTGTTTTCTTTCTCATTTCTACTGTCTTAGATAAGGCCCTCTTTCTCACCTGTATTATTTCTGTATATTCAAAACATATCCCTATGTATCATTCACTCATCTTTGCCTTTGAATCTACTCTGAACCCCAATGTCACACCCAGTCACGATTTCCTCTGTTTCAAACGCTTCATTGATGCCTCATGGGGATTTAGGTCTAGTTCAAATACTGGAGGAGATTCCTACCATTCGGTTCCTGCCCATTGATGATAAAGTCTAGCCTAGATTTCTTCTGGCTTTCTAACACCCCCCCCCACCTTACACGTTATGCTCTAAAAATATGAAGCCTCTTATAGTATTCCAAACATAGCTTCTACCCCATGTTCTAAATGTATTCATGCATACTGTTACTTACTTTTGTCAAAATGCTATTTAATATCTCTGGAGGAACTGTTATTCGTCTTCTGAATTTAGCTCAATATGCTCTTATCCAGGAATTGCTTCTTTAATATTTCCCTCTAAGATTTACTCATTTCTTATGAGCTACCTTTGATCCTCATTTATATTTCATTTGTACTTATTTACACATCTATTTCTTCCTCTAGACTTCGAAGTCTTTAAGAACAGAGACACTGGGCTTTATTCATCTCTGTTGGCCTACTGATGAGCACAGCATCTGATGAACAGTAGTTGTTTACAGACAGTGTTTAAATGAATGGTGGCCATTCTTTGCCAGATATAACTCAAATATACCACTGATTCTGAGAGCACTAAATACCCCCACTTGTATTTAAAGCATTTACCAAAGCATTTAGTTTTCAACTTACAAAGAAATAATTAAATGGAAAGAATACTATTGTCCTGATCTTGAAGTCAATAAGCATTTATCTGCTCATGTCTGCTGCTGAATAGCCTGGAAAGTCTAAGAAAAATAACAAGGAAATTGAAGTCGCCTTTGGTGTTGTCCGAGCTTCCCTCTCAGAGGTCATTTCTCTCCTTCTGAAATGTTTTGCTTCCTAACCTTCTCCCTTACACCCTAGCACTTCTCTACTTCTTATTCCCAAGGTACTTCATTTGCTGGTCTCTAACAGAATCATAGAAACTTTGATCAGCCACAATCTTTAAAGTACATTGAGAGTCTCTTTTGAACTCTTGGTCTAAAAGGAATGAATCTACTGATGACACCAAAGAGATAGAATGTTTGAAATTGAGCCTATTCCAGAATGTGGACCATGAATGTTCCATGTAACTGGAGATGACTTCACTTCACACTATTTTTATAGATGAGAAAGGCAAAGCCCTCAGACACTGACCAAGGCTCCACTCACTGCTAGCAGTTCCAGCCCAGTTGCCCATGCTGCCTCTCACAAATTCCCATAAGGCGTTAGGCAGGGAAGAGCAAATCGTTTTCCCACCACGTTCCCGGAGGGGACTCTTGACATTGGGATACCATGTAGGACTTAGAAGAATACTTCTCTCATGGCAAAATTCTGAACACAAGGTGAGGGGAAAATTACATGATGTTTAATTACAGGTACATTATTGAATCACGAGTGCCATATGGTGCATATTAAAAAACAAAGTCAGGCCAACATCCCATAATTTTTATGTTCAGCATCTCAGGACTACAAGAGTGAGCCCACAAAACCAGTTCTTGTTTTTCTGGGACTTAATTTGTGATGGCACATTATAGGAAATAGCTGTGGTCACCAGGCTAGATTCAGGGGGTTTCCTTCTTTCCTTTGGATGAACAGTATATATTGTGGGTACCCTTTGGAGAAGATAGGAATGATATGGTCTTACACAGCTGATGCCTGAGATACTGAAAATGAAGATAAAAAGGGCTGACAAGAATTTTGAGTCCTGGCTAATCAACAGGCCTGGCCTTGCTAATTTTAGTGAGCATCAAACTGCAAATTGTGCTGATTACAGTCCCTGTCTGGGAACTGTACCCCCAGTGGCGTAATTAGCCAAACAGCATTAATAACAAACACCTTCCCCCATCTCTTTGTTTTCTTTTTAATTTCTGTAGCTACTTTGCTCATGTTTTCTCTCTGGAGTTAGAGTAACGAAACGAAATGATAGCCATTGAATGCTAATTAGATGCAAGGTGCCGTGAAACACACATTATTTCATTTCATTATTAAACAAGCTACAATAAATCCCACACTCCCACCTACAGCTAGGGAGACTGAGGCAAAGAGTTTTGCCAGAGGTTATAACAGCTAGTAAGTCTGTTCCAGTGGACCACACTACCACAGGATGACGAACAATTTTTTTTTAAATTGGGAGATAGGGGTCATAGTGGGTAGACACTTCTTTCACAAACTCATGTGTATAAGAAACCTAAGTTCAGTTTTCCATACAGACCAGAATTTCCAGTATAAACCCTCCATCTGGCCGGTTGGTGGAAACTTTAGTTTAATAATTTCTGGATTCCTCCCTTATGCCTTTGCTTTGGAGTGGTAGAAATTTACTTTGGTCAATTCTTTCTCCCTGGTCCTTTTCCTGGAGTGGTGTGTAAGTGATGCTGGGCTTCTGTCATAATGTCAAGGCCCCAAGAGTAGAACGCAGCCTGGGCCATCAGCTATCCATACAGGCACCCAGTGATAGAGCCTCATTCTTGCCTGTGTTTAGGTGCTGATCGAGGTGGGTCCTTCCTGAGTTGGCCCCAGTAGCCAGACTCCAACCTAACAGCCAGGGTCCTGTGGGTCCATCTCTCTCACTTAATCCCCTCTTGGGATTTGGAATTGTTCTCCATTCTGGGCCACACTGTAATTGGGAAACTTGGTTTGACATCTGTGGTCCTCTGTTTATCACACCATGTTCCCTTGGATGTAGGCACACTTCTACTACTCCTTTGTGCCGACGGGGCCATGGGACAGTGTTCCACTGAGGCTGTCTAAATGCCATCTCCCTGGACATACCACACAGTCATTTCTACTTGGACATCTTGCCATTTCCCTGGAGTTTCCTGTGAAAGGGACTATGCTTTCCCTGCACTGGAATCTCCACCATTACCTAAGGTTCCTGTGATATCTCTGTACCCCACACTGATCCCAGGGGAGGGGCAGGCTCCAGCCAAGTCCATATCTCAGTGGTCTACATGGCCTCCTCACCCCTTGTTAACTCTTTCACTTCACTGAGGTAATTTTAGTTTTGGGAAGGTAGTGTGACCTGAATATCATTCTCATAAAATCCACCTTTGCTCCCAATTCTACTCTATGTTTTATGCATATAACTATATTTTTCTTCTTGAAAATCTAGAATTTTGAAATAAAAAAAAAGTAGTATCGTCATTTATTTTATCTCTTTTAGCATTTTCATCCCTTCCTTGAGACAAGGACCCTAGAGCTCTCTGAACATCTGCCTGAAGAGAAGGATGGATTGAGAGAAAAAGCACATTGGTAAGTTTTTCAAAAATATTATTCTGCCACATTCCAACATAAAGGAATTAGCCATAGGAAGCTAAGATTGGACTGTGGTTGAAATGAAAGTGAGCAATAGGCATTATAACAAACAAAATGAAAGTAAATTCTAGACAATGCTGAACAGCCCAGTGTGAACCTAGAGAAGTTGGGGTTGGGGACATGGTCCAGAAAAGCCATAAAGCCCACAAGTAGGTATCTATCTACTATCACTTAAACACCTACTTTGGGTCAGGCTCAGTGCCACAGACTTTAAAAAAATTACCTTTTATCTTCTCCATAAATCTGCCAGGGAGGTTTTATTATCTTCATTTGCAGATGGGGAAAATTTAAGCCTAGAGGATGAAACGACTTGTTCCAACTCACCCCCCCATAATATGTTCCAGAGCTAGAAACATTTAGATGAGCAGATACCTGTCATACACAAATTCTTCCAAATAAGAATAAAAGGGAAATTATCTCTTTCCTTTTAAGGAGCTAGAATTCGAAAACTGGATGAGGACTATAAAAGAAAGAAAATTATCAACTCACTTATGATAATAGATGCAAAAATTTTAAAGAAAATGTTAACTCAATCTAACAGAGTTGAAAATGCATCCTGACCAATTAGGGGTGATTTAAGAAATGGAAATAGAGTTTAACATTAGAAGGTCTATCTATGTTAATCACCTCCAGGGTTGGGAGTAGGATGAAGAGAGGAAGCATTTAGGGTGTAATATTTAAGGAGGCACGTACTCTCAGGCTAAGTGCATCCTTATAGTTTGTGCCCTAAGCGATGCACTTGCCTTGCCTTAGTCCTGGCTCTGATGACAACATTAGGGATTGAAGACAAAATTCACATGAATATCTCATCTGCTATACAAACAACATTAAACTTCAACAGCTATTTATATGAAACTTTAAGAAAATGATCAAAAGGGAAGTGTCTTTCATTCCTAAAAGCTATATACCCAAAACTTAAATACCAAACATAAGAAGAAATTTTAGTGTATTTGCTTTTAGAATTCAGAAAAAGACAAGGAACCCTTTTATCACCAATACTGTTCAACATGATTTTGGAGACTCTGTCCAATTAAAGTATTACATGTTACAAGCATAAGAAGGGAAAAGACAAAAATATGTTATTTGCAAATGACTTCATTATCTACACAGAACCCTACAAAATCAAGAAATTATTGTAACTAATAAGAGAGTCAGCAAGGATGCAGATGATATATAAAATTCAAAAACTAATCGTGTTTATTTCACAGTAATAATCAACAAGAAATTACAAACAGAAAATAAGATTTTTTTTTTAATGAGGAATAAGAGTTTTCCCTGGTCATTAGGTTGGAGAGCACCCTTTTATTTTATTATTATTATTATTTTAAAGATTTTTATTGGGGAATTGGGAAAAGGAACAGTGTTGGGGGAATTGGGGAAGGGAACTTTGTGTTTTTCCAGGACTCATCAGCTCCAAGTCAAGTTGTCCTTCAATCTAGTTGCAGAGCTGGGAGGTGGGAGTGGGGGTGGGGGAGGTGCAGCCCACCATCCCATGTGGAGTCAAACTGGCAACCTTCTTGTTTGTTAAGAGCATGTGCTCTCACCAGCTGAGCCACCCAGCTGCCCATTGGCAGCTCAGGGGCAGCTCACCGGCCCATGTGGGAATTGAACCAGCAACCCTGTTGCTCAGACCTCACGCTTTTAACCAAATGAGCCACTTGGCTGGCCCCCCAAAATAAGATATTTTTGATACTAACAAAAGGGCTAAGATATTTAAGAACTAACTTAACAAAGACAACAAAAGAACCACGGGAAGAAATTCATTAACTCAATTGTAAGACATTAATGAGGAATTTGATTAAATGAAGAGCTATACATTGTTTATATTTGCAATGACCTAATTCTATGAAGATGTCAATTCTCCCAAATTTGGTCTATAAATTCAATAGTATTCCAGCAAGACTTTTTTGAAGAAAATGACAAGTTTATTTAAAAATTCATATAGAAGAATTGAGATCTAGCCAATTTGAAAAATAAGAACAAAACATAAGGGCTTGGCTGACCAAAGTTTTTGTGACAGTGTGGTGGTGAAGGATTTTATAAATAAGCACAGCTCCTCTTATCACAAATCATAAAGGAAAAATTAATGAACTTGACTGTATTACAATTAAAAGTTTATGTTCAATGAAGGACACAAGAAACAAAGTTGACAGACAAATGACATACTGGGAGATGATATTTGCAAAAAATGACAGGAGCCAGAATATATCAAGAATTTTTAATCAGCAGAAGGAAGAAAATAAACGCTAATAGAGACGTGAGCAAAGGATTAGAATTGGCAATTACCCAAAGGGTCAATAAAGATACAATACTGGAAGAAAGCGTTGCATTTGGAGCAAAAACCAAGGACAGTAGAATCTGGAGGCATTAGTTTAATTTGTCTTGAAACTCTGGCATGCGGTTTGTGTGTAGATGTTTTAATGATTAATGTTTGTCGCTATTTCCCCATGGCATGTGCTGCTGATACAAGATTTAAAAGCCACCCCTACCATGACAGGAGGGCCTAATTTGAACTGTGTAGATTGGGCAGTACAGCACTCAGCACTTTCTCCCACCACAAGGGGTCCTCTTATAGTTTCCTTACATTTGGGCCTTATGTTTATTTAGTGCGAAGAGCTAACATTATCATGGACAAATTTTAAATAAAAGTCTAAGCAAGATATATATGCATTTAAAATAGTTTTATACTCTTTTTATTTTATTAAGATCATTTATAGATTGTAAACCACCTGAAGAGAGACTATCACATAAATATGTATGTGTATATATACAAACATGTTATATATAATATATTATTAAATCATAATAATTACATTATATATCATAATATATCACTAAATATTAAAATATATAAGTGTGTGTGTATATATATATGTGTATATATATGTATGTGTGTGCATATATATATATATATATATATATTCTTTTTTCTTTAAGCTCCCAATATAGTAATGAACTTGGATTTAGTGACTATATTGACTGATTTCCCCCAGGGAAATGCTAACCACATAGCAGCTCCTTTTAGGGTCTAAGTCTTCTATTTTTATTTTTTAGGACTATATTGTCTGCCCATGAAACTATAGAATGTCTAGAATAAAAGGTAAAGCTGTTCTCATAATATGTATGTTTTTGTTCATATTTAAGCCAATTCACATAGTAAACAATGTGTGGGGAACATCGTTAATATTCTTGGTTTAATGTCAAGGCCTGAGTCATTGCACTGGGAAGGAAAGTAATATATGTGACAAGGTCTTTATGAAAGTACTTATGAAAAGTTGAAAACACTAAAAGTAAAATCAAAAGGAGGGAAAACGCAATATTTCAGTGGTTAGCAGGGTTTGAAAATTAATTTGCATTCAGCATAGTCCCATGTGGCTTGCTGAATACTGAACATATGGAGAAACTTATTAACATATAGTCCACTTTTTCATACATATTAACCAAATAACCTAACAAATGCAAAGTTCTAACTGAAATAGCTAAAGCCATACCAATACATGAAGCAAACCAAGATCTCATTTTAGAAGAACCTTGTAATTTTCAGAGATGATCAAGGCCTAGTCTTAGAATTGCAATTGAAAGGGCTATTACACCCCAGGTGTGGCTTATTGTCTTCCATATGAAAGAAAACAAAACCCTGAAAAATAATTTTAAATAAGTAGAACATCTTTCCTCCTCACGTGTAATTTATCAACTCCATTTCATTATATTTACAAAAGGTTTCACTTTTCTTCAAAGACAAGATGCATTTAATGGCAGCTTGGGGCATTAAGAACAAAATGGGAAGCGTTCCCTAGCAATGCTACACTTTTTGTTCTTCAGATAAAATATTTTATATTTTTTAGTCTGTCAAAGAGGGAGTGTTTTCAGGTAAAATGGTTTTAAACCTGGATGGTACGATTGAAATCATTTTAAGACTTCTGTCTGGAAAACTACAGTGAGGATAAGTATTTGGAAAGTTTGTTATAATCCAAACCAAAATAGCCTGACCCCGACTCTCCACAACTTCCTTCAGCTAAATGACATTTTTCACTGGTTATCTGGACATAGTTTTAAGCCAAGTTCGTTTGTGGTCATTGAATTGTCTAAGATAAGGTGATTGACTTATTTCCTGTATCTTTATAATGAATATTTTTTTGCCAGAACAATCATGAGGAATCCAGTATGGGGTAATATTTTTCTATTTGTAGCACATGATTTCAAACCAATTTCTAAAAATAAGTTCCTTGGCAAATAATGCAGATAACTCTTCTACCTATGAGTAAAAAAGCAATTTGACAGGTACCCCAAATGTCAGTGCTAGGAAATGAGGAAAAGACTAGTAATTTGGATAATTAGACTTGAATTTTACGCAGGCTTTGCCCCTTACTAGCTGTGTGAACTTGATCAATACACTTTACCTCTACGAGCCTCAGTTTTCTTTTCTGTACAATGCTCATCTCATAGGGCATCTGTGAGGAGTGAATAAAATCACACTTGTGGAAGGATCAAACTAGCAATGTGTGAGCTAAATCCTCTTCATAGATGTGGTTTGCTTGGCTTATACAAGGTTTTTAATTTTAAAAATTTGTTGGCAACATTTAAAAATTAAACAACTCAGATTTTCTTTTTTTTTTTTTTAAAACTCCACACTGCAAAACTTACAATGGGCTAGAACTGAGTATTGGTGTAGACACATTCCTAGTACCACCAGTAGATGTTTCCCTATTATATATATATTTAAAAAGTTTAATTGATTACCCTGGTGACATGCTGTTAAATAAAAATTTCTTAGATTAAGTGATCTTGAGCACAAGTCAAAATCCAGTGCACATTTAAAAGAGAACTAGTGAGTATTCAAAAAAAAAAAAAAAGAGCAAGTAGCCATGTACCTAGATGATAGAATACAATGTTTATACAAGCAGCTGAACAGTTAAACACAAATACTGGAAATACTGGTTTATTTCACAGAAATGTAAAACTACCATTACTTTTACAATTGACATGGATTATTACAATATTTAGGACATGTGTGATTTGGAGCCATCCACAGATATAAATGAACCATTCTTCAGAAAAAATAAATAATCTGGTTGAGATGCAATGATAAGTAAACTGATTTGTGGCTGGTAATTAATAACAGCAAGTGACAAAGGTTTATCCCTGACACAGTCAGTGAGCGTGCAGGCACCAAATGGTGCTAAATAAAACTCTGCTGACAAAAGCATCTAGCGTCCTGATTCTTCTCAGCCAGCTCTCAAAATTTTCTCCAGCAGCCAGTTAAAGATGCTAAGCACAGTTTGATTAATTTTAAGCTTAGATTGAAATGTATGTTTCTCAATATCTCCTATCACCTCAAAGATCTATAAAATTATACAGAAAAGAACACAAATAAGTATAGAAATCACTGAATTTCCGCAACTTGAACACACGCATGTAACTGGCACCCAGATCAAAATCCAGGTCTCTTGTATCCCAGGAGCACTGGCACCTCTGTGGTCTCCCCAAGAAACTACCCACCCACCCTCTGCAAAGGTAACAACTATTATGACTAAATACCTTTGATCGCTTTTGCTTGTTTTTGAACTTCATATGCATAGAATCATAAAATAAATGCCTTTTATGACTAGTTTCCCTTATATGTCATTACACTTCTAAAACTTAATCATATTTTCCAATGTAGTTGTATGTTTTCTATTTACATTGCTGAATAGTATTTCTTTGTGTAAAAATGCCACAATTTATTCATGCATTCTACTATTAATGGATTTTAGGTAGTTTGCAGGATAAACTATTATAAATAGTGTTTCTATGAATATTCTTGTACATCGTTTTTGGTGCACACATAAAGGTATATGTGCGGAGTTTCCTATTTTCCTCAGGTCTGCTCTATGAGGTTTCCCATATGCTTGGAGTTCTCTAGCACCCTGGATCCAATCGCATGGGCTGTCCTCATAATCCTGTTTGAGGCAGGGGTTGTGTTGGGCTTCAAGTATCCTCGAGTTGTGCTCATAATTGTTCTCCTTCTCTTCAGACCCTCTGCCTGCTGGACCCTCTTCACTGTCTTGATCTCTGCCATCTAACACTCTCTCCCTCATCTGACTGCTTGCTGGCTGACACACTGATGACATTTCTTGGATTCAGATCACTCCTGTTTGCCTTGCCTATCTTGTCTCCCCTCTCGTTCCTTGCTTACCACTTTAGGTTAAAACACTCCGATGCAGTCAATGGTCCCAACACGGTTCTTCAGACTTTGGCATGTTGGAAGAATATGCCCGTTAAAATAACTACTGTGTCATGTCATAGACACATGGAGGACTGTCAAGCAGAGGAGCTAAGACCGCAGGCTCTGAAGCTAGACTTCCAGGGTGCAAATTCTGGTTGCCATTTACCAGCTGTGTCATCGTGCGCAAGTTTTCTCTGTGCCTTAGTTTTTATATTGCTTCAGTTCGCTTCTATCCAT
This sequence comes from Hipposideros armiger, assembly GCF_001890085.2. Taxonomy (NCBI): domain Eukaryota; kingdom Metazoa; phylum Chordata; class Mammalia; order Chiroptera; family Hipposideridae; genus Hipposideros; species Hipposideros armiger. The sequence continues at coordinate 183,558 of NW_017731774.1, read as the reverse complement.
TAATGCTTATAATCAGCTTCTCTTTCCTCTAGCCTACTTTTATTCTTCTTGGCCTTATCTTGCCTTTTTAGTTGTATGTTAATAACTCTTCTTCTCTTTTGCTCACCTAGTGCCGTGTTCACCTAATTTCTCTTTACATGCATATTTCGATTAGCATTATCCTACATAGCGATTATTCCTTCTAAGGCTTGTTAACAAGAACAGCATCTGTCTTATGAAAAATGATACCATACCATGCACTTCTCAATGTAAGGCATGTTGGCTGTATCCATTTCTTGTTGTTGCTGTAATAAATTGCCACAAACATAATGGCTTAAAACTACATAAATGTATTATCTTACAGTTCTGGAGGTAAGAAGTTCAAAGTAGGTCTCATGGTCCTAAACTCAAGGTGTCAGCAGAGGTGCATTCCTTCAGGAATCTCATCCGTTCCCTCACCTTTTCTAGCTTATAGAGGAATCCTAAATTCCTTGGTTTGTGGCCCCTTTGTTCGTCTTCAAAGCTCATTACTCCAACCTCTACTTGTGTCGTTAAATCTCCTGTCTCTGACCTTGATCTTCACGACTCCCGCTTATAAGGACCTTTGGTACCTCTGGCAGATAAACATCAGGGGAATGTGGATTATGCTCTAGGTATGGCTGTGCCTACCACTTGACTAATACCAACTAGTGCCCAGATGATAAAGACAGTTACCAACAAGCACCTAATTGCATATGTGATAAATTCAGCATATAGAAACACATCTACATAAGGATTACATCATAATGTCCCTAATATCCTGTATTCAGTTAGCCCCCCAAAATTACCAGGGCTAACTGAGATGAGCTATGTCTTTTTGCTCCAACCTATTTACTATGTACAGTTGTAACTCTTAGGGACATTTTTTAGGAAACTTGACTGACCTAATATATCCAGGTGATAGAATCTTCACACATTTTCCCACTTGGGGTATCTACCCCTTCTTATACTTTAGAACATCTTTTGATGGACACACCAAAAATAAAAATATAATCAGTTCCTTCCAAAATTCATCTCTGCTTCATCTAAGATGAGGTTTCTGTTTTATTCCTGCTATTCAAAAAGCCTCCAGAAGACCCTTGATTTCACTGATTGGACCCAGGTACTAGATATATATCTACCTGGTGGCCTCCAGAGGACTTAGTGTCATAGATACAGTGTTTAACAAATGAATGAGATTATTAAAATATGGTCTGTGGTCACAGAGTAACCTCTTGCTCATTTTTTCTCCTGGAAATCTACTTGCTGCCCAAGCAGAACACTTTCTTCTGAATTTGTGGAGACACAACGTTTTCAAGTTTTTACATAGAGAAGCCAATTGCATGGTGCATGGTGCTAAGATATGATAATAGCCTGGTTCTGAGGAGGGGGGTTGAGACATGCAATTGGAATATAAGAGAACAGCAAGAAATGGCACTCCTGGCGAAAGATTTGGGCCTTGTTTATGACATGGATGGACATTCTGACCCATATACTTAGATATGAAACAGGTCCAAGGAGGTCACAGCAATACTATCAGTTAAAGTAGCTTTTTTTTAATTAAAAAATTCAGGGAAGCAACAAAATACCTCATTCCAACCCTTTAGCTTATCTACATGGACGAGAGAGAAATAGAGAGATTTCAGAAATTAACAAGAGAATTCAGTTGCAACACTTGACGATCAAACATAATTTTTTAGAAAACTGAGCTCATACATACGCAGAACAGATTGGTGGTTGGCTGGTTGCCAGAGGCGGGGCAAGGAGGGGTCAAAAGATACCAACTTCTTTATAAAATAAATTATGGATGTAATGTACAACATGATGACTTTAGTTAATAAAGTTGCAGTATGTATTTGAAAGTTGCTAAGAGAGTAGGTCTTAAAAGTTCTCATCAAGAAAAACATTGTAGTTAGGTGTGGTGACAGATGTTAACTAGACTTATTGTGGTGAGCATTTCACCATACAAGCACATATCAAATCAGTATGTTGTATTCCTGAAACTAATATAATGTTTTATGTCAACTATAACTCAATTTTTAAAAAAGTGATTTTTAGGTTATTTTTCTAGCCTTTTGTATTTAGAATAATTGTCCTCAAGTTTGAGGTCTGGGTAGCACCATGATAAGAAAGATATGGGGTGCTTATTAAAAATGCAGATTCCAGGCTCATGAGACACATATCCATCTGGGGGCCAGTTATGGGAATCTTAGGTGATTCTGATGCAAATTGAAGTTTGAGGCTCACTCTTTTAGGGGATGGTACATGCCTGGTCGTGAATGGAAGGCAACTGAGTTTGAGTTTTTAACTAAATGATGATTTCCTCATTTGCAGTTTCAAGCACATGTTTATGAAACTCAGTTGTTAAACAATGTGTTTCTTTCACTTCAGATGAAAACTTAATGGCCACAATTTGTGTCAGCACCAAAGATTATTTTCCCAGTTGGAAATGAGCTCACTCCTTCTCTGGGAACATATCAAATCAACCTACTTTGTGTACTGAATGTGTACCCTATAGGAGGTATGTGATAATTATTACGGGGATTATAAAAAAACATAAGATCATTTGAAAAGTACTTTATTATTGTTTATAAGTGTTACAACAATAATAACATTAATAATGATATCTATTTGCCTATAGGTTAATCATCTTCTAAGTTTATCTTATTTAGTTCTTATAAACCCAGGAGGTAAATACTATCAATATCAACATTTTGTGAAGAAATGAAACCTAAAGAACTATAACTAAACTTATAAATGTCACATAACTCATCATTGATGGAGCTGATATTTAAATCCAGGTGTGTCTGAGTATAGATTCTACAGCCTTAACCAGTGCATTATACTGTTTCCAGAAATATTTTCACTTTGGGGTCTGCATGACACATATTAAGGCTCTATCCTTGGTGGGGACAATCTTAGGAACAGCACTTCTGGGATGGGGGAGTGTCAAATAATGAGTCCTCTACGTAGCCTGAGGCCACATGGTTTGAAACCAATAACCCAAATTTGATATTGATTAAGTCAAATCTACAGCTATGATGACATTAAAATATATCAAGTTGAAAGCTTGAAGTAAGGGAAAAATAGGAGCAAAAAAATGAGATCAGAAATCAGGAAGATAAAAATACAAATTAGGGTTGGAGCAAGATGTGAAGAATGGGTAGGAGCTCAGGCCTCAGATCAAAGGTTCTGTCTGATCTGTGACAGACTATGGAATGGAGTGCAGAGGAATAGCACTTGGCTAGACCATTTGGTGGCCCAAATACTTGGTGAAAAATCTACAGCTATTACAGAAGGAGGATATTACAGAAGGAGGATGTTTCTATCTTGGTGGTTACTGATTCTCAGTCTACGTGCTGGGCTGATGAGAGGAAAAGAGAGGTCTTTTTTGAAAAGTCCTGGTTATATTTTTAGAGCCAAACATTATCTTCTCTTCTCATTTTAACCCTGTCTTCTTTTATAATGATCCACAGAGCATTGATGCTCTGTGCTTTGGAGGGCAGTCTCTGTATAACAACAATTACAAACAAGCCAGTTTGGAGCATTTTATTAAGTAAGGCAAAAAGTTAGAGAATCATTTTTCTGTATGGAAGTGATTGAGCTGTGCAGGAAAACAAAGCCCTGTTCCATAAGGCAGTGTTTGAAAAGTGAAGACAATTAGCAAACTTTTCGTTGCTCACATTATTAACAAATGTGTTATGCAGTAGATTACCCAGAGATGAGAAGTAAAACAGCTTTGTAGGTTTTCTGTTGCAAATGCCTATTAATCTGTCAGAAGTGATGGATAACTCAGACTGTTTATGGCACAGGATCTGCTTCAGGAGGCTTGGTTAAAGGCACATCTTAGACCATTGGTGAGTGTCAGGTTGATTTTAAATAGAAAACATCACTGGAAATAAAGAGGGATAAAACAAACTTTTTCCTGGGTTGTATAAATAGTGCAAAACAAGTGAAAGGGACATAATATTGACATAGCACACATCCATGTGAAGAAAAATAGAGATTTATAGAGCTAATACCCACATCACTTGCCACTTTGTAGAAAGATTTAAGAATTTGTCTCTACCATCTTAAATCCTCACACAGGCAGGTAGATAATCCAATGACACATTCTAAGAATGCCCCAAAACAAACAAAAAAACAGCAGGAACAATGTTGAAACTGCAAAGAGGTCTTCATCCACTCTTGGCTTGGAAAACTCGCCCTTCTCACATCACCCCCAATCATTTTTTTATCTAACTCTCACTCTGGACTTAGATGGCACTGACTCCAAGAAGCCTTAGGGACTCTCTAAGAATAGATAGGTCTTCCCTCATTTATCATCCTTATTATAATATGTTTATAGAGATATACATATAGATGTAATGTAATGAACTATAAATATCAGTTGGGCTTATCTCCCAGTAGATCACATGGGGGCAGGTGGCCTCAGGGTTTCTGTCCACTAGCTTCAGGCTGTCTGTTCACTATCACACTTTTGACTACTCGGTACAGAACCTGGAATTTAGGAGCTACTCCAGAAATACCTGATGAATGTGGGAATGAAACCAGATCACTTCCTTCTTTTACCAACTGAAGAAAATAAGAAATCAAGTGCTTTATCTAAAGATAGTAGGAAAGACTGTTAGAACAAATACAGGAATGTAAGGATATATTTTTTGGAAAAGAGTTAAAAGGATAACAAGTAAAAAGAAAAGCTTTTGGTGCTATTAGCTTTTTAAAACTTCCATTTCCCATTATATAAAACCAGTCAGCTTTCTCCATGACATCTGCTGCCTCCAATTGCTGCGACTACATGTTATCCTGGTTTGAGGGAACAATCTCAGGGGAGGCTCTAGCCTTGCAGAACCAGCCATTTTTCAGCAGGAAGGGACCAAGAGAGAAAATTTTCCACAGCTCCCTGGCTCGCTGAAGTCTGGGAGATGACGCCTCCCCTGGGCACAGAGCATCCTTCCTTGTCATCCAATGATGCTGTTTTCCTCCCCTGGATCTCTGGGGCTTAAAAATGTGCTTTCAATTTCAGGCAGGCCAGCTTGCAAATTATGCTTAAATATAATCACACTGATATCTCAAAATAACATTCATGTAAAGTTGGACAACATTGGAATGAATGAAAAGAAGTCGAAATCTGAGTATCAAGAGTAAATAAGGGCTTGGGGACGTCAAATTATAGAAGTGCTTTCTCAGCCTCAGCTTCCCTGTTTGACTGTGTGACTTGATCTGGGAATTTACATGGCTTTGAAACCATTACAGCTTTCTTCTCTCTCTGCTTTAAAATTCACCTCCTATGGATTTAATTGCTGGAAGACTTGGTCTTTGAATTAGGAAAAAATTAAACTAAGGACTTTGTGGTAGTGCTTAAAATTGTCCACGAATTTTTTGATGCTCCTCTCATCAAGAATGAGGATCCATGTTCCCCCTCCTTAAATCTAAAGGCTATGGCTGCCGAGCCAATGGAGCAGGGTATCTTAACCTCAGTGCTACTGATGTTTTGGGCCACAAATTCTTTGCTGTGGGGGGCTACCCTGTGCATTGTGGAATATTTAGCCACATCCCTGGGCTCGAGCCACTGGATGCTAGTATACTCCCCACCCCGAGCTGTGTAAACCAAAAGTGTGTTCAGACATTGCCAAACGTTCTGTGCAGGGCAAAGTGGCCTGTGCTTGAAAACCACCTTAATGGAAGAAAGTAGACCTGAGGCTCCAGGGCTTCAGAAGTGAGGTTATGCACGGCCACTCACCATGCCCCTGGCTCTCTTGGGACATTCATTCTGGAAGAAACCAATTGCTGTGATAGTCCAACTACCGTGAAACTGCCATACTTGGAGAGGCTATATTCTGGGTGACAATCCCAGCTGAGCCCAGGTGACAGCCCCAGCTCAGCCTTACCCAAATTCTTGATCCACAAAATCTGTGAGACAGTACAACTGTTGCAGCTTGACCTCACTTAATTTGAGGTGGTGTCTTAATCAAGCAATGGCAATCGAAACGGAATCACTGGAAAATGGGAAGAATGTGGTTTACTTAAGAAACCGGTTTTACTTGAATTATACCTACAGCTTATGAAACCAGTAGCAGAGACACAGGTGCCCACAAGCACGCAGTCTCCACACTCAGTTATTTGGGTGTGTACTCGCGGTATGCTGAGAAAATAAAAGTTGGCATCCGAAACTTGTTCTAATCGTTTTTTTTTTTCTTCCTCTCAAGAGAAACTATTTTAAAGATGTAAGTGTTAAAGAAAACATCTGGTTTATGGGAAAATTGTAAGAACATGCTTTTCCCTTCCCTGCTCCACCCCCCCCCACCCCCCACAGCAGAGCCTTCGCAGATCTTCAGACCTTAGCAACAAAATCAATAACAACAGGCTAACATAATTACTCTGCGGAGAGGACAGACTGTGTCGGCTATTACTTGATTAAGAAAGAACATGTGTGAGAGGACAGCATCTGGCAAGGACAGAAGAATTGGGAACATACAGGAAAGAAGGCAAGGCAGAGCATAAATATGCTGAACCGAAGGAATTAGGATCACACCCTGAAATGGCAGGAAAATGAATGTTTGCTTTTTTCTGGTTTATTATTTGCTTAGTGATACTTCAGCATTTCGAAAAGATAAATGCCCCGGCTGTGGATCTGCCAGTCTCTCTGCTTTATTTAATTTTACAAAGAGGAATGTTCAGATGTTAAAATATTTGTTCTCTTCGCACCACGATTTACTTCATTTTCTACACAAAATGGAATGACCCTCCAAGGTAAGATTGGAAGCACAGGCATTATTCGGTGTTCATCTGGCACTGGTTCTGCGATAAGTTCTTGGCGTCTTTCCATTATTCTATAAAACACCCCTGGGAGGTGTTTTGAAACGAAATGATTTGTCCACACTCACCTTGTTCAAGAACGTCAAGATAAAATATTTAGAACTTCCAACCTACACCAGCACACTTGCCCCTCCATTTTCCACAATGGAAAGTAAAGAAGCATCTCAAGTTGGGAGTGCGCTGGTCCTTTGCCTGTTTGCTCTCCCGTCCATCTATCTCCTGGCCTTCTGCTTTACCCCGCACTGCAGGGGATGATCCCGCCAAACTGCCCTTCCCAGGGTCCTCTGCCACCTGCTTCCGGCTACCCCCAGTCAACAGGAGGCAGTGGAGAGACCGAGGAAGAAGCCGCGGGAGAATCTTTCCCCACTCTGCGCCTCAGCAGCGCCTCCTACAGGCCTGGCTCTCTAAGGCAGCTCCCGCCGTGGACCGGATTTCTATCTAGCTCTGCGAAGACTGGGTCCTTCTATTGTCCTCCAGCCCTAGGGCGAGCAGTGGATAATATTCCCAAGATTAAATTGCATCTAATGAACACCATGACGGATGTTCTGTTTTTCTCCCTGGACCCTGACTAATTCAGGGAGAATCGACTTTCAAATGAAGCCCAGCTTGGCATCTAGATAATGTTTTGATAGAGCATAAAAAAAGCAGGAAAGCTTTTGTATTATTTCTTTGGAGTTTGTTGATTGACTTTACAGTGTAGGTCAGAATGCTTTTAGAGTAATATAGAATAAAATTCAAGGAAAAACCAAACTAATTGAGAGAGACAGAAAGCTGATCAGTGGTTGTCTTGGGCCAGGGATGGCAGAGATTAATTGAAAAGGAGTGTGCAGGAAGTTTTTCATGTGTTAAAAGTATTCCAAATTATGATTTTTTTGTGATGGATATCTATATCTATATCTATATCTATGACTTTGCCCAAAGTCATTGAACCGTATAGATAAAATGGGGCATTTTATTGTATGCAAATTATACTGGTGATAGTAGCAGCTATAATTTCCAAGATCATGTCTGCATCATTTATGTCTGTAGTGTTTCCCTAATGACGATTCTTCCCTTCTCCATTTACTAATTTGAATACTATTGGGAAGAACTATCTCTTGTCCCATATTTATTTATTTATTCCATTATTTACCTACATTGTTATGGACCAGTACATGTTTATTTTGATCTCCAATCCAATTTTGTTGCTAACATTTCCAGTTTGGGTCATTAAGAGCTCCGTCAGGGGGGTCCTGTGTGTCCTTTTATCAAAACTAAACCCCACCCTGACTTTTTTGAATATTTTCTTACTTTTTGGCACCATATGATGTTTCTGTCTCACTTTATATTTATGATGTCCCAGGCCTGGAATGAATCACTTCTCCAAGGAACTCTGGTTTCTTTTATTTGAATATAGTATTTAGAGATCAATAACTTGGTGTCAGGTAGTCTCATTATTATTGGGGTGTCATTGCTTTGACCCTCAAAGCAGGTAGAGCTATTATTTTATATGTGCATACTAATCCACACATCTATACATACCTATAGTTTTGTATCTATATGGACATATATTGAAAACCACGATTTAATACTACTATCTCTGATTCTAATCCAGTAACATGGGGTTGATTTTAGGCTTCCCGTTTTCCCTATTTATATTTTTTTTCTCTGACACTGAGAAACTCTAACTATCATTATCTACAATCTATTCACTTGTTTTGTTCAAGCCTAATATAAACATAAATTAGTTTCAGAATTACTAGACATTACCCCTGCTTAAAAGCAAAAACAAATCTTTTCCTAACTACATTACAGTTTTTATGTACAGTTATTTTTGTCTTTAACCTAGCAGTATCCATCCAAGCACCATTTTCCAAAGTGACTTTGGATAGTTCTTTTCTTTCTGTACCCTCCAGTGTGGTGATGTCATTAATTTTTAATACAGTTAGGTTCATTTGCTACTGTTTGTGTTCCATTTGGAGTCACCTTCATGTCCTGATTGCTTCTAACTATTAGTTTAATTTGGGGGCATGTGAAGGATATAAAAAATATTACTATGGCTCTAAGAGTCAGAGTTATATGAAAAGTTATAGTCAAGGAAGTCTTCCTTCCTTGACTTCCTTCCTTGAAAAATGAAGTCTTTTTCATCCCTGAGACCCTAGATCCTTATCTCTTATGCTCGCCCCTTTTCCATAAACCCCTGTATGTAACCAATCTCTTCAGTTTCTAGTTCATCTTTCCTGAATTCCTTCTTCAAGAATAAAGGGAATAGAAAATCATCATTAGGCAAATGGGCAGACACTGGTGTGTTATCATACATTCTTTTCTTTTGTTTTTTTAAGATTTTATTGGGTGATTGAGGGAGGGGGACAGTGTTGGGGAATTGGGGAAGGGGAACAGTCAAGTTGCTGTCCTTCAATCTTAGTTGTGGAGGGCGCAGCAAGCTCAGTTCCAAGTCCAGTCACCATCCGGCTGTGCGATGGCAGCTCACAGCTGCTCAGCTCAAGGTGCCATATTCAATCTTAGTTGCAGGGGGTGCAGCCCACCATCCCATGCCAGAGTCAAACCGGCAGCCTTGTTGTTAGGAGCACCTGCTCTCATCAGCTGAGCCATCCTGCCACCTGTTGGCAGCTCAGAAGCAGTTCAGCTTGGGCACAGCTCACTGGCCCAAGTGGGAATAGAACGGGCGACCCTGTTGCTTAGAGCTCATGCTCTTAACCAACTGAGCCACTCGGCCGGCCCTTACATTCTTTTCTTGCGTTAAGTATAATGTGCTATAGATAATTCTTGTGGGCTTTTAACTTTTTCCTTTAAGAGCATGTCCTTGAAATTACTCCATGTTACTTCAAAGAGATTTTTCTTGTTTCAATTATTTTTTAGCTGTGTTTATCTTATCTTTTTTCTTTATAAAATTGGGGTGACATTGGTTAGTTAAATTATATAGGTTTTAAGTGTACAATTCTGTCATACATCATCTATATATTGCATTGTGTGTTCATCACCCAGAGTCAGTTTTCCTTCATCACAACATATTTCATCCCTTTATTCTCTCCTATCATCCTCCCTTCCCCCTTACCCTCTGGTAACCACTAAACTGTTGTCTGTGTCTGTGAGTTTTGCTTATTTGTTTGTCTTGTTTGTTTGGTGCTTTCAGTTTTATAACCCACATATGGGTGAAATGATATGGTTCTCGACTTTTTCTGACTTATTTTGCTTAGCATAATAATCTCAAGATCCATCCATGTTATCACAAATGGCAGTATTTCATCTTTTCTTATGGTGAGTAATATTCCATTGTATATACTCGTATGCACCACATCTTCTTTATCCAGTCATCTATTGAAGGACACTTTAGTTTCCATGTCTTGGCCACTGTGAATAGTGCTGGAATGATCATAGAGGTACACATATCATTATGAATAAATGTTTTCACATTTTTCAGGTAGATACCCAGAAGAAGGATTATTGGTCATATGGTAATTCTATTCTTAATTTTTTGAGGAACCCCATAATGTTTTCCATAGTGGCTGTACCAATTTACTTCTTACCAGTAGTGTATGAAGGTCCTGTTTTCTCTGCAACCCCTCCAACCCTTGTTATTACTTGTCTTATTGATAATAACCATTCTTACAGGTGTGAGGTGTTTTTGATTGTGATTTTGATTTGCATTTCCCCAATTGCTAGTGAAGTTGAGCATCTTTCATATACCTGTTGGCCATTTGTATGTCTTCTTGGGAGAAGTGTCTGCTCAGGTCCTCTGACCATTTTTTGATTGAAGTGTTCATTTTTGTTGTTGTTGCTGTTGTTTTTGTTGTGGCTTCTTTATACATTTTCGATATTAACATTTTATCACAGGTGTTGTTTGCAAATATCTTCTCCCATTGGTTTGGTTGCCTCTTTGTTTTGTTGATGATTTCCTTTGCTGTGCAGAAGCTTTTTTAGTTTGACATAGTCCCATTCATTTATTTTTGCTTTTACTTCCATTGCCTTTGAGGTCAAATTTATAAAACTCTCTTTAAGACCAAGGTCCATACATTTAGTACCTATGCTTTCTTCTCTGCAATTTATTGTTTCAGGTCTTAAATCCATTTAGAGTTAATTTTGGTATGTGGTGACAGATAGAAATCTAGTTTCATTCTTTTGTGTGTAGCTTTCCAATTTTCCCAGCACCAATTATTGAAGAGGCTTTCTTTTCTTCATTGTCTGTTTTTGGCTCCTCTGTCGAAAACCATCTGCCCATATATATGTGGGTGTGTTTCTGGGTTCTCAATTCTATTCTATTGGTCTGTTGTCTGTTTTTCTGCCAGTACCATGCTGTTTTGATCATTGTCACTTTGTAGTATAATTTGAAGTCAGGGAGTGTGATGCTTCTGGCCTTGTTCTTTTTTCTCAATATTGCTTTGGCTATTTGGGGCCTTTCATGAGTTCATAGAAATCTGATGATCTTTTGTTCTATTTCTTTAAAAAATGCCATTGGGATTTTGATGGGGCTTGCATTAAATTCATACATTGGTTTGGGTAACATAGCCATTTTAACTACGTTGATTCTTCTGACCCATAAACATGAAGTATTTTTCCACTTCTTTCTGTCTTCTTAAATTTCTTTTAATAATGTCATAGTTTTCAGTGCATAGGTCCTTCACACCCTTTGTTAAGTTTATTCCTAGGTATTTTGTTGTTGTTGTTGTTGCAATTGAAAGAGGGATTTTTTTTTCATTTCTTTTTCTGAAGTCTCATTGTTAATTTATAGGAATTCAATGGACTTTTGTGTGTTGATTTTGTAGCCAGCAACTTTATTGTACTCATCTAATAGCTTTTTGGTGGAGTCTTCAGGCTTTTCTATATAAAGAATCATGTCAACTGCAAAAAGTGACAATTCAACCTCTTCATTCCCAATTCGGATGCCTTTTATTTCTTTCTCTCACCTGATTGCTCTAGCTAGGACTTCCAATACTATGTTGAATAACAGTGGTGTATATGGGGGTGGGGTGGGGGGAGAGCATCCCTGTCTTTTTCCTGATCATGAAGAAAAAACTTTCAGTTTTTCACTATATTAGCTGAGGGTTTTTCACAGCTGGATTGTACTCCATTACATTTTGCCTGGTAATTTCTTGTTGACTTTCAGATACTGTTAACATTTACCTTTTTAGAGCTGGATGTTTATGTGTTCCTATAAATATTCTTAAGCTTTGTACCAGGATACAATTGCATTACTTGGAAACAGTTTGATCCTTTAGAGTTTTTCTTTTAGATTTTGTTGGGTGAGAAAATTAAAGACATTACTGGGACAAGACCCATTGGGCATCTACCCACTGCCCCAGGAACCATAGGGTTTTCTATTCTGGCAGATGGGAACTGGCACCATTTCTAGACCTGTTTGAATGCTGGGAACTATAACCTCTAATTTTTTATGTATTTTTTTTTCCTGGATTCCGGTAGTTTTCTCACATGCATGCACTGACCAGTATTCTACTCTGTACTCAAGAGAGACCCTCTACAGAAACCCCATGTTCTCTCTCTCTATACCCGTCTCCTCTCCAGGATGCTGTCCTGCAAGTTCTGTCTGCCTTGGTTCTCCTAGGCTCTTAACTCCATCTCCTCATCTCAGGGAGTCCACGAGGCTCTTCCTGGGTTCCCCTCCCTTTGCCACAGCTTGGAAACTCTTTCATGGCAGTAAAAAGAAGTGATTGTAGGGCTCACCTAATTTGTTTTCCATCACTCAGGAATCACTGTTCTTCTTTATGTGATGTCTAGTACCTTGAAAACTTTGATTTCATATATTCTGTCCATTTTTTAATTGTTTCAGGAATATGCATAAAATAAGTCACGTTCCTGGTATTTCATCTTGGCTGAAAGTGCCTATCTCTGCTATTATAAATGGAATTGTTTTATTTTTCAATTTAAATTTTCAGTTGTTGACTGCCAATATATATATATATAAGTACATAGATTTTTGTGAATTTACTTTGTATTTTGCATAATTGTTGTCACTTATTATTTGTAGTAGCTTTTTTTGTAGTTTTCTTAGGGCTTTTAAAAAAGACTGTTAGGCTGCCTGTGAATAAAGACAGTTTTACTTCTTCCTTTTATTCATTTTTCTTGCCTTATCTATGATCTCTATTACAATAATGAATAGAAATGGTGAGAGTGGATATCCTTGTCTTGTTCTCGAGCTTAAAGACAAAGCATTCAACATTTCACCTTCAAGTATGATGTTATCTGTAGTTTCTTAGATTTTCTTTATCAGGTTGGCATGTAATTGTAGTTTTCTGTGAGTTTTTTTGTGAATGGGAGATGAATTTTGTTAAATGCTTCTTATTTATCTTTTAAGATAGATACATTAATTTTCTTTCTTTTTCTGTTAATTTGGTGATTTATACTAATTGGTATTTTTATAATAGTTTAACTGAGATATAATTCACATACCATAAAGTTTATAATTTTGAAGCATACAATTCAGTCATTGTTAGTATATTAACTAGGTTTTGCAGTCATCACCACTATCAAATTCCAGAATATTTTCCATTACTTGATTTTTGAATGTTAATCCAACTTTGCATTTCTGAGAAAAAATCACTTGGTAATGATACATTATTCTATATGTAAATTGACTCAACTTGTTAATATTTTCTTAAGGATATTTGAATTTATGTTCATGAGAGCTATTAGTAGCTTTCTTCTCTTTTACTGTCTTCCCTGGATATGATATTCGAGTTATGCTGTCCTTATAGAATGAGTTTGGAAGTGTGTTTGCCTCCTCCATTTTCTGAAAGAGTTTGTGTGGAATTGGTATAATATTTTATTTTGAAACTTTGATAGAATTTACCAGTGAAGTAAGTCATAAGAGCCTGGAATTTCTTTCATTTTAATTGCAAATTCAAATTCTTTCATAGATTTCAGTCTATTCAGACATTCTATTTCTTCTTGCGCCAGTGTTAATAATTTCTATCTTTTAAAGAATTTGTTTTTTTTTTAATTTAGGCTATTGAATTTATTAGGATAAAATAATGCCTAATTGTGTTAGTTAACTAATACTGTGTTTTTAAAAATTTACCTCAAAACATAGTGGCTTAAAACACCAATAATATATTTTTTATACTGCTAATGGTTTCTGTGGACCAGGAATTCAGGAGCAGCTTGACTGTGGTTCTGATTCAGGCTTTTTCATGAGGTTGTGGTTGGATATCACCGGTGTTCCAGTCATCTGACCGTGTAACTGGGGTTGGAGAATTTGTTTTTAACATAGTTCACTCATATGATTGGCAAGTTGGTGATGGCTAGTGGAGAGTTTCCCCAACATCTCAGTTGGTTTCTCTCAGAGAGAGAGGTTCAAGAGACTGACGTGGAAGTGCCAATGCCCTTCAGATCTAGCCTTAGAAGTCAAACACTGTCACTTCCACAGTCTTCTGTTTGTCACGTAGGTAAGCCATGGTTTCACACAAAAGACAATTTTGTTGTCTTCTTTTTTTTTTTTTTAAAGAGTATTGGGCTTTATTCTCAGAAGCAGTTAAGTTACTTTAGAATCAGCTTCATCCTTTTGAAGCTTGTTTTCAAGCTTTTTAATGTTGCCATGGTGAGTCTCAAGTTGTGGCCAACACATAGCTGTTAGCCACATGTGGCTATTTAAATTTAGTTAGTATTAAATACAATTAAAAATTAATTTCCTCAGGCACACCAGCCACATTTTGAGCACTCGAAAGCCACATGTGGCTTGTAAGCGCCTATAAGGCACAACACAAATGCAAAACATATTCATAATGAAATAAGTTTTATTGGAGAGGGCTGGGCTAAAGTAGCATTTCCTCTAGAGACTAGTTTAGTCCTACTCCTGTACCATCACCCTTCTTGGGTCTCTACTGAATGCCCTGAGCATTCACTCAGGGCTCTCCCCACAGGCTCACCAGAACTCAAACCTCTCAACTCTGTGAGATCTCCATTTTTTTTTCTGGCCAGCCTCATGGATTTTCACCCTACACATGTAAGGCTTAGAATTCAACAACAGACTTGAGACCCTAATGTAAACCTCTGGAGCTATTTTTCTGCATAGCTGCCTTATTTCCAGAATTCTGCTCCACAAATTCCAGCTGCCTAAGCCTCCCTGAACTCTGATCTCTGGTTCCTTACCTTAGTCTGAAGCCATAATTATACTTGGGTTTCTCTCCCCACACTGTTGCCTGGAATGTGCTTCTGGGAAAAAGCTGTGGTGATTCTAGGGCTTCTTTCATTAGTTTCCTAACCTCAGGAATCGTGTCCTGATTTTTCCTGTTGTCTCATGTTTGAAAAATGTTTCATTGATGTTTGCCAGTTTTCTAGTTCTTATAGTGGACAGACCAGTCCAGTCTCACTCCATCATGACAAGCAGCAATAACTTGTTCTCTTCATTTTGAAGATCATGATAAAATAATATATATTTTTAATTTACTCTACTTTTAGATTTTTGGCATGTTGACATGGTTGCACCTGGTTTGCTTCTCAACTCTCATTATTGTTAGTATATAAAAAATACTGCTATATAAAATGGGCTGTTTTATGATAATTGTTTTGGTTTTATTAAAGTAGAGGTGCTTTCATTTTGAAGACCTTTTAAGTATGATTTTTGTTGTTGTTTATTTGAGTTTTTGAATTTGTAACATATTAACCTGTGTCAAAACCCAATAAGTTTAAAAAGGAATTCAATGAAACCTTTCTCCTTTATCTGTTCTCTGTTTATGAAGTTACCAACCCTGAAACAAGTAACTGCTGTTATTAGTTACTTGAGTATCTCTCTGAGGTACTTTATGTTTATTAAAGGCAATAGAAACATTGGGTCCTATTTTTCCTACCTTGTAAAATAGAATATCTTGGAGATCTTTCTGGATTAGGTAATAACTTGAAATGATAGGCAAAAGCATTAAAATATACCTAGAAAAAAATGTTTTTCAGTAACTTTTCTCCTAAGTTATCCCTAAAAGGAGAAAAATGGAATTTTAAAACTTGAAAGATTGTGATAAATTTAGGAAATAATTATGGCAACTTTTAAAAGACCATGATGAATTTGAAAATAAAATATGGCTTCTCCATTCCTCACTTGTGCATACTGGTCAAAACAGTGGTGCTTCTGAATCATAAGAACATTCAGTAACCAAACCAGTAATAGAAGCAATTCATCTCTTAGTATCTATATACTCTACCCTGTTCCAGACAACATTTCAGGTAAAAATGTCACACAATATTGGAGGCTAAAAATAGGGCAAAAGGAAGAGATAGAAAATAAAATTTGGGTTAGGGTGAAGGCAAGATGAAACAAAAAGTTCACCCTTAGGAATCATCTGCATGAGTCACAAATCTGACTCTGAATATTCTGGAAACCATGTTTGAACACTTTTCATCTTCTTAGGATACAAACAGACCAATTGCTCAGGAAAAGTATAGCTGATTTTGGAGCAAAGTTCTGATAGGGAGATCTATCTCCTCAGGGTGCTTTATAAAAAAGACACCATGAAGTCATGACTAACTTCTTGGTCAACAGATGTCACATTCACTCCTGTGGACCTGGTAGCTATGGCTGGTTAATGACCATCCTGTATTTGATCATGAACTGATTGAGGTTGACCTTGTTTTGCCTTCTGCTAGTGCTAGCCAGGCAAATAGCCAACTAACAAAAGCTTATCTCAAGATACAGCGTTATGGAAAGATAGCACATATACAAGGTTAGTAATCAGCCACTCAACAAGAGCAGGAGGTCTCTAAAACAGAAGTTGAGAATAGATGGTTTGGAAACCACAAATGGGATCCCTCTTGAGGTGGAAGCCAATCTGAACTATTTATTGTGGCATGAGAAGAGACTTCTGAGAAGTGTGGGTTGAGGTGATGAAGAGAGACACAGGCCTGTTAGAATGGCTATTATCAACCAGACAAGTAATAACAACTGTTGGAGAGATTGTGGAGAAAAAAAAGGAACCTCATACACTGCTGGTGGGAATTTAAATTGGCACAGCCACTGTGGAAAACAGTATGGAAGTTCCTCAAAAAAATTTAGCATAGAACTAGTATATGACCCAGCAATCCCTCTCCTGGGTATCTACCCCCAAATCTGAAAACATTTATCTGTAAACTATATGTACCCCTATGTTCATTGCAGCATTATTCATGGTAGCCAAGACATGGAAACAACCAAAGTGTCCTTTGATAAAGATTGGATAAAAAAATATGTGATAAACATGTACAGTGGAATATTACATGGTCATAGAAAAGATGAAATACTGCCATTTGAGACAACATGGATGGATACTGAGATCATTATGCTAAGTGAAATATGTCAGACAGAAAATGTCAAGAAACACATGATTTCACTCATATGTGGGATATAAAACTGATACAGACACAGGCATCAGTTTAGTGGTTACCAGAGGGTAGGAGCGGAAAGAGTATGGTAGAAGAGGGTAAAGGGGGTCAAATATATGGTGACAGAAAAACTTAGTCTGGGTCGTGAGCACACAGTACTATATGTAGATGATGTATTATAGAATGGTACACTTGAAACCTATATAATTTTACTAACTGATGTCACCCTAATAAATTTAATTAAAAACAAGACATATAGCATTTTTATGAGTCCAGTCTAAGCACAGAAGCATAACTGACACATCAGGATCAAGAGGCTCATCTCTTGATTGAAGTAATCAAGAAATCAGAATATAAGTAAAAAAATTAAAACTGGTCTTCATGTAGATATTGAATTTGAAGGACAAATTCTATATGATTAGTGTTGGGTGAAGCAGAACATTTTTATTTAAAGTAGGATAGTGTCGACATAAGAACATCCAAACATGTAGAGACATTTTATGAGTTTATTTGAGCCAAAACTGAGGACAATGCCAGGAAGCAAGGTCTCAAATGCCCCAGAGAATGACAGATTTGCAGTTTACCCTTAGAATTAAAGATGGAATGTAAGGAAGAGTACATGACAAGATGGTTAACAAGATTATGTGCTCCCTTGAGGGTGGTTACACCTTCTGGGGGTCTGGAAAAGAGGATTACTTCTAGCATTGCCAAGGTGTCTTAATCTAGATGCACAAGAACAATGGACATGGCTTGCATAAGCCTTTCAGCAAAAGAGTTATCTGCAGGAAGTATGACTACTTACCATGACCTGCCCAGTTAGGAATTTATGATCAGGTTACCCTGTGAGGTTACTTTCAGTCACTGGATTTGCCAGTTTTATTACAGAGCCCCTTTTTCTGTCCACAATAGATAAACCAATTGTGGTATATCCATACACTGGCATACTAGACAGCCACATACTATGTGGGCAGATCTCACAAACACCATGTTGAGTGAAAGAAAGAAGCCAGATGTGGAAGAACACTGAGTTTTAAATGCCATTTATATGAAGTTCAAAACTAAGTAAAACTTAGCAAGAATGTTAGAAGTTAGGATCATGGTTAACTTTGGGGAAGAGGGTGGGTGTTTTGACTGATACAAGATATAAGCAGTACTTCTGAGGGCATGGGTACTGTTCTTTCTCGAGATCTGGGTGGTGGTAATGTGGGTGTTTGCTTTGAGAAATTCATTGTGTGAGTCACTGAACTGCACCATTATGTTTTGTGTACTTCTCTGTACCTGTGTCATATGAAGAAAAAAAAAAGAAAACTAACAAGGCAACTTTATGTTGAATGGTCATAATTGAATGGTCATAATTATTCAAAACTCAGTGTTTTAAATAAACACATGTTTTTTGATTAAAAATTATGTTTATAATTATCCTAAAGACAATGGGAACCAAATTTAACCATTGAACTAGAACTTTAGAGAATGTTCTAAAAATACTCTCTCCCCTTAAAAATAGAACAGAATAGAATGAATAGAATGCCAGTTACAAATAGTTTATGGCTATTAACTGAGTAATTTCAGGTTAATTGTGTAATTTAATGTATATGTAAGTGTTATAATGGGAAACCAGATGTATTTCTCATAGTAAAACAGGAAGAGATTTAGGACCCTTTGTGATTGAAAGGGTTTTAGTTTTTACTTTCTGCTGTGTCTCCAGTGCTAGAACAATGCCTAACCTAGCACATGCTCAGTGCTGTGGAAATATTTTTTGCTGACTGGCTGAGAAAAAGAGTAAACACATATTTGAATGAAGTAAATGCATATTTGAAGAGAAGATGATGATCTTACTAGGGTGTGGCCAACACTTGACTTCATGTCTATTAAATGCAGTGTTGCAATTGTAAATAAGTCTTAGCCTACTGGGTATTTGTTGCCTTGGGAACTGAGATGAGGAAGAAAAAACACAGACAAAGACAAGGGTGGGGATAGCTTGGATATATGTGGTGAAGGGTGAGTAAGGAGTTCTTTTCTGGTCAAAGGGTGGGGGCAGCAAGGAGATAATGATGGGCAATAATGATGGATGATGATGGGAATCATGGAGTTAGGATAAGAGGAATGGGTGATAATGAACACCCGAATATGACTTTACAGTTTCATTTCATGAATTCACCCATGCATGCATTCATAGTTCCACAACCCAATGCCACAGTGAAGGCCAGTGAAGGCCAATGAAATGACCTGGCTCCATGGCAGTGTCTGCACAATTTTCTAAAACCAGCAAGGGTTTTCTCTAAATTGTATCTGGGTATCTACAGAACATCAGGATAGCTGGAAAGAAAAAGTATCTGATTGCTGTTGTATGCTACTAAATTCTTAAAAGTATGACTCAATCTTTCGTTCATTCAAAATGGATTTACTTTGTATTGGGTACATGTCTGAAGGTTGTGGGCACTTTGGAGACTTAGCCTGGTCACCACTCTAAATTTCAAGGCTCTTGAGTCAGCCTGGCTATATTCTGGCAAGTTTGGCACAGTCTTCCCTATGTGTCTAAGCAAGTACCTAAAAAAACACATACCCATAGAGTGCCTCCTGGAATGCCTTGATTTTATGCATTGTAATGAAATCAATCATATACACTGAAGCAAAGGATTTTCAAAATATAAAGCAAGCAGTACAAACCCAAATGGTCCTGCTTCCATTGAGCAGTGCTAAATATGCAATTACATTTTGAAAAATAGATACTCATAAGTCAGGTAGAATGCTTGTGAGAAAACAGTTCTCTAATTAAATAAAAGAAGAATCAGTGTTTGTTGTTACAGGGATTGTTGGCGGGATTAAAGGATTGTTCTAGAGCCCATTGATGAGAGACCTGGCTCCCTGCCTTAGATTCAGCGGCCTGCCCTGCTGAGACCACCCAAACCCTGAGACCAACTCAGCTTCGCAAAGTGGGAGGATTAAGACAGATCTTGACCATGGCCCCGCTTCTGTGCAGCTCTCATCATCAGGGCCATGTGCAATGCTGTACAATTTGGGCTGAGAGAGTGAGTGGGGCAGGAACCCAGTCCATGGGCTGGTGCCAAGTCATACCCCGTGTTGCAGTGCTGTCAGCCCAAGAAGTGCTTTGTTCTAATTCATTTAAGGATGCTCTGTGGACCCCCAGGGCCTTGCCTATCTCTCATACTGAGGGTCCTCTGGGATTCGGGACCCTCCTGCTCTACCCCAGGCCCAGTGTCACAGCTTCTAGTACCCAGTGCCAGGATTCTCTGCAGAGGTAATCTGTACCCCCTCTAGGCATGAGCCCAGTACCCTTCACTGATTTTCTTCTACCTAAAGACCTCCTTTACCCTTTTGGAACTGATAACAAACACTGTGAAGGTCCTGCCTCCTCTTAGGGCTCCCGTGGACACATCCCCTTCCAACTGATTCTGTGTGCTGATCCTGGTTAAGCTGGATATTGGGATTCCTATAAGTACAGGGGAGTGCCATAATGTGACATTTAACACGATTGAAATCCAACTACTAGAGGTCAGCAAAGAAAAAAAGGAAAACAACTCGCTATTCCACTGAATAAGTGTGAAGACCTAGGGTGAGCACACTTCCCAAAGTGTGAATATCTTGTGCCAATTGTGATTCTGGTTTTAAAAATAATGTACATATTTATATATAACATGTCCCCTATGTGGAAGCCGGTTATCTCCTCTGGCACTCAACTAAAGAAAGCGTGATTTCTTCTAGTCCTGGGAAGAAAGGAGAGAGTGTCTGTAGGACTTACACCCCACTGGAAGCTATGGAAAGTCTGGATATATTCTAATGTTAATTTGACTCCACATGATTTTCCTGTGTTATACTTTAGAGCCTGCCCCTTGGTATAAAATATGAATCTGTTTTAAATATTTTTAGGTTTTTACTTACCCATTTTTCTTAAAGGTTCCTGTAAAGGCCTTGCCCTTAACACTCTTGTCACAGTGGGGGGAGAGAATGGCACACCCCCTATTTTCCCCCCAGGATCCTCCTTGTTGCCAGTAGTTTGTGTGATGGAAACTCTACTAGGTTCTTTGCAAAACCGCAGGGGATATTTTCCTCAGAACACTTTATTTTGGTTCAAGATGGTGGCCTTGTCTGAAATTCCACACTGGGATGGGTCAGAGGCCTAGTGAGCGACACTGCAGTAAATCACAGACTGGCAAACAAATCAGTGAAGCAAATGAGTAGAGTTGAGTCCTACAGGCCATGGGCAGTAGTCAACTAAAGGAATGAGCTAGCTTAACCTAAATTATTCTGGACACATATAAACGGCCAGTCATAGAAAATTAGAGCTGGATCATGTTCAGGTCAAAACAATAAATTAAATGTAATTACTGAGTGCCCGCCACATACCAAGCACTCTTCTAGCTTTCAGAAATTCATAGACAAGTAGCCTTGTCCAATCTCGTCATTTTAGACATAAGGATATCAGTAGGAGGCCCCCGCCACACACACACACACACACACACACACACACACACACACACACACACACACACACACACACACACACACACACACACACACACACACACACAAAGCCGGGAAACCTCACTGAGAAAGTAAGTGAGAAGCAAAACCACCCTGTAGAAATGGAAAGCAAGGCAACATGTGTGTCTCAGCCTGGACGGTAGGTGGAGAAATAAAAAATCCTCCCCTGAATAGAATAGGAGTCTCAGGTAGGTGGTGCTCACATAAGTTTGCTTTCTGAATTTGCACAATCAGTCAAAAGAACCTCAAAGAGAGAATGTAATGCAAACAGCCTGAGGCTGGGTGGGCCCTGATGGCTGGTCATCTTGAACACCCGCCTTCACTCAGGCGGACAGTGATGATATGATGTCATCGACTAGGAGATGAGTCCTGATGTACTCGTATGTGCACTTGGAATCAGTGGAAGATGGCAAAGCTCTGTTTGCTATGCCCTGTACACCTGTCTGGGAGAATTGGTGCAAGTGAATACATATATACCGGGGGTGCCAAAAAATGTATACGAGTGGACACTTTGGTCAACGTTGCTCAAGCAGTGGTTCGCCATAATCAGGAGTGTCTGGACGCTGATGGTAACCACTTTGAGCACCTCTTGTAATTGCAGAAGTCAAACATGACTTGTATTCGTCTTTTGTTATCGTATATATTGAGTATTACAATTGTAATAGTTTTTTCTTTTCTTAAAATTTGTATAATTTGTATACATTTTTTGGCACCATATATATAGATAGATAGATAGATAGATAGATAGATAGATAGATAGATAGATAGAGAGACACCCAAGGTGGCCATACTTTTTTTGTTGTTTTTTTTGTGGTTTTTTTTTTTTTAAGATAAAATGCTTTCAGTGTTTTGAAGCATATTCAAGTGCTAGAATTCTTACTTCAATTCACCCGGAAATACAGCTTTCCTATACCTGTAGAGTAGAGGTGTGTAAATTAAGATTCAGGTTTAACAGTCAAAATGGTGGAAAGTAATTAAAGGGCATTTATGTGTGTTCTACTACACTATGCTTCCTCATACAGAACTAGTCTGGAAAACACTGTTCCTTAGGCATCACTATTGGGAGCACTACTGATGGCAGAGTGTCATCATGTGGCTGTTTCAGAGAGACCCCTCCCCATGCCCAGGCAGTCCTGACAGAAAGGAAGAACCTTACTGTGCAGAAAGTACATAAATAAACCAAACTCCGGCTTCTTATCCCAAGGTCCTCTAATGCCCCCAAGGAAAAGCCACTTTTAGACAGACCAGGAGAAGCCTTGGTTCTCACACAGTAGGTCAGCTGCTGAGAGACAGGCTGGTGCCTCCATAGCAGTGCACGGAGGCACCCTGGAGCTCTGTGAGCTTGGGCTGAGCTATCTCTTGAAAAAAGCAGACCGTGTGCATGCTTGGCTCAGGGGCACACATCCTGGGAGAGATTTGCATGACTCTGGCAGCTCATGCTATCCAGCTGCCATGAAAGGTCAGGCTCGCCTTGGGAAGTGGAGCCAAGAATAGTTAGACACTGTTCTGCTGGGAGCCCAGGTCCCCAGAGAGGGCTATTCTGGGAGGGAATGCAGAGTTTACAGCATCCAGGCAATGGCAGTGGGGGTGTTGGTTGATGATATTCCAAGTGCCAAGGCAGGAACTGTGTCCTATTTATGTAAGTCTCCTTAGCATCTCACCCAGCACCTACTACATAACAAGCTTTCAGCAGATGCTTTTTGAGTGAATGAACGAAAAGAACTCAGTGAATCCCCAAATAAAAGATATCCTCAAAATGCTCAAAATCTTTCTTTGTACAGAGCTCTTAATATAGTCAATCGCTGAGACTGCTTCTCTGTTCTAGCTGTCAGCAAAATGGGGCCTATTATTAGCATGGCTGTGTATTGTTTCACCTGGCACACTGTTGGCACACTTTGGGACTTTAACTCATCTCAAATCATAAGGACAAGAAATAGTGTTCATGCTAGTGCACATCGAAGGATGTGCTCAAGGCTGGGCTTCTCTGTGTGTGCACAGTTTTCCCCAAGTAGGATTTTAAAATGGAAAAAATGTGACTTGCATTAGAAACTTAATAAACAAATAATATTAGCTCTCTTTCTTGCCCTGTTGTATATAAGGATAAAGCTTTTCGTCTGGGAATACAGTTACTATATTGTTATTGGGATTAAAGCTATATGAGTTATTTTGTCTTTCTGTAAGTGTCTCCATCAATAGACCATGGGACATTAACCATGGAAGTCTCTTTAGATTGCACATGGGAGTGCAATTACACTCACAATTTTGACAGCATTAGTGTGTAAATTATAATAGCTTTCAACATAATGTTTGCGTGAATATAGCCCTGTTGGGTTTTGCTAAGAATGTATTTTGCTTCTTGATTCAGATAACTGAATGGGCGTCCATAGACCAGAGATGGACAGACCTTTTCTGTAAAGTGCCATGGTGGAATATGTTACGCTTTGCAGTCTATGCTTTCTCTGCAGCAACTACTCAACTGCATGGCCTAAAAACAGACATAGGCGGTATGTAATGAATGAGTGTGCCTGTGTTCCAATAAAACTTTATTGATGGACACTGATATTGGGATTTCATAGAATTTGTATGTGTCATGAAATATTCCTTCGATTTTTTTTTCCAACCGTTTAAAAGTGTTAAACCATTTTTAGTTCATGGGTTATACAAAAACAGGTGGCAGGCCAGATTGGTCCTTCAGGCCGTAGGTGACTGACCCCGCCTCAACATCCCTACCAAGCTCTCATTCACTTGCTTTTCCTGAGTGGCTGACTGATTCCATTCAGAAATGTCCGTGGCAAGTTCCACTACCTGGGTCCTGCACTGACTTGCACTGCCCTTGGTTGCTACTGCACAGCTAGCCCCACCAGTTGCACACCTGAAATTTGTCCCCCTTTCCCATTTTTAGAATATGATAAAAAAACAAAACCCAAAAAACCTGCACTGTAACATGAATCTGGCATGATGGAAGCCATCAAAGGGACCAGATCATGCCACCCAGAAGCACAGAGAGGTTAACAACCGATGGTGCAAGCTTGGACCAATGGGAAATGGTAGATGGGAAGGACCCAATCCCTTTCTTCCTCCTGTCCATAGTAATACCGTTTCTTGTACCAACATTTTTGGGACATCCTAACTGGTAGAGTGTTTGCACCTGCTAAATGGAGTGCTATGCCCAGCAACTTTATACACCTCCAAGCAACTGCTTGCTATAATTCCTGTCTTACTTTCCTCTCTCTGTACTTTTGTTGCCCTAGGTTTGTGTCTCCCAAATAAAGCATCAGCACTTAATCCTTGCCTCAGGCTCTATTCTCTAGGGAATCCAGCTAAAACAGTCTTAACATATACAGATATTCACTAAAAATTTCCCTGTCCAAAATTAAAAGTCTACCAGTTAGTGTATTCAAAGCACATAGCAGAGATTCCAAATTCAGCTTATGGGCCAGATGGTTAATATAAATGCATGAGACCATAATGAGTGATGGAATCCCAGGTTTCATCTCGAGGGGAGACAAAATTCAGCTTCATTGATGATAATGCCATGCAAGAGAGAGGGCTCAGGAGTCCCAGACCTCTCTATTTTTCAAGAGTCATTGTCAATCTGGAATTTCGTGGGAATTCTTCTTATTTTTAAAATGTTAGAAACTAATTTTAAAACTTTAAACTCCATGTAGGTTAAACATATCTATCTGTGGGCTAGAACTGATTCATGTAACCTCTGGCTTGTCATCTAGGAAGCGGGAGCCTACTTGAGAAAGATTATAAAATGTAGGAGAAGCAACCAAAGAGAGCGAGGGCGACTGTCACAGAGTAATAGGTGTATCTTACATCTGGCTATTTTTCTCTTGTTGGTTCCCCAGGAAAACAAACAAAATACTCAAGTATTCACATTTTAGGGCTCTCTTCTGTGCCTCAAACTGCAAAGATTTGGCCTATTATTTTTGGAAAAAGCATGTACCACCAGTCTTGGGATAGTGTTTATGATATGGATTAAGACAGGAAACAAGCATTGACGTCATCTTTTTCCAGTCTCATAACCAGTTTTTGCCTCTTGTCTGTGACATCCCTAATGAGGAGGAGTCTTGCTTGCTTGAAAACCTCTGCTCAAAACCACTCAAAACATTTTATTACTTGTTTACATCTGTATGTCTATGAATATTACATTCAGCTTACATTTATTTCTCCTACCTTTAAGTCCTTGACTTTATATTGATCCCCAGGTAATGCATTTCAAATTTACTCTATCCTACTCAAGAGTCCTTTACATTGAAAACAGTTATTTTGCCTCCTGAAATCTTCCTTCTTTTAGGTTAAAAGCTCAGCTCCTTCAACCAATCTTCCCAAGACACTATTCCAAGGTTTTTTTTATTATTTTGTTAATCTTGACTGAGCATGTTCCTGATTGTCTAAATCTTTTAGGACCTGAAACCACCAATTGGATAAATATTATGGGAAAGCCCTGATTAATATAGAGTAAAGTTAAATGATCAGTTTTCACATACAGAATACTAAATCTTGATTAATTTAATCTAATACTGCATGAGTTTTTCAGGTCTGTATGTCACACTGATGATGCTTATTATCCTCACTGGCACAGGAATTAATTATGTGCACTCCTTAGAATTTGTATGTTTTTCTGAATTCACTTCATACCTGCTCTGTTTTATAGTTCTAGCCATATTTTTACTTTGCTCCACTTTCATCATCTACTTATTTTATTTTATTTTAGTGTATGTATTTTGCAAGCTGCCTCACATACTTTTGGAAATGAGATGGAGATGGAATATAAAGAAGTAATATGTGAAGCACTATAACCAATCATTTTTATTTCCCAAAGTTACAGAGAGCAATGCTATTTTCTCCAAACCAGGATTGATTAAAGATTCACACTTCAGTATTCCTTTGGCAGCCTATCAATTCATATTCATTTACAGATATGAGTTCCATGGAGATGTCTGTCAGGTAACATATTGTTTGTCTAACTATATATGTAATATATACCTACTCATATACGTATATTATCATATATATATATGTGTGTGTGTATTATATATATATATATATATATATATATATAATATGGGTTTATACATATAAAATGAACATGCATTCCTTGAAACTATCTAATTCAAAATTCTGAAGGTTTCCACCTTTTACTGTATTGCTTTAGAATGGGTGTTTATTGCCATCTGCTCCTGTCCCATTCTTCAAGTCTACAATTATATTTTCATGACTTAATTTTATCAGAAATCTCAAGTGCTCCATCTTGCCTATCTCAAAGCATCTGGTTAATAACCAGGTCAACCCCAGCACCAAGAACATTGGCAGTTTCTCTTCGAGAATTTAGATGATACCAGGCAGGGTTTGACCAGAGAAACAGCACCACTAGGAATGACATAGAAGAAACTATTTTTTGTGAAGATTTTTTTAATAGAAGAAACTATTTTTTTTACAGGAGCTGGTTGAGCAGTTTATGTATGGTTGTTGTTTCTAATTCTGGCACCGGAGCCTGAAGTCAGCAGGGCAGGCAGTCAAGAAGGAAAGATAAGCATGGATTGGGAGATGAAAAAGACAAACTAATCCAGGAGGATGGGCTAAATCCCACAAAGACAAGCTGGGACCCCATCAACCTCCAAGTTCAATGATGAGAGTGGCCTGTAGGAGGGATTGGCATGCCTCACTGCATTGCTAGGTGTGACTGGCTTGGGAGCTGCGCACCCGCAGGGCGGGTCTGGGGGGGAGCTGAAGGGGCTGTGTGCCTGGCTTCTGCCCATGTCCACAGGGCAGCTGCAACAGGGCCTGGTGCTCTGCACTTGTGCACACATTGATCTTCAGAGCTTTAAAATAATATGTTCTTTAAAAGAACAAACAAAACAAAATAAACTCATAGATACAGACAACTGACTGGTGGTTACCAGAGGGGAAAGGGGATGGAGGGAGGGTGAAATGGGTAAAGGGGGTCCAATATATGGTGATGGATGGAAACTTGACTTTCAATGATGAGCACGCAATAGTGTATACAGATATTGGATTACAATCTTATGCACCTGAAATTTATATAATTTTATTAACCAATGTTACCTCAATAATAATAATAATAATAATAATAATAATAATAATAATAATAAAAACATTTGGTTTATGCTTAACTTTCCAATCCCACCATATCTATTTCTTGTGGTTCGTGCTAACCTGGAATTATTCAGTGGAAGGCCCTGGTAAATATGGTTCAAGCTTAGCTAAATTGACATAGCATCAATCTGCCACACACATTTTCCACTCAAATTTATTTTCCCTAGAGATGTCAGAATTAAGAGTTGTACAGTGCTTCTTCCTGTCCTAAATCCTTGTCAGGTTCCTCCGGCACACTTCCCAGTCCTGCCCTGGGAGGGCCGGCATGGTGGTTCATTTCTTGGCATGGCTACCTCAGGTTCAGGAACAGATCATGCTGTGGAGGATGGGAGAAGAATGCCATGTTGGAACCACAGGCTTTCCCAGATTTGGCTGTTTCTCCCCTTCCCGCCTTGGGGTTGGGGTTGTAGCATGGTTCTCATGGTGGTTCCCAAGTAAACAGCCCTCACTTCCTGGCTTTCTCTCATCAGGGATGTGTCTACCTCTAAGGCAGCCTTCCTGTGTTGACAACACAGTTTGTTCTTCCCATCTCCCTAGGGAGATG